>NW_021163024.1:777500-1352500 GCF_004324835.1 Dendronephthya gigantea | reverse complement strand
ACTCCTTTACAACATCCAAATCGACACTCGAGGAACTTTTCAACGCATCCCAAATACCAGTTCTCTTTCCTGTGTCAACTTTTTTTTCATTGTTCTCTTGATTCATTCTGATCCCTTCAATTCTACAGAACACAAACAATAGAAATTTGTATAGGAACAAAATGACCCTATACAAGGAGTATAAAAAAACTGCACCTTAATTATTCCCAGGGCCTAGGATCCTTTGTTATTGAATAGAAGCGAACATATTTAACAATTATTGTCCGAAGGCAAGGTGAATATCGCGAGACAGTATAATTACAAAGGTAACTTTTTAAAAAAACGAACCTGTTGTAGAAAATACATGTTTTACAAACGTAAACAAATATATTGACAGTTTTATGGCGAATCAAGTAAAACAGTGTTCGCAAAATAAAGGTGAAAAGCGTACTACAAAATAGTTTTGTACCTTAAAAATATTAGATCTAATTTTTTAACTTAATTGTGCTTTCTGATGCAGTATTTTCGTTATAACAACGTATTTTACCTTCTACGGTGGCCCACAAGTCTCACGGCAAAAATAAAACTCGCAGCAATATGAAATTAACTAACAGCAAAATAAAATTAACTCATGGCAAAATGAAATGAACTCACGTTAGGCCGGTCAGTTAGGGTTCGTAACATGGCTGCTGGTGGCGACAGAAAGTAACGATGTTTTGTTCTGGCTGCGGAAATGCGATTTCGCGAGATGATAAATTTTGTGCGAATTGTGGAATTGTTGAGTTAATTTATTCGATTAATCAAATTACAAAATGCATTTTATTGTAGCATTAAAATATGAAATATATGGCGCCTTATTTAGTATGCATCAGCATGTATTTACATTGTATTTGCATGTTTAGCACATTTTATGTGTGATTGAATTTGTAATGATAATTCTTATTGCAAATTACAAACAAAATTGCAAAAATAGATGTTCTTGAATTGGGAAACGGCGATATAATTATTAGGTAGAGAGGGACTAAGTGATTAAGAGGAGATTTTTTATTATGTCACGTATTTTGGCGGGAAAACGCTCAAAACCTAAAATATTTTCGGCGTACCGCCCAAAATGAATTCATTTACCTTTATTCTTTAGATAATGTTGTGAACTAAGTTTTGAACTGTGTTTGCATGATGATTGCGAAACGACAAAGAGTTACATATTTCAAAATATAATGCGGCGGCTATCAACAATGTTATAAACGTCATTAACGCCATTATAACTGAGATGAATACAAAAGTAGCTTCGATTCAAGTGTTATTTTCTTCTCGGCGTATCCCGAGAAATCTTTTCATTTTCACAATATTTCAAGATTATGCAGTAAACATACTTTGTGGATGCTTTTCAGGTTTGCAAAACATTTTTAATGCTGAAAATTTTAGTGCTGTTGCATGAAGATATAACTGAGGTTTTGAGCATAAATTACGCGACATAGAAAAATATCTCCGCTTAAATATTAAAACTTGAAAACAGAATTTTCTGACCCCAAGTACATGAAAGTAAAAACGTAGCCATTTTTTAAAGGAAATGCGAAAATTTTTGGGCCCCCGAAAGAATTATCAAATGCTCAAGTGTATGCTCATCATCCCCCCCCCCAATTCTAGTAGCCTTCCCAAAATATATAATGGCAAATAGTAATTGCATCTTAGGTTTTAGAGATTTAACAGCATGTCAAATTCATTTTATAATAATTATCATACATAGCTGATAAAATGTGAAACGGGTGTAAGAAAGCATAAAATTTGTGTTCAATGTGAAATAGAGCAGTTGTATTTTATATGCCTGTGTATTTTTGTTTGTGATTCTATGAGCTGTCTTTAGATCTTTTTATGATTTTCTGGTTTAGCGATAAAAAAGCAAACAGTAAGAGTGCCATTAAATCTTTTAAAGAATATCGAGAATTGAAAGACAAGGAAACTTCAACCACTAAAAAAAAGAGAAGGGGAAAGGATGTCGTGATTAATAACTTTTTATTAATCGAGCGCGAGGTCTTTACCGAGAAATATCCAAACGAGTTCTTGTTCTTCTGGTATAGACTACAGACGGAGCTCGAAGAGCGAAGTTTGTACAAAAAGATGGAGGTCCGCGATATTTCTCGATAAAGACCGAGCAAGCGAGGTTAATAAAAAAATTATTATATGGCATAAGGCATGTATTTGCACTTGAAACAAACAAGAAATGCGTGAATTCGTATTAGTAGCCTGGTACGCATTTGATAAAAACAAAATATTGAATTATTTAGTTTACCTAAACTTTCTGGGGACGTCTTATCGATTTCAAAAGCAATTAAGTTTTCTCTTGAGCATTTATTTGTGCCTTTTTATTCAGTATTTCTCTGTTTTTCCATCTCGTAATCTCGCCGGTAACTTAAGTGCCGGTTCATTCACGGAAAAGTAATGGACCGCTGAAAATTATTCTCAGCCTAGCACTGAGCTCCATTTCACCGGAAGTGACGCTTGCCATACAATATTGGTTTTATGGAGTGGATTGAGAAGGAACAAGAACTAGCACGTAAGAGAGGCAAACGACTTCCACTTAGAGTTTCACCAACAATCTTATATTGGCCTTTTGTAAAAGAAGCAGAAACCAAATAGAAGAATTTTAGCAGCAATCTTTTCCAGCCTGAAGTAGCATATTAATTTTATTGTTGTACAAAGATAGACGAAATGCCATTTTGCTGCCTGGTTCAAATGAAAATTTTAGCTTAAACCACTACCGAAAAGAGATTGGAAAGGATTATAGCTAAGAATATAACAGAAATATACATGCATGTAGCATCCCCTCAAATCAAAATATTTCCTTTATAGCCAGACCTTATCCTTAAAGCTTATATTATGAAATGATTTAAATAAGCCCATAGGCATAGCCTATGATAGCTGATGTTTCAAATCTTTCGGAAAAAAACACAATGATAAAGGTGAAGTAAAATCGGACAGTTTCCCTGCTGCACTAGTCACAGTCTTTGTGAGATACTTCGCTATAGCTAAATCTTCAAAACATCAATACAGCACAAATTAAATCCCCAAACACTAAACGTCGAATGTTTTTTTTCGATTATTGAATTTTTTGCAATGATTGCAGTAGACTCTATAATAAGCTTTGAAAGTGATAATATTTGTTTTATCAAAACTCCAAATTACACTTTCAAGAACTCTAGAAGTCTCAACAGCCTTAAATAGTTGGTTAGGTCTTTGTAAAACGACATACCAAGCTCATGCTTATGAAAATAAAATGCATTCTTAGAGCAAACAAATAGACACCTGCCACTTCAAGGATTATAAATTAAGAGTCGTTTCTATTTCTCCGCTAGTCGCTCCCTATTTTTCCGCTAGTTGTTCCTATGTACATTGAAAAAATAGTTTGCAAAATGAAAGCTAAAATGTCCCTGTTGCCAGAAACGACTCGCCGCCATTTTGAAAAATCTGCTTCGATGATTATCGTGTATTTAATATACAATATTCGTGTATTGGCCTAAATCTACTCACGCGATTGGTCAAAAGCAATCACGTGGTTTCTTGTTGCCTGGCGACAGATCATGGGAATTATCATAGTTTATTCGCAATAACCCATGAAAATCGTGGTTTATTTGCAATAACCCATGAAAATCATGGTTTATTAAAAAATTACAGCCTGCAACGAAGCTTGGATCTTCAATGCAGCAATCAATGAACTTAGATTGCATAATATTAAAAGTGTTAGAGACTTTATGTTCGTGTTTTGTTCACAAATAAACGCACTTGCTGACCATACAATGAACTCGAAATTTCAATATCGTTCAAATATTTTGAAATTTCTCGTTCGTTGTATGGTCAGCGCGTGCGTTTATTTGTGAACAAAACACTCACAACAGTCTCTAACTCTTAAATAATCCGAGGTCGCTCAACGAAGCAGAGGCCAGAATTTTCAATAATCGCCTTTGTAATTATACTAAATATGGACATTAAATATATCTTATACACAAAAATCACGATTTATTCTTTTTTTAAAATTTCAATGGTGCAAACTTAAATGTCTCCCTAATCGATCATGAATATTTTTTCCCTAATGTCTCCCTAATCGATCCTGAATAATTGATATTAATTACCGTCCATTGGCTTACTTTATTGTTTCTTTGTTCTGTTGTATTGTTCTCTACTAGAAATACATGCATGCAAAATCCCCTTACCTGAAACAATAAATATATATTTCCATCACTGAAATTCTATAATAATCGTTCATGCTGAATGATCAAAGTCGTATAAGTAAAATCCTATATCAAGTACAATTATAAAGTCGACTCTCGAGCTATCACATTCAACTATAATCATGCATAATTCATTAACTGTGCTGCGAAGAGTTTTAAGTACTGTACTACAATTTTTAGCGAAATTTCAATTCCTTTTTAAACATGCACTCTAAATCTCCAAGTGTTGTACAAACACCAAAAAAGGTGTAAACTACTGCCTCCCTACAAACACCCAAAGAGGTGCAAATACACACCTTCTTAAATATGCACTCAACGGGGTATATTTACACCAATTTTGGTGTATATCCTCTTGCCTCGGTATTTACACTAAAAGGTGTATACTTACACTGCAAGGGGTATATTTACACTTTACAGTATCAATATACACCATGAGTGTATTTATACACCAAGTTGGGGGGAACACTATAAGTGTATATTATTTTACCCCGAAAAGTGTATATTTATACTTATGGGGTTAACATACACCATAAGGTGTATTTGATAACTACTGCATTCACTGATGTAATGATCCTATATATATGATGAACAAACCTGCAACTTCTATATTGAACGAACAATAATTATTTTATTTAACGGATAAATAAATTATATATTTGTTTAAAAACCTATGAGCACTATAAGCAGGAACATAACAAAGCATAAAAAATTACAAAATTGAATGGACAAATATGCCCTCTAACCTATTTATACATTTCTTTCATTTCTAGCAATGAAATTAAGTTATTAGTAGGCTTTGAATTATCACATAATTATGCAAAATTATTTATTATTCTTATACCTTAATTATTCTTATACCTTATATCTTAGTAAGTACGTGCCCATATGAATGAATAAATAAATGCCAAACATTTACATGTAGTAAAAATAGCTTTTCAAAGTACTGCTAGGTTTGTGCATCCCTTGTTCAAATAAACATGTCTTTCAAGGACATAATTAAAAATTGCCAATTGGCAAGAAACTATTGATTATAATCATGCTCAACATGGCTGCTAGAGTTATTGCATGTTCAGTAGAAAATTTCGCCGTTTCGTTAAGCTGGCAGCTTTATAAAAGTTTTGCAAACAGAGTATGACTTGTGTATAAGCCTTTAGAAGATAATTCTAGCTACGTTTTGAATCAATAGACATTGTAAAAAGTTGAAGCGATTCGGGAATAATACGCAACAGTGTTAAGTCGATACGCCAGCAATATTTATATGCAAGATGCCAGCAACACGACGAAATGTAACAACTAAGCGGATTAAATGGACGGAAGAAATGATATCAGATCTTATAGTGTGCAGAGAAAGAGCTCTGGAAGAACGGAAGTGAACAGCCGAGATAAACGACGGCAAGGCTATATGGAAATAATGCGGCTGTTGTGGGAAGAGAAAGGATATGCACCACTGGGTTTAACAGCACAAAATCTGAGAGATAAAGCAGCTCAAGTAATAAAGTCTCGAGAACAAAACAAGCAACGTGATGTCGAGGCGAACGTGGATAATGAAATTGAAATTACCGATGAATTAATAAACGAAATTCACGGACAAGATCTACACGAAAATATAGCAGTCCGTGAAGGTATCAACAAAAACGAGGAAGTAATAAATGCAAATCAGGAGTTCTCAGCCGTACATATTAACATACAGAGTCAGTTTAAATGGGGCGATCTCAGTGGCGAAGTTTTTATTCAACGTATAAATGCAGCTTATGAACAAATTGTAAAATGGAGGCGAGACATTTTTCTATTACCATCTGGGAAAGCCGGAAAAGCTTTCATCTCAGAACTAGCTAGATTATATCAATCCTATGCAGAGAATTCCCCTTCAGAATGCATTGCTTTAAAAGCATGTTCAGTCATGCAGAGCTTGCTATTACAAAAGCCTCATGCTAAAAGCAAATAAAGGAACATAGCTACAGCGTGTTTAGAACGTAGGATGGCCCTGTGGACGGAGGGTAATATTGACAAGCTAATTTTGGAAGGAAAGTGCATCCAAAAACATCTTAGCACGAGTAGAAAAGCAGAACCGGAATTTGAAAAGATTGCAAGAGGATTTAATCGTCTAATGCTACAAGGAAAGACAAGACAAGCGGTTCGATTGATTTCTAATGCAAATAGAGGGGGTCTATTAAACATAGACTCACTAATTCCTGTCGGAGAGAACGAAAACGGCGATACAGAATGGAAAACAACGCGTGAAGTTTTACTCGAAAAGCATCCCCACGGTTGTGCCCCTGCTGCAGAAACACTTCTAACAGTGTCGGATATTGAGGACGTACATCATGATCCAATTATTTTTGAAAGAATTACCGGGGAAGAAATAAAGATCGCGGCAAACAACACACAAGGTGCAGCTGGTCCATCAGGAGTTTATGCATATGCATGGCGTCGCTTTTGCTCGTCGTTCAAAAGTTCTTCTGTTGATCTGTGTAATGCACTGGCTGGGGTAGCTCGTCGTTTGTGCACCTCTCCTGTCGATTCAGAGGGTTTATCTGCTTTTGTGGCTTGTCGACTCATACCACTTGATAAAAATCCAGGAGTTCAACCCATAGGCATTGGTGAAGTCCCAAGACGTATAATAGCAAAGTCGATCCTCAAGGTGGTTGGGAATGATGTTCAGGAGGCTGTGGGGCCACTACAAGCATGTGCAGGTCACGAAGCGGGATGTGAAGCAGCAATTCACGCCATGAAGGAGATCATGTCATTCGATGAAACAGAAGCAGTGTTATTAGTAGATGCCAGCAATGCTTTTAACACAATTAACAGACAGGCTGCATTACATAACATCGGAGTAATGCGTCCCTCCATATCAACAGTGCTAAATAATACCTATCAAACACCAGTTCGACTATTTGTTACGGGAGGGGGAGAAATTGAATCATCGGAAGGAATTACCCAAGGAGATCCCCTCGCCATGGCTATGTTTGCTCTTGCGGTAACACCCTTAATTCGTAAGCTGAGATCAAAAGAACCAACGGTTAAACAAGTATGGTTTGCAGATGACTCTTCAGCAGGTGGAAAAATCGTATCTTTAAGAAGATGGTGGCAATGTTTGCAATCTATCGGTCCACAGATGGGATACTTTCCGAGTGCAAGCAAGACACATCTCGTAGTGAAACAGCAGCTTGAAGAAGAAGCAATTAAGGTTTTTGATGGAACAGGAATCAAAATTATTACTGAAGGACACGAAATGCTCGGATCAGTAATTGCTTTAAGTCATTTTACGGAACAGTTTGCAGCCAAAAAGATCGAACTGTTTGTGAACGAAATTGAACGTCTTGCCAAAATAGCAGAGCGTTACCCTCAATCTGCGTATGCTGCTTTTTCATATTGTATTATAGGTAAATGGCGCTATGTAATGCGGACAGTCGAGAATATTGATAAACTTTTCCAGCCTTTAGAAGACACCATCAATCAAATTTTTATACCAGCATTAACCGGAAGGGGACCATGTAATCCCGATGAAAGGAAACTCATTTCGTTACCTATACGTTGCAGGGGTCTGAATATCATCAATCAAGTCACAATCGCGAATGATTAGCACCACGCCTCACGGACAATTAGCGAGCCTCTTAAAGACATGATTATAGAGCAGAAAGAGTCGTTCAGTAAACCGCAATTACAATCCATCAAGGCAAGTTTGCGTCAGGACAGGAATCAGAAAATTGAAGATATGGCTCGACAAGTAAGGGAATGTCTACCTCCCGGAAAGCGAAGAACGATGGATTTACTTTGTGAGAAAGGATCTTCGTCATGGTTATCGGTACTGCCACTACAAGACCAAGGGTTTAATTTGAACAAGGGTGAATTCCGTGATGCGTTAAGTTTACGATATGGGTGGCAGCTGAGAAATATACCCCATCATTGCAGATGTGGAAAGTCCCTCTCAACAGATCACTCAATGACATGTCCTTTTGCTGGTCTACCAATAGTAAGGCATAACGAGATTAGGGACATATAAGAGCTCAGTGGCTAAATAAAGTGTGTGCTGATGTGGTAAAAGAACCATCACTTCAGCCACTCTCAGGTGAAGTCATACTACCACGCACAGCGAACAGGCAAGATGAAGCAAGGTTAGACATCCGAGCGAAGAGATTCTGGAATCGGCAGCAAGATGCATTTTTTGATGTGAGGGTTTTCCACCCAAACGCACCGAGTTACCGAAACAACAGCATACCTTCACTATATAGGCAGCATGAGATGGCGAAGAAAAGAGAATATGGTATCGCGTAAGGGAAGTAGAATATACCACCTTTACACCATTGGTATTCTCAACAACTGGTCGAATGGGTAAAGAGACCGCCATTGCATATAAACATCTGGCGGAGTTGGAGAGACGTATGGCATCACACTGGCTTGGATGCGATACACAGTAACATTTGCGCTAATACGCTCAGCGGTGATGGCAATACGAGGTAGTCGATCCTGTGTTCATCGAGAACAAAACCCGGACATCGAACTAGCACATAGAGAAAGCGGTCTGAGAGCTTGACTTTCATTTTAATTTTGAACTGTAGCCACATATCATTTCTAGTGAACAGAGCAATCAACTTATTTTTACTTTAGATAAATGTTTATAATTGTTTTAAATTGTATTTTAATTTATTTGAAAATAAATGTATTTTATATTTCAAAAAAAAAAAAAAAAAATCTGAAAGAACTCAAATTATTTAAATTAAGCCCCTGTATAATGAACCCAGAAGTAATTGAATAAAAATATTCATGCAAGAAGACAAGTGCATCTAGATGCAAACTCACTGCATGTCTTCAATTATTGTTATTAACACATAAGCTAAAGTAATTAATCCTGAGCAATGCTCCTCTTTGATTACTGACTAGTTGTTTGTAAAGTTTGAACCCACCTCCATGACTTACTGATATAAATATAGAGAGGGGACCGCGATATCTCAATGAGCGATGTTAGTAGGCGTATATACATGTGCTGGCGGTAATTTGCCTCCACCCTTTTCTGAGAATAAATATTTGGAATTTTAATGGAATGTATTCATAAATATCGTTTTGTTTGACAGAAATAAGGCGGCAAGGAAAACCATTACTCCTAGCCAAAATTATCCCAAAACGGATGCTCAGAAAACTGAGCTGCGGAAGGGGTATGCAAAATTAATGACTGGCAAGATATCTATGCGAAAATAAATCACAGTACATAAAAAGTTTTTGAAAAAGTATTTTTAAATTTTGATAAAACAAATATCACTTCAAAGCTTTTAGACTCGACTTATCACTGCATAAATATTAAATATTCGAAGAACAACATTCGGCGTTTTTTAGACTCATTTGAGTCATTTCAAAATATAAGATCAGGTCTGGCTAGCTTTGCTGTTGAAATGGCGAGGATTGCTGCATGCATGCATTTCTAGAACTAACAAAATAGGATTGCAGAAAAGGTACAATTTTCTATGTTTCCACTAAGCTATAGTGAACATCAGGAGAAGAATGATGATGAAATATAAACGTATGTATAAGTATATAATACCAATATTAACCCAATTTGAGGTCCGTACTAAAAAAATATCAGACCGAGGTCTTGACAGTAGGGACCGATCGAGCGATAGCGAGGTCCGTACATAAAAGTATGGCGCGCGGAACCCGTCAAAATTCTAAACTTCAAATATTTGTTCTATACTCGCAACTACGGCGTTCTAAATTATACAAAATCCTTCTAAACTCATTGTAAACGTTATTTATCCTTGCCTAAACTTCAAATATGCTTTCTAAACTTATTTATATATCTCCTGTACTCCGATATTTCTTAATGACAATTAATAAGCTCATTTATTGGTTCTAAACTTCAGATATATTGTCTAAACTCGAACGTTCGATACAAATCCATCCTCTTTTTGAGCCGCACTATGCAACGCTGAATGTTCGCCTAAAAGATCGTGTTATTTTACTAACACGATGTTATCTAATCTGTATGATGAATAGAACTGAAAGAAACGAGAGAAACGCTGTCGGTCTAAGAAATTTCTTCGATAGCCTAGCATCTGTTTTTATTGGCATTAGAAATTTGAAAACAATAGATGAAAGTGGTCTTGTTGACGAGGAAATCATAGCAAAACTCGAGGAGGGAAGAGAAACTTTAGCCTTGATCGCGTCAGAAAATACGGATGGATATTATGCGATTTATCTTAGGGAGCTTCTTCAACAATGCGTTGCGCAGATACTTGTGAAATTTAAATCTCTTCGTGAATCGTCTTCAAACGCTTCTAATTCTTTTACGTGCCCTACGGAAATTCCAATTGGGATAGGAAGGCCAAGAATAATTATACAGGACGAACAGATTATTTTTTAAGGAGCCTTCACTTTTCGTGGGAAAAAATAGCGTATCTGCTTGGAGTTAGTGAAAGCACACTCCGACGAAGAAGACAGGAATTGTGTTTAACTAGTAATGAGGACTTTAGCTGGACGAATATAACCGGTTTGTAACATTATTACCCGAAACTTGTCCACTTGTTCATATCTATTTAAAGCTTGAATATATTTAATTATAAACGAGGATGATTTGCGATAATTTGATTTATATACTTTTTCAGACGATCAACTGAAAGGTCTGATTACTGAAATAAGAAGCTTGACACCAAACATAGGCCAAAAAAGACTACATGGAGCACTCAGACCCAGGGGCGTACACGTTCAACGGCAGCGTGTTCGGGAATTTTTGCGAGAGCTAGACCCTCTAGGAACAGCTCTGCGTGGAGATCCGCTATTTTCCGTAGAAAATATTCTGTCTCAGGCCCAAATGCACTCTGGCATATAGACGGAAATCACAAACGTATTCGCTTCAAATTGGTGGTTCACGTGTGTGTGGATGGATTTTCAAGGCTTATTGTATAATATGCTCATTGTGCAGGTAACAATAGAGCAGAAACTGTTCTCGAGCAGTTTCCGATAGGATCGAACAACGAGGCATAGCCCGTGGTAGTATGATAACGGGAAACTCAGTGCACAACTGTCGAGTTGAAAGGGCTCATAGGGATATTTATGCAGGTGTTCTCTCTTTTTTGCAAAAACCTTTTACGAGCTCGAAGATTTTGGGCAACTAGATCCTCTTGTAGACTCCCATATAATTTGCATTGCGTTACGTGTACACCCCCGCATTAACATGGCTCTTAAGGAATTTAAAGAACAGTGGAATCATCACGGTCTACGTACGGAAAGAGGTTTATCCCTTATGCAGTTGTACACACAAGGATTGCTTCAAAATGTGAATTCTGGGCATCTTGCAAATATTGGAAACGAATTTGGAGTTGACCCCGATGGTCCTTTTTCTATAAATGACGAAGATTATCAGGTGACAGTTCCTCAGATAAATATTCAGCTATCTGATACACACCGTGATTATTTATACATCCACTGTAATCCACTAAGGGATGATGGCAATTCTGGGAAAAACGTTTTTATTAATTGTAAAGAAATACTCCTTAATTTCCATTTGTAATTACGTTGTTTATAGTAAAGTGCATGGACAGATGAGATAGATGTGGGTGCTAACTAAGAAGTTATGTAATATAAAACTAAAATCTAAGAAGACATTAATCGTTCGTTAATAATATTAATATTATATCCACGTTTTGCAAATCTTTGCATGTTATATCAAAACTCAGTCCTTGTAACAAATATAACATGCATGCATTTAAGTGGTATGAAAAAATAAAAAAAAAGTATGGAAAAAAAATTTGAAAAGGATACGATAAATTAATATCCCCTCCCCCCTTCCCTGAATGCGATAGCGCTGATAAAATCATCGTAAGGGGAAAGTATTTAAGTATCACGCATAACGGATAGTTAAATTAAATAAACTTTAGTTATAATATATAGCGAAGGATGATGATAGCTATATACACCCGGTTAACATAACTTTATTGAACTCTGTATAAATAATCTGAAGATACACGTATTATTAAGACACATATTATCACTTATTATTAAGACTGACAACTAAATTTGTATTGGAACAAGGTTTATAGATGAAAAATCCACAATCTTATCAAGTTGAACGCCACTTGTTGTATTAAATGAAACCTCAATCTTCTCCACGGTGATGATGTCACTCCCAGTGACAAATTGTAAAAATGCGGACTGCAGTTCACTACTCCATGTATTGGTGAGCCAGTTCTTCAAAAATCACTTAATACTTTCTTTGGTTGGCCGACGCTAACATTTATAGCTACTAAGAAGATCCATCACGTCATCTTTAATAGGATCTAACTCACCTTTTAAGCATTTCTTCATGGTCTCTTGCTCGTCCTTCGAAATATAAAAGCTGAAAGATTCAAGCAGGTCTACACTCTTTATTTACAGATTCCTCCGCAAAAAGACAACTGCCAATGAATGCTTTTGAGATAAACAAGGGAAAGTAGTTTTCCTGTTTGAACCCAAATAAAAGGATTCGCGCAACACTTTGCCACTCCAGCTTTTGAAAATCGTGCCATATTACCGGCACTTTTTCTGCTGATCCTGTTGCAAAAGCCACCGAAAATTCCCTCCAGAAAATGCTTAGCAACTCGCGGGTTACACCTGCACCTCGCCATTGTCTCCCTTGATTCCAAATATTAGACAAAACTGTAAAACACTGGGTTTACTGAATTCAGATATCATTGACTTAACTATGTCGCTTCGTGGGATAATGATTTCGTAAATGGAAGGACTACCTGGAGTCTCAATTGAGGGCAGGTCTTCGGTAGATACTGTTACATCTGGGCGTTCTTCTTCACTTTCATGTTCAAAAATATGATCTGGAAGTTCATTTACTTCGTCAAAAGGGTTTTCTTGTAGAGCATCTAATCAAAATAAAAATTAATGTAATAGCTCCAGATGTTAAATAATACTATTAATGTAAATTTGAGAGTAATATGGTATGAAACATAACTAAATCAACTTTGCAAAATTATACTAACCTCGCATGTTTGTCTGTACAAGTATTTCCATACCAGACAATTAATTCATTAGTGGAGCTACTTGTTTGAGATGTGTCTGGTGTTAAAGTAGCTGGTGTTGGCATTCTAACCTCACATTCTAAAGAATGAACAATATTAATAGAAAGAAAATATTCGACAAATTCATTTTACTTTTACAAATGATAGGCACAATGTTGTTCTACCTTCAACTATCTCCTCATCACTCTCTTCGTCTGACAATTGTTGAAGTGTCCTTACATAAACAGCCCCCTGGCCTGTGATTCGCATTAAAGCATCACATGTTAGGGTGCAATTGCTTATCAAACTTCCATATGATGTCTAAGTAATGAAGAAGAAAACAAATGATTACCACAACCTTATGGAATTTTTATACAAGGCATGAAAATTGTAACATGTAAATTGTGTTGCATAACAATTAAAAACTGTATAAAAGAAACCCACTGGGAAGGGTTGCAGTTTAGGCTATTAAAAAATACTCCCATTTACAAGAGAACTTGTCTAATAGAGACACATGTGGGTGCATTTCAGTACATGCAAAGTTGACAAATAGACCATTAGACACTAGGTACTGTTGATACCATGCAATACTTTTAAAGTAGCAAAATCAGGACCACTCTAGATATTGTAGTTAAATAATGACCTCTCTAATTATTGTATAAAACCTTTAGAACAATTTCTGAAGGAATAAATTCTATCCACTGAATAAACTTATATTAATTTTCCTTTTATAGCAATAGCAGAACACACCTTTAAAAATTCATATTCTCCGTTTCCCAGCATAGGCATTTCTTGTTCTATAGCTGAGCACAGTTGCCATTCCACCCAGTCTCTATCAAATGCAAAATCATGGATAATGCGACCCTTTTTTTCCAGCCTTAATCGTGTTTGGTGCGTCGGTACTTTATCAACTGAAGGATTAAATATGAATACAATATCTTTGTGCACAAGCTTCTTTTTCTTTGGTATTTTACCGCGTGAAGGTAGCACTTTCGTATGACGTCGCTTGTACATGTTGTTTGGCACTCTTCGCCCTCGATCCAGATTTTGACTTTGATTTCGGTTAGCATTTGTGGCCGGACTGGCCGCATGTTGAAAGGTGGGAAACAGTCGAACAATTTCTGATGCCAGCGTTGGAGACGGCTGAGTTTGTTGGGCATTATTTATAGCAGGTCGAATTTCTCGAAGGCGTGAAATACTTTCGATAGCATTTGTTATTAAACCATCAACCGTTCTCTCACTTCTTCCATCCCCATTTTGGTACGTTATTTTGGGGCAGTATTTGGGAAGTATTTATCCTTTCCGCCATATTGTTTGGCATATAAATTAAAACACCGCGCGAGCTGAACTGTGGGTGATGGAATTTAAAATTTAGACCAGCGAACTGGTTTAGACAATATATCTGAAGTTTAGAACCAATAAATGAACTTATTAATTGTCATTAAGAAATATCGGAGTACAGGAAATATAAATAAGTTTAGAAAGCATATTTTGAAGTTCAGGCTTTAAATGACGTTTACAATGAGTAAATCTTGTTTAGAAGGATTTTGTATAGTTTAAAGCGCCGTAGTTGCGAGTAGAGAACAAATATTTGAAGTTTAGAATTTTGACGACGGGTTCCGCGCGCCTTATAAACAAATATAATATAAATATAAACAAAATAAATAAATATAGTAATATAAACAAAAATCAAAGATGAATAAATAATATAATATTCGCATGTACCAAATAACAAAATATTATGTCCACAGTTGTATAAGAACATAAAGCTGATATACACGGAACGATTTTTAACGACAATATATTCGTAATGTAAATGAAGGAAATTTTGCTATTTCGCTACATTGTTCGGACATGAAATCATTCGATACTCCAAGATCTTCAAAATAGTAAAATTCGTCCGGGTGGTGCTCTTCTTCGTCCATTCTTCGTCGATATTTTTCGTGTCAAAAATAAAAGTGCAAGCTTCTTTTTGTTCAGAAATATGAGAGTTGGACCGTTGCTACGCCAACGGTCTAACACTAGGGGATTCTCAGGGGCCGGTTGTATCAAGCCCGTTTAGCTTACACGGTGGTTAAGTCTAAATTAAATAACACTCTTACATCTCTCTTGAATGAGTCAACGTGATTATTATGCACTGGATATGGGCTTGATACAACCGGCCCCAGACCGGCAAAGCACCAATCAGCGCACGCCATTTAGTCACAAGACCGCGTGCCATATAATCAAGTGAAATCGCTTTAGATGCTTTTGTACCGTGGTTAAAAAAAAATTTCATTCTATGGCGTTGCAAATGTTTTTTTTTGCTCCAACGGCATTATTTTAGTATTAGCGACATTAAACCTGTTTTTTAACATATATACCAAGCGGTGTAAGAGAAACGGGTCATCATTTCATATCAAACTCACCTATGACATTGCCCTCACATTGACATGTTGCAATTTTCTAGCGTTCGCTTAGTATCGGAAAAACATTTGTTTTTTCTACATTTTCTGCTTTTATAGTCCTCACGTTGAATTAGTGAACCATTTACCTCCAGATTATGAAAATTAAATATCTAAGGAACTTTTTCATGAATGAATAAAACCATTTAAAGGAAAATTACTTCCGTCATTTTTGGGTTGTTTCGGTCATGTTTTGTAATATTTGTATTGCGTAATGCCGTTTTGACCGCGCTCAGCAACGGGGCTAGCTGGGGATTGCGCTGTTATGCAAAATGAGCATGCGCTAAACGCTATTTACCGCCAAATCTGAAAAGAGGAGTAAATTTCGAGCATTTAGATGTGTAAAACTTTGTAGTTTGGGAAAATTTAGGTCCGTCAAATGGAGATTGGATTCTGTGCGTCCGCGATTATTCTTGTTCTATGTTATATAAGAAAAGTCGACGCCGTGTAGCCTTTGAAATGTATTTTAAGCCTTTGAGCAGCAATATCGACTTCCTTTATTTCAACTTCATATAAATTGTTGTCTGCGGCTCCCAATTTTCTTTTTTTATCGGGCTTCGATAAAGATATCTCATCCAGCAGTCTATTTGGCATGCTTCTCACTCTTTTCGGTCTGCTGTCCGCCATATTGAAACAGCGAACGGCGCGCGTAAAATTACAAGAACGGGGCCTGGCGCCAAATGTCCTGTTAATATGGCAAAGAGTTTGATATGTAAAGGGCAGCTGTCTTTTTGTTAATTCCGTATTTGCTGTAAACATGTAGTTTATTTGTTTATTATACTCATTTGGAAATCAATGGCACCTCTTGCAATCACATTGGATCTTAGCAGAGTGATTTTAGGCTGAATCAACCGCATCAGCATATGAGGTAGATTTTCAAAATTGCTGGCGCGAGAGTCCAAATCAATCAAGAATAACCAATCTGATTAAGGTATACCACTCAATCAGCCACTCAATTTAACAGTGAATAGACACAAAAATTGAGTATTTTTAAATCGAATCTAAATTTCTCAAAAATATAAGAAAATTTTACGTGTTAAAACGCAATAATCTAAACGTGCAAAACACAAATGAAAAAAATTGTTGTCGTTATGAATATAATAAAGTGGTAATTGGTGTGAATTCAAACTTGTGAGTATTACATATAAGCTCGGGAAGTTGTTTTGCTATGACTATTATAGAGGCTATTACAAATTAAATATCGAATAAACTACAAAATAAGTATCGATTAAACTTCAAAAGAGAGTTTTTGAGAATGAACAAATAAAATTTCAAAGCTTTTAGAGTCGACAGTAATCACTTCATTAATATTCGAAAAGAAATTACATTATATTACTTTATATTCGACGTTTCAACCTTGATGAATTCGTATTGTTTTGAAGTTTCAAAGGTTCTATTTTTAAACTTTACTACAACTGTAAACTGCCTATGATGCAGTAGGAAATCGGATGATGTTTACCCAACTATTATGACTAGTATATTTGTTTCCCGAAGGATAGACTATCAACAATGAGTCATTTCATAGCAAATAATATAATTCGTTCTATAATAGCTAGACGAAGCGGATAATTCGTGTTGACGGATGATTCGTCTGTTTGCCCATGTTTAAACCCAGCGAACTATACAGAAGACGAACTATCTTTCGCTTACTCAAGTACCGAACAAAGTGACTATTCAACACTACAAGTGTACAAACTTGCAACGGCACAGGATCGAAATACCTCGCGAAACGTTTTTAAATTGCAAAACAGAACCGCAAGTTTGTATAAGAACTACCATCTGGCCCTTTCTTCTTTTAATCCCCCCAGAAGAAAATTATTTTACACAACATGTTTATTAAGGATAAAATACGATTGATATATGTTCTAATACAGTATATTCCCACGGTATACTTAAAGTAGAGAACCCTACGAACTATTATTTAACAATTTTTTAATAATAGCTACATATGCAAGGCTAGGCACAAAACATGGCATCATGCTGGGTGCTGAGAGGATGTGGCAATTGAAAGCTAGTTATTGAAGAAAATATTCCAACGAGAAACATTCTAGAGCTTTAGTTTCTTTCCTGTTTACATTGTGGGGCAAAGTGCTATCGTCTGAGATTTAGTTAGGTATTTCTAAGGCCCTTTCCTAATTCTATTTCAAAAAGCGAGCGGTGATATTAGTAATAATTTATACACGCATGCAAAATCCTATGATTAAGTGTGTTTCTTACGGTATACGTATACAGTTGAAAATACCCCGACTAACACCATTTTCGACTAAATATTGTACAACATTGAATTGTGTTTTATTCATTAAAAATATCGACGAATAAAGCGAAATTTCCTACTCCATTTCGCCCAAGCGAATCATGCTTAGGATTCTGAATCTGACTTCGGTATTTTTCTAGCCATGCACATATTATCGTTTAGTGATATATTTACGTCACTAAAATTGAAACAAAAAACGCTTAACACTTACCAAAGGTAAAATGCTTCTTAAAGGTCAAAGAAAAGCACTTCTTCTTGATTATATTGTATGTAGTGAGATTTTTATAACCAGCACGAAGCAAACATGTTAGGCGTCATTAAAAATGTTTTGAAAGTTATTTACCTCCTGCTATCAAAAAAATGCTTTCAACTGAATCATCCGCAGCATTCCTAACACTGATCTAAAATTAAACTGGATCATGCATCAGGTGTGCAAAAATAAAGAAAATTCAGGAAATGATTATTGACCAAGCGTACAGCCTGTACTTTGAAATATCATTCGGTCTGATATTTCACAGTACAGACCGAACAAGCGAGGTCAATAATTTGTTTATTATATAGCTGAAATCCATGAGACACATACAGAATATACGGAATACGGCCCGGATATGGGTTTTTATGGACCGCTCATCAACCAATCAGAAAAGAGGATTTCGAAAAGTCATAATTTATAATAATTGCTGTTAATGTGACATCTCAATGTTGTATTGACGAGTTGACAAAATATATGTATCATTAATGTATCAACCGTAATTTATATTTAGATTTTTCGTAATGGTTGCGGGATTACACGAACAAAAATCATTTTGACTGAAAAAGAGCAAAAGTGACCTAAAATTGTTCACCGAAAACAATTATTCTTGATCATATAGAGGTCGGTTTTTGCAGAGAATGCCAGAATGGTGGTATGTTGTTGAGATTCATAATTGTCACGCGGAGTTCTCAGTGCCATGCCAAGCCTCTCGCTAGGCTATTGTAAGATAATTTATTCAAAATTGTTCGACATGCTGTTGGCAAGTTCTGTAGCGTATACATGTTATAGCTAATTTTGTACTACGGTGGACAGAACAGAATATCTTTTAGAAATCATGATTCGCGCACATGCACAAGATAAGGGTGGCGGTAGTCAAGATCTTCGATTTTCCTACTCCAGAATAGGAAGGCGTATTTGGTATGATACGATGAATTCTCTTAAGCCGCATTCACACTATGTGCTTTGACCTGGCCTGGACAAGCCCTAGATCTAGATGTGAACGTTGTTTATATTGCCCAGGCAAGGCCTGGACCTGGTCTAGGCCACAAAAATACAGGTTAATTAACAGCAGAAGGTGGCCTGGACCTGACCTGGGGCAAGATTTTGGTAATGTGAATTTACCTATTCCTGACAAATTTTGAACTTAATGGTATGATTTGTATAGGGATCCATATTGTATTATCACTTTTCGGCGTGTTTTGAGTCTTTTTTCAAGTATTTCGTCAATTACTTTGTGTATCAGATATTGCGTATGAAACAAGGAAGACAGTGTGAACGTGGCACATATTACCTAGACTTGTCCTAGACCTGGTCTAGGCCAGGTCTAGGCCTGAAGTGTAAACGCGGTTTTAGTCTGCCGTTTAGATTTTGAATGGTTTGGGTATCCACATGTACCAAAACATTCTTTTGAATGATTTATTTTAGGGTAAAAACCCCTCCCACCCCCATTTGAATTCAAAACGTCTCTTTTTCGTCCTAAAATCAACGATCAGTGTGTTAGTTCGAAATAATACAGCATTGTGCTTATTGTGCTATTGTGTAGCTAATTGCCTTCAGGCTACACTGCCTTGGTAGCTTTTGCGTGACACTAGGTCACACATTCAATCTACGTTAGACTGTCATATGGTAAAGACCTTTAATTACGCGCAAATAATTCACAAAAATTTATCTACGACCATTGGAGTACAAGTGTAAACCAAAGTACGTAAGTTTAATAGCTATTCGTTATATATTTTATTGTTTATAGTTAGTTTGTTAATGACATTGACATTGTGTTTTGCTGCATGGTTTAAGCAATTTAGCTTAGTAGTTTTTGCTGTCATGTTTTAGTTCGAACCTACACCAACCACATCTATATCTACATCTGCGTCTATTCATCAACCTAAAAATTAGCTACAATTCTACGCATCTACAGTATATTATCTACGCCTAACCTACGAGTTACACATCGTGATATACCGATTCAAATATCTCGCTACCTCGACACGTTGCGTGACTTGTACAAAGGCCCTTGTTCTAATTGATTAAAATTTATTAGTTGTACATTCGTTGTTGAGTTCGAATATTCTATATCACTTGTATCGGCATCTAACCTGTGACTCTTGTATTCTGCGACCGGGAGTTACATTAGTTCGAATTTGATTTGCGTTACTTCGGTATCGTGATTGCGACCACTATCTAATACAAACAATGTGTTGCTAAAAACTGAAAAGGGGCATTGTCCTGTTATATCTGCGTTGGTATGCGAAGAATGTGCCTGGGGTTATGTGTTAGATCGCGTGCAACCCAAACTGCGAACACTTTATTATCATTATCACAAGGTTAATTACGTTGAGCTGTATCTGTCAACGCAAGGCTATTGCCTCTCTTTATCATCAGTCAACATACCAATATTATAAGAAGGACGTTATTAATTATCACCATTAATGGCCCAAGGAAGCGATTTACAGACATTGCGTGATCTCACTGAAAGGACAATAAGAAATAGCGACGTACAGCCGGATGATTCGGTAAGCAACATTGGTTCAGAAAACTACTCACGTTTATCATTGCGCTCGCGCGCTAGTTCAAGATCGTCGACACGTAGTTCTGCCAGTGCAAAGGCTAGAGCCAAACGAGCTGTTATTGAAGCCGAAATAGCCTTGATTCAGCGTTTTTGTGCGATCGAAGAGGAAGAACTCCGTTTGCAACAAAGGAAAAGACAATTGGAGCTGCAAAAAAACTTGGCTAAAGCCGAAGCGGAAGAACGGGCTTATGCAGAACAAGAGGAACTAGAAACGTTTCATACCATAGACCAAACCGGACCAGACCAGACTAGCCTAATTAACCAGGAACCAGAACGAAGCCGATTCGAGCAATCAGTGCTGGCAACGAAAGAGTTGGACGATAAACTGAAGGCGGAAAACGCGCGTGCGGATGAAGCGATCCAAAGAATCTCTTTGGCCCAAATCCAAACACAGGAAAGGCATAGTGCTAAGTCAGAATCACCACACTCCTTGCCAAGCAACCCTTATCCCCAAAACGTACCGCGGAACGATTACACCCCACACAACACTCAGCCTGTTAGGAACGGTGGAGATATATTTGTAAAATTGCTCGAGTCTCAAGACCGTCAGAGTCACATGTTCAATCAACTCCTCCAGCAGCAACAAGCCAGCATCAATGCCCTGACCCTTCCTCATCCTGATCTTCCCCTCTTCGACGGTGATCCTACCAAGTACTGCGACTTCATACGATCGTTTGAGAACTTAATCGAGATGAAAACTAGTAGTCCCAGTTCTAGATTGTATTATTTGGTACAGTATACAACCGGACAGGTTCAAGAATTAATGCGCAGCTGTCTCCCGAAGAAAGACGGCGAAGGATATCGTGAAGCCAGAAAACTGTTGTCGGAACGGTTTGGTCAACCATATAAGATCGCCTGTGCCTTGGTTGATAAGATCGCGAATGGGCCCACGATTAAAGCTGATGACGGCGCGGGTCTCCAGAAACTGTCCGTTCAGTTAACCAGCTGTAGTAATACTCTAACAGAAATCGGTTATGTGAGCAAGCTTCAAAATCCAGACACCTTGAAAAAAATCGTGGATCGCCTGCCCGTGAGCCTCAGGGTAAAGTGGCGAGAGTTAGTTGACGTCATCATTCAAAGGGAAGATCGGGAATTTACCGTCAAAGATCTAACGGACTTTGTTGTCGCAAGAGCTAGAGTAGCAAACCATCCTATCTTCGGAAAGATACACAACGATGGCAAGAATCCAGGGAATGTGAACAACCAAAGACCGCAACACAAAGCAAGGAACTATGCGACAGATGGTTTCCAACGCAACAACAGAGATGGACCTAAGCAAGGTTTAAAGTGTCCTTCTTGCGAATCAAACCACTGGTTATCGCAATGCCAAGCCTTTAAGAAGTTGACTGTTGAAGATCGCCATAAACTAGTTCGCAGAAAGAACCTCTGCATCAATTGTTTAGTCAGCGGACATTTTGTTAAAGATTGCCCAAAGGGAAGCTTCTGTCGTGTGAGTGACTGCAAGGAGAAGCATTCAACATTCTTGCACCCGAAGCGGACGAGGGAAGCCTTGGAGCCAAAGAAGGACAAGCAAGAGGAAACTCCCGATCCCCCGCCAAAGCTAGAGGCGGGAAAGGAAGAAGTTGTCAACAAGGAGCTAATTAATGGCTATGTTAAAATCAAAAGCGAAAGTCAACCTGTTATCAAAGGTTTGTCTACCACTGGTCTAGCAGTCGTTCCTGTTAAAGTAAAAGCCAAAGGCACAAACAAGACGATTGAAACGTACGCGTTTTTGGACAATGGCTCGAACACATCATTTTGTACCGAGAGGCTATTGGAGCAACTCGAAATCGACGGTAAAGCCACGGCCGTGTCTCTGACAACGATGGAAAGCGTGAGTAAGGCAGTCGAATGTTCGTCCGTGAATTTAAAGGTTTTTGATCTCGATGAAAGGAACTTTGTTGAGCTATCGAATGTTTTCTCGAGGCCGCGTCTGCCTGTGTCGAAAGACTGCATAGCTAACCAAGGCGACGTTAAACGTTGGCCGCATCTAACTGGGATCAAAATCGAAGAGATCGACGCGGAGGTTGGATTGTTGATTGGAAGCGACGTACCTGAAGTCTTGCAGCCCCTAGAGGTGAGAAAGGGCAACAACGGTGGTCCATTTGCTACACGTACTATCTTTGGATGGGTTCTAAACGGACCATTGGGCAGAAGAGTAAATCAGCCACCCACGTCAAATTTCGCTGATGCAAACCCGACATTGGAGCTGACCAAGCAGTTTGAGAAGTTTTGTAACATGGAATTCAATGATTCGGTGTATGATCCCAAAACATCCCTGTCCCAAAACGATCGAAAGGCAATGAGAATAATGGAAGCCAGCGTTAAGCTCAAGAACGATCACTATGAAATAGCGCTTCCGTGGAAGAACTATCCGCCTTGTTTAGAGAACAATAAACCCGTCGCTGAACACCGTTTGAATCTGCTTAAGAAGCGACTGCAACGTGATCCAACACTGTTGTCGAAGTACGCAGCATTCATGGAAGATCTCCTGAGCAAAGGTTATGCCCAATGTGTGCAAGATAACAAGACAGGGCCTCTCAATACGTATTGGTACCTTCCGCACCATCCTGTTTTCCACCCTAAGAAACCCGAAAAGACCAGAGTGGTGTTCGACTGTTCAGCCAAATATCGGGGAACATCCTTGAACGACCAGCTTCTACAGGGGCCGGACTTGACAAATTCGCTCGTGGGAGTTCTCACTCGTTTTCGCGAAGAAAGGGTCGCCCTTACATCCGATGTTGAAGCAATGTTCCACCAAGTGCTAGTTCGACCAAGTGACTGCGATGCGCTACGTTTTCTTTGGTGGCCAAATGGAAATCTCAGTCAACCTCCTGAAGAATTTCAAATGAGAGTGCATCTGTTCGGTGGAGCGTCTTCACCCAGTTGCGCCAATTTCGCGTTGCGTAAGACTGCTGAAGACAACAAGGAAGAGTTCGATCCTGTCGCAATAGAGACTGTCAACAAGAATTTTTATGTCGATGATTGTCTTAAATCGACTGCGACCGACGCTGAAGCAATTCGACTTGCAAGCCAACTTCGACAACTTCTCGCGAAAGGAGGTTTTCGATTGACCAAATGGATGTCGAATTCGAGGGAGGTGATGAAGTCCTTACCCGAATCTGAGAGAGCCCCATCGGTGAAGGAGTTGGACTTCGAGAAGGAAAAAATAGAAAGAGCTCTTGGCCTCCAGTGGAATGTCGTCTCCGATCAATTTGGATTCAAGATAATCCTGAAAGAAAGACCACAGACGAGAAGGGTAATACTGTCGATTGTATCTTCGATCTACGATCCGTTGGGATTTGTTGCCCCGTTCATCTTCCAAGCCAAATTGTTCCTGCAGGACTTGTGCCGCAAGAAGCTGGATTGGGATGACGTAATATCCGAAGAAGACCAAAAACGATGGAAGATGTGGCTTGACGACCTGCCGAAGCTCGAGAACGTTGTTATCAACAGATGTCTGAAACCGGCCAACTTTGGTGACATTACCTCCTGCCAGGTTCACAATTTCTCCGACGCCTCGCAAGTGGGATATGGCGCTGTGACATATCTCAGGTTAACAGACAACCAAGGCAACGTGAGTTGTTCATTTGTTATGGGAAAGTCTAGATTGGCTCCTCTCAAGTCCATAACAGTTCCAAGAATGGAACTATCAGCTGCTGTTCTAGCCACAAGATTGGACAAGATAACAAGACAAGAATTAAGTATACCGGTGGATGAGTCATTTTTCTGGACTGACAGCACGTGTGTTCTGCGGTACATAGAGAACGATAGCAAACGTTTTCAAACCTTTGTTGCTAATCGTGTGGCAGCAATTCGAGATTCATCTTCGCCATCCCAGTGGAATCACGTAGCTACACAGCTAAACCCAGCAGACGAAGCGTCTCGTGGAGTACCAGCCGATGAAATGCAACGTTGGATACATGGTCCAGAATTTCTGTCTCAACCAATGGATAGCTGGCCTCGAAGACCTGCAGACATTGGAGGTGTTCCCAGCGATGATCCAGAAATAAAAGAGAGTGCAAAGGTTTACGCGACTACTACGACTTCGGAACACTGGATATCAAAAAAATTTGAGCGAGTTTCGTCATGGAACAAGCTGAAAAGGGTAGTTGCATGGGCACTACGCTATAAATCCATCTTACGAGAACGTACTAAAGACAAGCCAATGGATGATCTCCTGCCCGAAATCAACCGGACTGTTGTCAAAACTATACGACCGATGAGCGTGTCCGAAATCAACGAAGCCGAGAGAGAAATCCTACGATTGGTCCAGAGAGAATCTTACCACGATGAGCTGACGAGTGCAACCTATACGGAGCAACCAAATTCTCATGGAAGATCCAAATCGATAAAGAAGAGCAGTTCCGTATATAAGCTGGATCCTATGCTAGTTAATGGCCTTCTCTGCGTGGGCGGACGATTACAACAGGCACCAATAGATGACGAGGCTAAGCACCCAATCATCCTCCCGAAGAAGCACCACATCGTCACATTAATCGTACGACATTTCCACGCCTTATCTGGACATTCTGGAACAGAGCACACCTTATCGCTAATCAGACGCCGTTACTGGATCGTAAAAGGGAGATCGAGCGTACGCAGTATCCTTAGTCTCTGTTTTGACTGCAAGCGACGACAGGCACCAGTGCAACAACAAAAAATGGCAAGTTTACCGGTTGACAGAGTTACGCCATCACAACCGCCCTTTACGTGCGTCGGAGTCGATTGTTTTGGCCCTTTCGTTGTAAGGCGCGGAAGAAGTGTCGTGAAACGGTATGGGGTTCTTTTCACATGCCTGGCAATTCGAGCAGTTCACGTCGAAGTCGCTCATTCATTGGATACAGCGTCCTTCATAAATGCTTTGAGGAGGTTTATCGCGAGACGGGGAACACCTAAGGAAATGCGCTCGGATAACGGCGGCAATTTTATTGGCGGGGAAAAAGAGTTACGGGAAGCGATATCCGAATGGAACCAAACCCAAGTCCACGAGTTTTTATTACAAAGGGATATTAAGTGGACTTTCAATCCCCCGGCTAGTTCCCATTTCGGTGGCGTATGGGAGCGATGTATCAGGACAGTGCGCAAGGTCCTGAACGCACTACTCAAGGAACAGGTTTTAGATGACGAAGGATTGGCTACGTTAATGTGCGAAGTAGAGTCGGTAATTAATGGACGGCCCATTACAAAATTATCGGACGATCCTCGTGACTTGAGCCCTCTTACCCCAAACCACCTGCTGCTGCTACGTTCTGGACCAGTTGTACCACCAGGAAGTTTCGTGAAGAACGACAAGTACGGTCAACGCAGATGGCGTCAGGTGCAATATCTAGCAGATATATTTTGGCGACGATGGACTCGGGAATATTTACCGATGTTGCAAGAAAGGCAAGTGTGGAATAAAACCTGGCAGAACATAGCAGTCGATGATGTTGTCCTGGTAGTCGATGAAAAAACACCTCGTGGATCGTGGCCGTTAGGACGAGTGTTGGAGGTTCATTCCAACCGAAAGGACGGGCTCGTGCGATCGCTGAAAGTGAAGACCGGTACTACAGTACTGACAAGAGCCATCTGCAAGATCGTTCTGCTGGAAGCAGCTGGTACATTGAACGATAAGTAGAACACTATAATTTCAATTTGTTAAAGAAAAACAATCGCTGCAATATTTCAAACTATCAACCAGGTCGGGTATTGTTTAAAAGGCTGTTAAATTGCCTTTAGGGGCCGGAATGTTAGTTCGAAATAATACAGCATTGTGCTTATTGTGCTATTGTGTAGCTAATTGCCTTCAGGCTACACTGCCTTGGTAGCTTTTGCGTGACACTAGGTCACACATTCAATCTACGTTAGACTGTCATATGGTAAAGACCTTTAATTACGCGCAAATAATTCACAAAAATTTATCTACGACCATTGGAGTACAAGTGCATGTAAACCAAAGTACGTAAGTTTAATAGCTATTCGTTATATATTTTATTGTTTATAGTTAGTTTGTTAATGACATTGACATTGTGTTTTGCTGCATGGTTTAAGCAATTTAGCTTAGTAGTTTTTGCTGTCATGTTTTAGTTCGAACCTACACCAACCACATCTATATCTACATCTGCGTCTATTCATCAACCTAAAAATTAGCTACAATTCTACGCATCTACAGTATATTATCTACGCCTAACCTACGAGTTACACATCGTGATATACCGATTCAAATATCTCGCTACCTCGACACGTTGCGTGACTTGTACAAAGGCCCTTGTTCTAATTGATTAAAATTTATTAGTTGTACATTCGTTGTTGAGTTCGAATATTCTATATCACTTGTATCGGCATCTAACCTGTGACTCTTGTATTCTGCGACCGGGAGTTACACAGTGTGCATGGCGATACAGTTGCTGAAAAAAATATTCACCCACATACTGTATCTATAGTTATCTATATTTTCTCTTTAAAAAAAAATAATATGTATCAGAAACATTCTTTAACTTCTTAGACCCAATGAAAGAATCACATTCACTTTTACTTGTCCCATTTAGGGCTGAAAGAAAAAAGGTTTGCGTGAGAATATTGTTTGTTGAAATACTTTTCATATCTTCCAATTTTTGTTCCCTGGTCATAGTCGACAGTTACTACGACAAAATATTTGAACCAAAATCGGGGTACTTAGGTATCCTAAGCCTTGTGCTAAGGGTTGTGACCGAGTTGAATTTATGGAACGGGTTTTTGCTTTAGGAATTTAGAGAATTCGAATTAAGGATTTGATATTTCTAGGCTTTATGAATATGAACTTCATGTCCCTTAATTAACGCGATTCATCAATATACGCAACTGAAGTGATTTTTGATCGCCATTATTTTCATTTCTCTGTTGCTATGATACAATGCTGTTGCCATGATACAATGCAATAACTTAAATATGAAATATTCACCAAAATTTTATAAATATTGGAATTGACGTCGCCAGCATCGATAAGTAGGTCATTATTTTATATTACTAGATTTATATTACTATTACTATATATTTTTATAATCGGTTGTATCTATGTTGTTGGTTGATAAATAAAAACAATCGTCGTTTTAAACTGGGTTTCTTAGAGTTGTATAACGAAAAATAATTATTACATGGCTAAAGATTTTGCCCGTCGCGATTGATATATGCACTCACGCATAGTTTAAAGAAAAAACACCAACGTCATAATGTAAGAGCTATATTATGAGGTGAATGAACAGCTGAGAACCAGAACACACTAATTAAACCTCCGCCTCGATATTCGCGGTTCGACTTCGGTCTGACCTCGGTTCAACCGCGATCACACCGAGGTTTGACCTAGGTTAACCCTGGTTTTTGTTAGGTTATTTCTGGACAGTAATGTACTTCCTGTTGTAAGTCATAGAATTAGCAACACAGTTTGTTGTAGGAAACTATTTTAAAACACGAAAAAACCTACCAACAGCCTATCCGTAGTTGATATTGTGACAAGGATAGTTGCAGATGTAGAATTTAGGAGGACAGTGAAGGACGGGTTTTGGATAACATTTACCACCAATGTCTTCGCAAAATGCTTTTTTCAACCCTTGGTCACCTACAATATGTTATAATGAAAGCACTATGTGTTTAAAGATGTATTTGTGTGTATAATATTATGGCGCGCGCTGCAAAATAATTATTATTATCAACTCAAACAATTATCTGAAAGGACATTACAAAGTTGCGGGTTTTAGTCAATAAAATAGCGAATAATACAACTATAAAAATAGGTACGCAATGCGTACATGTGGGTAGCCTCGAAAACATTTGCAAATTATTGGCTGCGGTGAAGCTATGGTTTGGCAAAAAAATTCAACTTTGATTCAATGTCAAACTACAGGCTGCTATAGTGGCGACTCAATATAAACTAATGTTTATAATTTTATTTTCTAATGCCATATGTTAGCCAGTCGAATTCATGAAATCGATTTTTTTGCACAATATATTTAATTTTTTTATTGTATTAATTTAAATACATTTTTAACGACAGAATAATAACATATATAAAAACATATTTACAAAAGATAGGAAATGCATGGTTTTTAAAAAACAGAATAGGTGGACAGAACAAAAAAGAGAGTAAGGTTCTAGAGTGGTGGTACATATCGTCTGATAACATAAAGCTTAGTTTGGAAGGAGAGAAAGGTTTTTAGACGTTTTCAAAGTATTTCTTTTTTATCTTCCTTGATTATTTATTAGCTAGCATAGCATTCAATTTGACAGCCTTCAACAGCATTGTGCATCAGCTCATAGCTAGATGTTCCACAGATGACTCGCTAGATCAAATGACACCAGAAAAGCTTATCAATCAATTGATAGCAGACATTGATGAACTGGACATTGTTTATGACACTATCCAGAAGAAAATCATTTAACTATCCTAAAAGTTATGTTTATAAGAACTGCACAGTTGTAAACATAAAATAAACTAAAACAAAAAAAAAGTATAAAGTTCTGTTAAATTATGTTAAAGCTTCCTAGTGACAATTGACGCTTGTTATTTGACAAAATGGTATATATTTCATATCATTTAATTAAAGAATCTTATACGACTTTGAACTTATATATTTATATGTTAGGTCTTGATTTGAATAAATTATCAGTAGTTTACATACACATATGTTTCTACAATATACACATTGTCTGTGAGTTTAAACTAACTTGAGTAAAATTTTTATATTAATTATATGTCTAAACGTGGAATTTTGGGAATGGGACTTGTTGCAATGACTATATTGGTCTTTGATTGCTATTTTTCTATACAAGCTGATCTATCAAGTCCTCTGCATTTTAGATATCTCAGCCATTCCCTTCCATCTTTCACCAGTAGTTAAGGGGTGCTGACATATTTTCGATGCATGTGTTACATTTTTCGTGAAACCACAGTGAAACTGAAGCATAACTTTTGCCAGTTTCATTAAAAACTGAAGCATAACCTTTGCCAGTTTCATCCAAATAGTATAAAGAAACTAAACCTTGAGATCTTGTTATAAATCAATATGTTCTGTTTGTATCCCTCCACTGCTGTTTGTGAATTTAAGCATAATTACTTTGCTCAATTTTAGTGTTTGCAGGAAGCATAATTTAGCATTTAATATTTTGATCCTTTTGAAGCAAATGGACTATAAATATTTCATATTCAAAAAATACAAATGTGTGCAAATTAACATTTCCATGTAT
Source organism: Dendronephthya gigantea (assembly GCF_004324835.1). NCBI lineage: Eukaryota > Metazoa > Cnidaria > Anthozoa > Malacalcyonacea > Nephtheidae > Dendronephthya > Dendronephthya gigantea. The sequence goes on along the minus strand of NW_021163024.1, from coordinate 1,322,599 downwards.
GTACAAGTCATTAAATATATACAAACTATTAAATATGCAGGGTGTACCAATATCCACTCTGTTTTACAAAAGCCATTTTAAATTTCCACAGGCCTAAAATCTATTATGGTTTTATAGCCCAAACGTTTTTAAATTTTAACTGTTTGAAATTAATCAACAAATGAAATGGGCGATATAAGCAAGTTTTAATACTTATGCTTGTGTTACCTTTGGAAATCATATACAATTATATATGGATAATGAATAGCATGTTAAAAGTACTTACGAATCAATAAATATGTTACCCCATGCCAAAAGTACTTCGAAATCAATAAATATGTTCCCCAATTCCAGAAATCGTGCAATTGCAACTGTTAGTGGTGTGCATCCATGTTAGTTCGTTTCGGTCATCCGACAATCACCGAAGATGTCAACAAACGCTATGATAGTTCATAGTTCATAATCGTGACAATGAATCGTGATCACTCGTGATCTGTTCACTTATCCGACGATTTCCGAAGTTGTGGACATTTAGACGGACGCGGACACTTTTCAGCTATAACATAGTGGTTAGCCGCGCATGCGCGGCTACCCACAAAAACTAACAATGGAAAAAAAAACAACGTTTACTGGCAGGCAAAGGAAGGCATAAAAATAATGGGTCATTAAATTCCACGCGCTTCCTTATCACCCTGTCTTTATGATCAGTGATCCAACATGTTCACATGATCAACAATCTGCCCATCCCACATGCATGTTCACATGATCATCATCAATGATTCCTCTGCATTCACGTGCACGGTGCACCCAATTGATTTTTGTCCACGTGAATCTAGTGCGCCAGCATTGCAGAATGGAAGGTGATTACCTACACGTTCCTTCCCCAACATCTGTTACAGTAAAAATTATTACCTTTCTTGCCATGAACACCAAAAGCTGCTACAAAAATCATCAGCAACAGGCAAATATTCACACAAAAATTCATTTTTTCTACATTTGTGAGGAAATATGTGGAGTATTAAAGAATTGTGATGCTGAACACAAAACTACAAAAATCTATGGTAACATTATAATATTTCCTGATGTATAATGTAACATTATACATCATAATATATAAATTCAATTTTTATGCGACTACAATATCAGATCACAACACAAAAGAGAAATTGGAAATCAATTTTATCCTGCGAGCATTCAAAAACAAGATCAAGCTTACCTCAGTTTGTAGTCGGCCTATTTCGAAACTTCGAAGAGAAACTTCATCTGAACAATGATTTGGAGTTCGATTGACCTGCGATATATATAACAACTATATTATTCATTGATCTAAAAATAACAGAAATAATGATTTTTTTAAAAATTTCGACAACGATATATCTATTGTCATAAAAGTATTTATATCGCTGTGTCGGATACGAATGTCTCGGCTGTAAATTACCAATATCGATCAGTAACGTCCTTTCCGATGGCCGCGTGTGAACGAACGTGCGTATGCGTAACCTGCGAGCCTTTCCATAATAAAAATATTCCTCTATAGATTTAAAACATATGCTTGTTTGCATGTATGCTAGGATATTATTTATCTCTTTGAGTGAGTAAAAATATGTTTAATGTGCTTTTACATTTATCATCGGGGCTGAGTAACCATCGCTTATTAAAGAGCCATTGACCTGAAGTCATAATATTCCTACTGTTGGACACCGCCGAAATTGGAAACTTGGACTTGGTGAGAAAAAAGTTTATGAATACTCAACAAAATAGGTCTTGAACAAAAGATTTGCATTCACACGGTAAACACGAATCGTCTGAATTAATAGCCTTGTGTATATTATAAATCCCAAAATGGCCATTTCACAGCTGTCAGACGTGTATGATGAGCTGTCAAAAGATTGCAGAGTTCGAATTCAGCAGAAAAATTGACGTTTTCAAAGTTATTCATAAGTTTTCTCTTAGATAGCGATACCCAAATTACATTTCGAGTCTTAGACGAGTATTCCAGTCCTAAATTTTAAATCTCGATAGATAATATTAATTTGCGTTTGTGGGTAAGGATAGAATCTAGTTTTAGAGGAGTATTCCAGTCCTAAATTTAAAATTGATACAGCAATGTCCAATATCCTTACTTCAGGATTTTCTATGCACAATACTCTAATATCATGTAATCTGCGAACACACACATGCAGCATATCTCTAACATGGAATTGTTTACACGACATTATGAATACCTTGGAATAATGAAACTCTTTGCCATTGAATTCAGTTAATGCGATATTATAATTATTATAATTATAATAGAAGTACAAAAGTGCGGACTGGCCCACAGGGATACCGGGAAATTTTGCGGGCAAAAATTCTGTTAATAGTGTATCAGCCACTGAAATGCATGTGAGAAGACTGATTCAAGGTGATAATTTTTTAAGGCACCGCTATGCGTTATGAAGCCAGACATGCGCAAATGTTAAAATATCGCATTTTCTGAAATTAACAGTAATTTCGCACTGTTTTTCTCAATGGCTGATTATGTAGTAAAGTAAGTATATATTAGCTAGCGCTTGAATCTGAGATTCTAGGTCCCACCATGTAGCATGTAAAATACGTCCTTGCTGATCAGAGACTACCAGCATTGCATAATAATTTATGAAGACGTTCGATCTGAAAATAATCTATAAAAAACATTTAACTTTAAATATTTGCATGATGAACATAAACAGAAATCCAATACGCAAATTTAATATTTGACGAGAGGCGATTAGGTCGGCGGACAGAACGACCGAAGAGGTTCATGTGTGTAATCCATGTGTAAAAATAAATACACATGTAGTTGTTTTCATCTTACTTGGCCTTATAGCTTTTGTCGATAGCGAAAATACGTCTCTATAGATCTAAAAGCGCATCTGAAAGCACATGCATGCATGCGGGCATATTATTTCTTTGAGTGAGTAAAATATTGATTAACATGCTATCATCGGGGCTGAGTAACCATCGCTTATTATAGATCCATTGAACTGAAGTCATATTATCCCTACTGTTGGACACCGCGGAAATTGGTAAGACCGTAGCAAGACTAGCAATTCGTAATACTTACACTTCAAACATGGTGAGAAAAAGGGTTATATAAATATTCAACAAAATATGTCTTGCACAAAAGATTTGAAACTTGTGTACTCTTCAAGCCTGAAAAAGGCTATTTCACAGCTGTCAGATGTGCATGATGAGCTGCCGATTAGACTTTCGAGTTGAAACTTCATAAACACCAATTTCTACAGTTAGCTACCATCTAGATGCTTCTCTGGCTTACTAAAAATAATTAAAAGTAGCGATTTGAGCATCTAAATTATAGGTCAGTGGGGATGTATATGCAAATGAATTTCTTTGAATGAATTTTGTTTTTGTCTGAGAATAGGATTCGCATTGAAACCTTTTCGAGTTATGATTGGGCATAGTTTTTGCCATAATGCAAAACCAGTGGTATTGGCCCGGCATGGATGCAAGTGTTTGTCAACGTTCTCACACTTTAAAATTTCCGACAATGAAGTACAATTGCGTGATTATTTCAATCTGTTATTTACCTCAAAAACGTCCGAAAAGTACATCGGCCATACATATTTCTATATTCTAGTTTTCTTTAACTTTCTCCATATTACAGATATCGATTCTAAGTTTTTTTCTCCAAATAAGGTTTTTTTGTTGGATATCGGAGTATTGCAGTCCTAAATTTGAAATGTCGATAGATAAAGCAATGTCCAATATCCTTATTTAAGGATTTTGTATGCACAATACTGTAATAAATGATGTAACCTGCGAACACACACACACACAGTCAGGCCTCTGTGTCTAATGTAACATTACATGGAATTGTTTGCACGATATTATGAATGCCTTGGAATAATGAAACTATTTGCCATTAAGTTTACTGCAATACTATAATTAGAAAAGACATGAAATACGTTACGAGTATAAGGACTTTAATAATTGCTTTTATTCTCCAGACTATAAAGAGTAATTCTTGTTAATATAAAATTCCTTTTGGTACAGCAAATAAAAACGCTTTTTGTTCCTAAGAAAGTGCGGATGCACGCTTCCTGCTGGGTATAATGACCTGACTCTTAGCTGTTCGAGTGAGTGCCTTGTTTGTCTATGACGATCGCTAATTAAGTATTAGGGCATAGTATAGAGATCATTCAGGCTATAATTTTTTCCTGCAGATAACATGTAATATTTTCAGAAAACAGAAACAGGGTTTGATAAAAAAATTTACTTAGTTTTTGCGCATGCAAAATCGTATATATTACAGATAAATTGATTATATAATTATGTTATCGTATCTTTCATTAATTTTCTTCAAACACAGATATTGAATTAATTAAATTATACATTACAGTAAATATATTTTATCATCATTATAAAAAGTTTTACTGACCAAAGCTTTCCAGAAGGGCCGGTGTACACTCTTCACTCATTATTGGCACGGCACGGCTAAAATTGGCACCCGTGTACCCATACATTTTAGCCGTGCCCGGCCTTTTATTGTTGTCCTGTGCAGTAATAAAACTGGGGACGCGTACCAATTTCACAATGCATAACTGTTAAAATATCGGACTGTAAATAAGGCTTTGGACTGTAATTTTGCGCTCTATTTGTCAACACCTGATTATGATTTATGTATTATAAGCAAGAGCTGGAATATGGGATGTAATATTATGTCCTTGATGATCAGAGGCTACTAATATAGAACATAATATATAAAAGTTCCTATCAGAGAATAATCTAAAGAAAATATTTAATTAAGACAGAATACTTATTGCCCGGATTTCCTTTGATGACAAGCATTTATTTGATGAACATTAAAAGAAATCCTAGATTAGAGACGACCTCCCACCTCACTACCTTATACGGCCCTATCCACTTCGTACCGAACTTACCTTTCTTTGGGCGTTTCACCCAAACGGTCTGACCTACTGCATGCGGCTTCCAGTTCTTATTGTCTTGATTTGAACACCTGGTTGACCTTACCTTATCTAAGTGCTGTCTAGCTAGTTGCCTAACATTCTGAAAGTTATTGCGGACTTTCTGTGCGTACTCCGGTTGAGTGCCTGGATTTCCAGTCGTTACACCGAATTGAAATTCCAGAGGCATGCGAGGTGTTTTTCCGAATACGAGTTCGTACGTGGAGAACCCAGTAGATTCATGTTTGCTTGTATTATTAGCAAAGAAAACGGGATCTAGCCAAACATCCAAATCGTCAGCATTGTTAGACACATAATGCGCAAGCATATCTTGTAGCGTGCGATTCTGTCGCTCCACTTGGCCATCCCTGGAAGGGTGGTATGCTGTGGTTCATGTTTTCGTTATTCCCATGATGGTACAAAATATTCTACCTTGCGGGCAGACTACTGTATGTGCCACATGAATGTCGTTACCTGACGGTAGAGGCGCTATCATGCCTATTTCTGTCTGTGCTGATTTTACTAATCTACCCTCTACAATCATCTCAGATCTTGCAGGCACGACAACATTTTGGTCTAAAACTACGGCAATTTCGGCTTTCATACGAGACTGGATAAGGAAAGTTCAATCGTTCGTTTGCCAGAAGGGTCACCACTTGCCTCAGTCACTCCAGATATCAGTCCACCTTTGGAAAGGGGTGATAAAAGAACTTCAGTCCGCCCATGAGACCCCGTTAAGTAATAGGGGCTAGACCCACTAGGAAAATCCCCTGTAGACTCAACCTATTTGCTTCGAGGAAGTCCCACCCCAACACACAATCGTAACTGATGTTGTTGCTAACAAGAAGACGTCCTTTGTACGCTCGCTTACTTTTGGGGAACTTTATGTTTGCGTTGAGACACCCAAGGATATTTAAACTGCCGCCGGTGATGGATACGCAACGTTCTGCGACAGTAGTGTTAATTAATTTACTATCAAAGTCAATAATCCTGGCTTATAAATGTTCTCATGGAACCAGTGTCAATAAGGGCATGAACTTCAACATTATTTATTATTTATTACATTATTTATTAAAACAATTAACATATGGTTGTGTGGATAATGAAACATTGAAGGTATTAAAACTTACCCCAGGGTGATCTTTGATCCCACTTATCGTATCGCCCGCTGGGAGTTTAAACGATTCGCACAGTCTTTGGCAAAATGTCCGTATCTCTGGCATTCATAACATCTGTTTGCGGAATCAAACGTCTGGCTTTGCTGTTGTGGATTGTGCAAACAGTCCCTGGCGATGTGGCCCATTTTTTTGCAGACAAAACATTTTCTGTTGCTTCGATCTTTCGTTTGCGCCGATAGATTATCTCGTTTATTTTGCGATGGCTATCTTTAAAATGAGGAACGGGAGAACGGGGGAACGGGGAACGGGGAACGGGGAACGGGGAATGGGAAACAGGGAACGGGGAATGGGGGAACCGGTAACATGGAAAATAACGTATATGCACTAGCCTAGTACTCTATCTAAACTATGCATAAATACTTGATATACAAGAACTGTATTCCACTTATGCATGCCTGGTTTCTATTTTTCTATATTCGCTATATTGGTTTTTTAGGTTTTATAGATTTCGAAAGGTAAGAAAGCAAACTAGCCATTCTAACGCCATAGGATCAGGCTTATGATCGCCATGTTTTGTTGGCAAAATAATACACTTGGCATTTTTTCCTTTTTATCACAGTAAAAAGCGGAAATTTTCTTAGTCTATAAAATCTATAAAACCTAAAAAACCAATATGGCGACAATAATAGTGACAAAACCTAAAATATTCATCTCTTCAGCTTTAAGTTATCACTAATCAATTCTTCCAGCACTATTTTAACGCTAACCTTTTTTCTTTTTAGCGATATTTAACGTGGAAAATACAAATGTAAGGGTCTAATTAATAAACAGTTATTAAATATAATAGATCCAGTTTACTTTTAATAAATGAGTGGATAAGAATTCCAGTTTATATTTGAGTGAAGAAAACTAATATGGGAGACAACATCGTTCATAATGATCTCTTGATTTCTAGTAGAAAGTCACAATTAAAGTCACCGATAGTCACCGATAGTCATCGGTTTTGTTACTACTTCATCTAAAATCACTTCATACTCCCGGCTTTTCTGTTCATTCATTGTGAATAAATCACAATTTTTTCCGAAGCAAATAATTTTTGTATTATTATATACGAAATTGTCGATAACGCTAATGGGACTGAAAATCCTTAGTGTTTTAGATCTTAATTACGTATGTAAAATCAAGTCAGCGCCCAAATTAAAATTGCCTTGGTGATTAGTCTTTGTCGTCAATCCAAATCACCTTCTGGACAGAGGAGGGCGAATATCGTTAAAATCAGGTATTCATATATTCTCGATTCATCAGAGAAACCATATGAGCAACTCCAGCTTGTGTCTAACAAGTTAACTTTAACCGTAACACGAGAACGAACCGATATGCAGGAATGTTAATTACTTTGTGCATAGAATTTATGCTTATTACCATCACCCCTCCCCCCTTCTCTCGGAATATATTATTTAAAATAAAAACTATAATAAAAACTAAATTATATAATGCCTCGTTACGTTTCCTAGTCACAAAGCAACAAGTTATTTCGCTTTACAAACTCTTCTTCACACATTATAACAACCAAAAGTATTTTTAAAATTATTCAATTAAATTCAAGAAATAAATTAAATATTGATCAGTAAAATCCGGGGTTTCTTTCGGAAATCTGTTTCTTCATAATTCCAGATATTCGACGGTGGGTCGGCAAACTATGAAAATAGCAACAACATTTATTTGTAAGTAATACATAAAATATCATAATTTATTTTATAGTTCTCTCAATTTTTGTTGGTTAATTTCCTGGCAAATATCTGCGTGTAAAGTATAGTATGAGCATGCGCATTCTTTAAAGCAAGTACAGTAATACTCTGAGCATGCGCACTGTCGTTTCAAACAGAGTTTCAGCTAAAGACTAAGCGAAGCAAGAGGATTCATGATATAAAAGCTTCAAAGCATTTTAAAGAGGTAGATGTGAAAACGTGACTGTGTTATTTTTTATTCCCTATATTTGCTGTAAGGATACAGTTTATTTGTATATACATGATGTTACTTGGTCGTAAGTGACATAGACGTAACTGACTATGAAAAGCTATCACACGGTTGCTTTTTAAGGGTTTTTGAAAGTGTGAATTCGAATTTTGATAAACAAATGTCACTATTGAAAATGATGGGACCTATGCATGGATACGACTTTGTCAACTGCAACCTCTCGGTGTAAATCAAATTGCCATACAGAATTAACCCAACAAAAAGGCCAGATTTCGTTAACAAAAACACCAAAGTGAGACTTGAGGTAGAGAATCGTAATATAAATATAATAGAAGAGCAAAAAATACAGGGCTGCTGCTTTTTCAACCTGTGAGGACAGAAATATCCAAGTGTTCAGTTTCGCGTGTGTATAGCGGTATAGCTCTGTGCATTCCAGCATACTCTCCCACCTCAACAGTACTGGGCATACTGCTTCGCATAGAAGACTTCAAAATTCTTAATCCTCATCTCTAAATATAAACTTTTTCTAAATAATTATACAGGTTCTGTTCCTCTGCTTCTACTCTGATCCAGTCCACTCTCATACTTGTAAATTTGTTTTTGTAAATAGTTATATTTATTCATTTTCTATAATTATGTCATTTGCAGGACAAAATGTTAAGTTATATTAAATTGTATTGAAAAATTTTGTTTTATGGCTGTTCTTCGTATTTTTTTGCCGGGCTATTACATATATATTACGATTACGATTCCCGCCTGGTTCATCAATTGCAACTACGAGTTTTATCAGCCAGTCTCTGTAGATCAAAACCAGAGTGGATTTAAATTTTTGTATGAGGGTCGATAGTCGCAGTTCTATTTACCAAAAAGCCAGGGATATTTATATCCAACGCGCAAAATGCTTTCTCAGAAAAAAACCTTCCTAGTCTCAGCTCAAAGTCGTATGTGTTTTAATGTTAATAACTCACCAAAAAAATCATGGAATGACCAAGCTCCTCCAATTTCCCTTTAACATTGGTTCTATCAAATCATTCTGCTTGATTTCATCCAAGCAGCGAGCTAGCTGTTCGCGCGAAAACTCTTCTTTACGGTTGAAAATTGATAATATCTTCTCAGCTCGACTCCGGTCATCAAAATATTTGCCATAAGATCGAATGTTGATCCTCTTGTGAGCTGAGATATTTAATAGAGCAGCAAGACTGTTCCAGTTCACAACACGCTGACTCAGTCTGTACAATTCTCGAGGTGAAAGAGGTGTTGTTACCAACTGTTCTTCCAGAAAATCTTGCGTCTGCGTTGATAATGTAGTTTCAGTTCCATCCTGTGGTGAGAAAATAATTATGATAATGAATCATAATCAGCACAGGCATTTATAACAGAGTGTTTTTCATAACTGAAGTTTTTTCCTGTATTTAAATTAGTATAATAATAATAAAAATTATGATAGTCTTTTATCGTCATTAAATTATCTCATATCACTCAATACCAATTATTGTTCTTTATATCATATTTCTCATGTCCCAATAAGAGATTGACGGTCCTTTAAAAATATCATTTCATATGCCTTTAAATATCTATGCCGCAATTCAAATCTCACAATATCTCTATTTTGATTCTATGTCTCTATGCAAATTTTGACACCTGTATTCAAATCGCTGTATCTTTTTAAATCTCTACAGGGTGAGTAAAAAAAAACTGACACCTTTGAAATTCAAATTAGCTGCGAACTTATGGCTGGAATATTACAATTCCCATTTACAATCAACAAAAACGATTTGATAATACTGTTCTTTTGTATTTACAGAGCTTAGAATGCATTTTAACTCCCAATGGGAACAAACTTTATGTTTTAGGTTAATTAATATGATATGCTTCGTATACCTATGAAATATTTTAAGCAACGTCTGTCACATTAAAGCCGCTATGTGACTAATTTGAATTTCAAAGGTGTCCGTTTTTTTTTACTCACCCTGTATATCTCTATTTATCTCAATTTAAAACTCTAGATCTCAATTGAGTCAATTCAAATATCTATATCCCTATTTAAATCTCTATATATCTCTATTTAAATCTCTATATCTGTATTCAAATCACTTTATATCTATTTAAATCTCTATACCTCTATTTAAATTTCTATATCTCTATTTAAATCTGTCTATCTCCATTTAAATCTCTATATCTCTATTTAAATCTCTATATCTCCATTTAAATCTCTATATCTCTATTTAAATCTCTATATCTCCATTTAAATCTCTATATCTCTATTTAAATCTCTATATCTCCATTTAAATCTCTATATCTCTATTTAAATCTTTATAGCTCCATTTAAATCTCTATATCTCTATTTAAATCTCCATGTCTCTATTTAAATCTTATTTTCTTCCTTTTCTCGCTAAAGAATTTCGACACATTTTACATGTAAATAGACGAAGAAATATAGACGTTCTCGGGTTAAAATATTATGGCAGAAAGCCAAGCCAAGGTCATTTACAAAATTAATTGCAGCGATTGCGCATGAAGTTATATTGGTGAAACAGGCATAACGTTCAACACAAGGCGAAAAGAACAAATCCGAAACGTTAAAATTTAATTCGACAAAAATGGCTCGAACATCGTTAACCATGCGTGGACAAATGAACACAGAATAGATTTTGACGGCGGAAAAAGGGTGTAGATAAAAGGCGGGCGCGGACGCGGACCAGCGGACGCGGACTGGCGGACCGAAAACGGTTATATTATCATAATATTAATTATTAATCATTGTGTTATTAATGATTATATAATCACTTATTAATATATTATTTTACTTTTGTTAATTATTAAATGCACTATTTTTTAAATATTCTATGTGCTCTTGTAACAGGCAAGCTCTAATTCCTTGTGGTATTTGCACAAGAGAGGGTGCAAAATATGGCTTTTCTTTTCTTTAAGCATTTCCGGGAGTTTCCTTTAACTCCCCGGTTCCATCATAATAGGGTCTATTGGCATAAGACACAAATCACTAAATCCCAAGGTCCCAATTTCATCGAGAAATATCTCACGGGGTCTTTGAGTGCGCCATAATTTTACGCTAATATTACGATAACATGTCATGTAAAACAAACTTTGTTGATTTAAGAGGGATGTTTAATAGTTACAATTACGAAAATTGACCTTTAAATTTTTGCTGCTTCAGATGAAACACTATACCAGTTTACACAATCTTCTTGTATCTTTTGATGTGGCGCTGTACGCATCAAGGAAATTAAATTCACTAAGGTGACAAAGCAGCTCTTCTCACCCGACTATCAGTTAACGAGTTTCTTGTGCAATACCGCACGTCTGTCGCTTAGTTAGAATCCGATTCATATAGATGGTTCATATTACACATTTTCCTATACTGCTTTTGCAACAACTAGAGCTCCTAACGTCGAGAATTTAGATTTATAACTTTGACAAACTCTTTAAATAGCGAAAAGTTTGTATTCTGAAGTTGTTTCAGGCTCAGATAGCGAGGATGCATATCACAGGGATTGGAAAACGGAAACAAACGTGATGTAACTATCGTTCTGTTTTTTGTGTGGTTTATTACACGTCCGCCGGTCCGCGTCCGCGCCCGCCTTTTATCCACACCCGGAAAAATTATTGACAGAGGCACACACCAACACAGGAACCCTCAAGTCATACTGCACATGCACAAAAGACTCAGACAACAATTCGAAACATTTACGGGAACAATACTTTTTTCTCATAAATATACACTAGTAATTTCCTAGTTTTGCCGAAACATTGTAATAATTATATTCACTTTGCCTTTATATTGGCTGTCAATGTGTCATCATGTTAATTACTTTGTAATTGTAAACCCCGTATCTTGCAACACTTCCATTTTCTCCACCCGCTAAAGACTGCAGACTGACAGTCGAAAGCTCGTAAGATAATAAATATTTTAACCAGAGAACGCCTAAATATTTCTCAATAGGATTAACCCTGGTCACGCATAGAATATATTCAAACAAATAGATGTAGTTAGGAAAAATGCATCTTCAGCCAATGGCTATAGTAGTTAAAAAACTTGCGACAGTGCAACACACATGAGGAACGCAGCCAATTTCGGCAAATATTTATATGTTAATCAAATTTCGATGTGTGTTTTCTAAAGTGATACTAGAAAAAAAGGTTGAAGAGAAAATAAACTATTGAGTATTATTTTCGAGAATTGAGTTATTATTAATTATTATTAAAAACTTTATTTACCCACGCTAGCCTCGACAGCATATTTATATATAGCTGATTTCCACGAGGGGCGTCACACAAATAATACAATGTAGTATAAGTACTTTAAAAAAAGATAGAGTTAAAAATGTAAAATACATAAACGTATTTGACACGTGTGGCACAGCATCTTCCACTAGTTTACTGCTATTTCTCGTTTAAAGCAGTTTAAAGTATCTGCCGATTTAGCTGCAGGTGAAAGGTTGTTCCATAGCATGGCGCCGCTGTACTTAAAACTTCTTCTTAGATATTGCGTTCTGGGTTTTGGAAGAATTAAATCCTTTTCACTACTTCTAAGATTATAAGTATTTTGTTTCACACTCTTTTTGCAGAAAGATTCTTTTAGACTTGGGGCGGCGTAGCCATTTAACACTTTGTACATAAATACAGCATTGGATTTTTCCCTTCTATTTTCGAGTGTTTCCCAGGACAAGGTATTAAGAATATCTAGTGACCTTTCATCGTAGGTGGCACTAGTTATTACCCTTGCTGCGCGGGACTGAAATTTCTGCAGTTATATCTTGGAGCAATTTACCGCAGTTTGACCACAAGGTAGAACAATAGTCAAAATGCGGCTGGATCAGTGGATCAGCTTTATAAATGGTTTGTAACGTATTGGTGTTGACGTACGGTTTAGCGCGCTTTATAGCTCCGATACCAGAACTTGCTTTCTTGCATATTTTATCAATATGTTTTACCCAACTTAGATTTTCATCAATTTCTACTCCTAAACTTTCAAAAGAATGAATTAATGGTACTGGTTTGTCGTCAAAAATTACAGCATTTTCACCAACCTTATTTTTAAGGTTATACGGTGATCCAATAAACATCAATTTGGTTTTAGTTGGGTGGTGTTGTAACTTATTTTTGAAAAGCCAACTATGCAAGTTTTTTAAGTCCTCATTTGGATTTTGGACAAGAGTATCATAGTCATGTGATGATGCGGAAATTACAGTATCGTCAGCATAAAGATAGGGAGTTGTAGATTTTAGGCACTTTGGCATATCATTAATATATAATAAAAATAGCAACGGGCCAAGGATTGAGCCCTGTGGAATTCCACATATTATTTGTTTAGGTGACGAAAACTGACTATTGACAAGCCACACTTGTTCTCTCCTTGTTCTCTCTCTGCGTGTGTACAGAAACGACATACCGTAACCCAAGTATATTCATAATTCGACAACATGGCGGCAACACCTTTTGATAGCTGTGTTGAAACTTATTCATCTAAAAACGCTGGAAAGTGGAAATCCCGTCTATACAATCACATTAAATATTGCATACACCTCTCACATAATGATGAACGTTTAAAATGGTCTGGTGACCTCGATTTATTGAAAAATTTCGTCGACGATGTTATCGCAGAATCGGGCAAGTGGTCATCGCCTGGCGGCAGTGCAAAGCGATTTACGAGTTCGCTCTCAGACCTTGTGCTAACTTGGTACAAGGGTAAGCAACAAACTATGGTATTCCACGGAGAATCTGGTAAGACTTTTGAGCAAATTGTACTTGGGATCTGCCAGGAATTGTCTCTGTCAAATCCTCATATAGAAACACCCACTGAGGAAGACGCTGGAAACTCAAACCCCGTTTGTAGTCATGTCGATAGTGCAGAGGAATTAGGGGATATTAAACTAGCCTTGGAAATTCTACAAGTAAGGATTGACTCTTTGCAAAGTTTGGCAAATACGCAACAAATATGTTTTAGCAGAAGCGACGAACTTTTGGAAATAGGCGAATTAAAAGAAGTGCTTCGAAGCGAAATTAATAAAGCAAAACAACTAAGTCAAGACCTCGGGTGCTTAAACGATCAATTGCTCCAATCTTTGCATAATTTAAATGGGTATGCCGACAAAGAAACCATCCCCCACACAACAATACCTATTATGCCCCTAATTACCACAACGCAAATAGTAACACAAAAACATATCGACGAAGTGTCATGTAATGCCATAAATGTACAACTAAACGATTACCGAGAAAAGCAAAAAAGCAACTATTTAAAGGCGCAAACCAATCTACCATCCCATCCGCAAAACCAAAAGAGAAGCTCTACCCATAGCCAGATCAGTCGGGTGAATATTGGAGCGTCAAAGTCTGCTGATTCTTTCTCTGAGCAAATCTCTCAATATCGTGAAAGGCATAACAGTAGATTTTTAATCAATCAAACAACCCCATCAAGTCACCAACAGGAGAGACTTAATAATCGAAGGCAAACAAGCGTGATAGCTTATAAGAGGTCCTATAAAAAAAACGCTCACGTTCAAAAGCGTAATCCATCCAGTAGTCCTTCCAAAGAACCTATTGACCACCGTAAAAAGCATGGAAAGGGTCTTTCAAGCATATATAAGCCAACAACTACTTACCCACAGAAGAAAAAACCTCCACATCGTAGACAAAAAGGCATACCACCTGTAAACCAGACTACCCAAAATCAGAATTACCCACCTAACCAGAGCCAACCCAGAGGTCCTAAAGCAATCGAAATAAATGTACCCAAGTTTCCACCTCATACAACCCGTTTCGTACAACAACAGCTACGAACTAAACAAAATCAAACCAACCAGCTGAAAAGATCAGTTAAAAGTAAGCCAACAACGCATGATCGGGATTTTTGTTGGAGACGGAAACGGGACTCAAGTTGGCAAGATTACCTGACATTTGTCCGTGCGACATTACGATAGTAAATAATGGTATTAATCATCATATCCCGGTTCGGGTAACCTCGCGAAAGTCCCACTGTTCTATACCACGTTACTCCCCTATGGTTAATAATAAAAGATTTAGAAATCCTTCTAATTTAATAAATATTAAACCAGCAACTCCAGCTACTACGAGGTCGCAACTACCGAAATTTTTGTCTGCTAATGTGCGATCCCTTCTCCCAAAGGTGGATGAACTTGATTTATTGTTACAACATAATGTCGCTGATTTAGTAGCTATTTCTGAAACATGGCTACATGACGGTATTGATAATAATCTCCTACAAATCCCAAAGTACAGCATTTGAATGTCATTTAAAGAAAAAAGAAGTACATTAAAATGATTGGTATTTCAATAGCGCTGAAAGAACTACAATAGCGCTGATTGAAAATCAATTGTAGTAGTGCGGAAGTTCAACAACAACGCCTTATTATATATTCCGTAAAGTGAAAATCAATAGAACAAAACGCAGAACAATTGCGTTAACTTATTGATCATTAACATTTTCGGAACAACAATAACAATAAATCAAACGACATTTAGCGTAAAGAAATATTCATTAATGTAAAGGTGTACAAAGTAAATATTAGAATTCCCATTCTATAATATTTGTCTGTTCACACAACAGCAATATATGTGCAGTATGTTTTATCCCTAGATGTGTTCTCTTTCAAGTAGGTCTGCATTCATAAGTCTGCCCCATGCTGTGTACATTTCGCAATGGTTAGGCCAGGGCGCTGTAGAATCGCCCTGGTGTTTCCAGTGTTTCCATAATCTAACCAGGGTGTTTTACAGCGCCCTGGTTAGGCAGTGCACATTCCGTTCAGCAGCTGCTATCAGAATTTGTTTTTGAAATTCAACGTTTTGAAGTCAACAACGTCTTCTCGTCTGTACCTTTACAGCTATCTTTTGTTTGTAATTTATGTACATGTATACATATTAGAACGCAGATGAGAGAACTTTGTGTAAATGAATATTTCTTTACGCTAAATGTCGTTTGATTTATTGCTATTGTTATTCCGAAAATGTTAATGAACAATAAGTTAATGCAATTGTTCTGCGTTTTTCTCTATTGATATTCACTTTACGGAATATATAATAAGGTGTTGTTGTTGAACTTTCGCACTACTACAATTGATTTTCAATCAGCGCTATTGTAGTTCTTTCAGCGGTATTGAAATACCGATCATTTTAATGTTCCTCTCATTTCTTTAAATGACATTCAAATGCTGTATAACTTTTTTCGACGTGATAGACTATGTGGTAGAGGAGGAGGAGTTTGTGCTTATGTATCAGAAACCATCCCTTCCAGGCGACGTGACGACCTCGAAAATCGTATGTATGAATGTATGTGGGTATGGATTAGACCCTTTCGTCTCCCAAGATCTATCACTGGGATAATAATTGGAATTGTTTACAGCCCTCCTGACAAGCCTATACAAGAGCAACGCGACCTTGTAGCGTACCTAGTTGAAACTTTGGATGTTGTTCGAAATATGCACCCAGAATGTGGCATCGTTCTGTTAGGCGATTTTAACAACTTAGATACTTCTGAGTTACTTAGCTGCCACAATTTGTCTCAAGTGGTAACCACTCCCACAAGGGGTTCCGCTATTTTAGACTTAATAATAACAAATATTTACCCATTTTACAACATTCCAACAACAATTGCCCCCCTCGGCACGTCAGACCATGAAATAGTGAAATGGCTCCCCAGAATTAATGCACATGTTAACATATCAACGACTGCCAGTAAACGACATTATCGGTGCTTTCCACAGTCCGCGCGAGAAGCTTTTGGCCGGTGGGCGACTCGCCAAGACTGGCCTGTCGATGGTCAAAACCTTACCATAGAAGAGCTCGTCAGTACATTCACCTCAAATATTTTGGCAGCTATAGATAAATTTTTCCCTATGAAAACTGTCAAACTACATCCTCTTGATAAGCCTTGGATGACAACATCCTTAAAGAATCTGATTATACTACGGCAACGGGCATTTCACAGTGGAAATAAATCTTTGGCACCACTATAGAGACAAAGTAAGATTAGAGATAATAGAAAGAAAACGGAAGTTTTATGCAGATAAAGTTCAACATCTGAAGAAGAGCGATACTAGATCTTGGTGGAAGCTTGTCAAGCGAATATCTGGTCAATCTAATAATATAGCGCCAATTCATTTCGAAAAAATGGAGTAACTTTGACGGACGATCAATTAGTAAACTCCTTAAATGAATTTTATATCGCGGTGAATGCAGATATTCCTCCCCTTGATATTCACGAGTTACCAGCATTTCTGCCAGCGGCTGAGCAAGTACCGGTGATACATTCTTATCAAGTCTGTATGAAATTACAAAATCTCAACCCTTATAAAGCAATGGGTCCAGACAATATTCCACCGCGTCTTTTGAAAGAATTCGCTCATGAACTGGCTGAACCAATTACTGATCTTTTTAACCTTTCTTTATCTTCTGGAATCGTTCCTGATACTTGGAAATCTGCGAATATTATTCCAATCCCTAAAGAAAAACCACCGAAAGAGGAAAGCGACTTACGACCAATCTCTTTAACGCCCTGCATCTCTAAAATAATGGAGGAATTTGTAGCAGAAATGATTCTTGAAGATATCGCACACAAGATAGATCATAAACAGTTCGGCGTTACAAAGGGCACATCTACAACTCTATGCCTTTTAGACATGTTTCATAATTGGCTGTTAAATCTGGACACGCCCGGTCAGTATTTGCGAATTTGTTTCTTAGACTTTAGCAAGGCCTTTGACCGCATTAACCTTAACATCTTGATCACCAAGTTGTTCCTTTTGGGAGTACGAAGGTCACTTTTGCCCTGGATATGCAGTTTCTTGTCAAATCGTAAACAACGGGTTAAGTTGGGTAAATCTTTGTCGGAATGGCTCACGGCGAACGCTGGTGTCCCACAGGGCACAAAATTGGGCCCTATATTGTTTCTTGTTATGATCAATGATCTCGCCCTACCAACCTGCGATTATTGGAAATATGTAGATGATCTCACTGCTTCCGAAGTCATACCCAAACATGGCATCTCAACAATCCAGTCAGATCTTGATTATATATCCTCTTGGGCCTCCGCAAATTATATGAAGTTAAACGTGAAAAAATGTAAAGAACTAAGGACTTGTTTCTTCCGTGATACGCCTATGTTAGAACCGCTAACTATTGACGGAACAGCAATAGATGTTGTTGACTGCCACAAGGTTCTTGGTACCGTATTAAATAGTTCGCTAAAATGGGCTGATCATGTTAAAATGATTACAAAGAAAGCAGCTAAGCGGCTTCACATTATACGCACCTTAAAGAAAAGTGGTATGACCGCAGATGATTTATTAACAATTTATACTGTACTTATTCGTTCGGTCTTGGAGTACTGTTGCCCAGTTTGGCACACAAACCTACCATCGTATCTTAGCGACCAAATTGAACGGTTACAGAGGAGAGTTCTAAGAATAATTTACCCAAGTTTATCGTACAGAGAAGCACTGTCTGCTGCAGATTGCGTGCGGCTGGATGAAAATAGACAACGTCTGTGCTTTAATCTCTTCCAAAAGATAAAGTTAAATAGTGATAACAAACTCAATGCACTTATACCTAATTCAAGGCTCAGTGAACATGGTCGATCACTCCGCAACTCGGATAGCTTGTCTATTTTTAAATGTAGTACGGACCGATTTAAACGCAGTTTCTTTCCAGCGTTAACCCAATATTCAAATAATATATCCAGTTAATTATAATATTTTTTAACGTATGTAGGACATATAGTATATATCCAAATCGTCAATATTTTAACACTATCTATATAGTTATTTATAATCGTTACAACTTTTTGTAACATTTAATGCATGTATGTAGGAGAAATCATGTAAATAGAATATTTATATTTAAATTATCTGCTACTATATATTTGTTTTTAATAGAGTTACAATACTTGTAAATATAAAGTATTTCACTTCGGTGCAATTTTATATATTCAATAAACCTTTAATAATAATAAATAAGATTCAAACCATTTTAGCTCAGCACCATGAATTCCAAATTGCGTTTTCATCTTTTTTAGTGAAATAGAGTGATCAATTGAATAAAAAGCTTTTCTGATATCAAGAAAAACAACGCCATTTAGCATGCCATTGTCCATATTCTCTAACCATTGATCGCACATTTGGATCAGCGCTGTCATGGTTGAGTGATTTGGCCGGAAACCTGATTGATGTTTGGAGAGCAAGAGATTTTGAGATAAATGGTGATATAACTGATCAAAAATTTCCTTCTCAAATATCTTACTTTAAATTCTATTTTGGTAGAATTGAGATAGGTCGGTACACTTTTGTCTGTTTTCAGATTTAAAAATTGGTGTTATCCTAGCCATTTTCCATGCATCAATATAAGTACATGTGTTGAGAGATAAATTAAAGATGGCGGTTAATGATGGTGCTATTATATCTGCGGATATCCTAAGTATTTTAGCAGGTATATTATCCAAACCCGTCGCTTTTGAGGTTTTGAGTTGCCTCAGACTTATGGCAACATTGATTGGGCTAATTAAGGAAAAAGCAAATCGAGGGCCAGAAAAACTATCGGAGCAATCCTGAGAATCTAAACTGTTTGTAGGTTCACACATTTCAGCCGCTAATTTAGGACTGATTTGTACGAAATATTCATTAAAAGCGTCAGCTATTTGTTTGTCGTCTACGATAACTGAATTATTGATATGAAGTTCGTTAACATTGGATGATTTTTTACTTCTATGTAATAGGGTGTTTATCAGATTCCAACTTTTTTTAACATCTTTACTATGTGAGCATTCTTTAATTTTATCTCGAAAATAAGTTTTTTTAGCGCTTTTCATTGCAGCGTTCCGTTCTGATTTATACTTATTCCAATGTGGCGTAGATGAATGTTTTATTGCATGCTTTTTATGAAAATCTCTGGTTCTCATTAATCGTTTAACGTCAGATGTTATCTAAGGCACCGAGCTGCCTCTTATTCTCTTGCACCGAATAGGCGCGTGCCTATCAAGTATCTCGAGAAAAAGGGATCTCCAAACATGCCAGGATACATTAGGATCGTCAAATTGGTGTACAATTTCCCAAGGGATTTGCAATATTTCTTCTATAAAATCGCTTTCAACAAAATTTTTGTAGTCACGGGTTTCTTTTTAAGTGTGCCTTAATTTCGGTACTTTAATACTTTTAACTGCAAAAATCAAACTGTGATCCGATATTCTAAGATGGATCACGCCAGAATTTATTATATTTTCAGATCTGTTTGTTAAAAAAAGGTCGATTAAAGTTGCCGATTCTGCGGTCACTCGTGTTGGTTCAGTGAATAATTGATCCAATTGGTATAAAGAACATGACAGTTGGAGTCTCCGCGTATGGGAGTCTGGAACTGCTTTAACAAGATCACAGTTCATATCTCCAACAATCATTAGTTCTTTATTTTCAAGATCGCATTTACACAGAAATAAATCGAGTTCATTAAAGGCGTCGTTATTGGAATTAGGCGGCCTATACCAATCACTTACTAAGAAAGCCACTCTATGTGGTCTACGTACTTCAATACATATCATTTCAAGCGTTTCTGGAAGGAGATCTTTCCTTTCAGAAAAGGATATATTTTCTCTAATGTAAAAGACTACGCCACCCCCAGATCTATTTCTATCATTGCGGATCATGTTATATCCAGCTATATTAATTTCATTATCTGCTATTGAATCATCAATCTTTGATTCATTAATCAGTAGTTGATTAGTTGTTGATAGTTGTGGTGTATAAATTTTAATTTCGTTCATCGTTACTTCGATAAGAATTTCCTTACATTCCAGGCCTTACCATAGTAACGATCATCATGGACAAAAAAACCTGAGACTCATAATTATCCTCAGCAAGAATGAAAATACTTTAATTATAGGTGTATGGCATGAATACAATTATAGCGCTAGAAAACGTTTACCTCATTCTCCATCGGAAGCAGCATGTCTTTCAAATCTTTTCGCCCCAATTCATCCAAACACCTTTTGAAAATACGCCGATCAAACGAGTGGCTTTCATTGAGAAATAGGAGAACTTGTTCTCCTTTTGAAGACAAATCATCGCAGTTGAATCTAATCAGTTCGCTTTCATAGTATGGAATATTCATGATTCCTGCCAGACCGTCCCAGTCGAGCCCAACCTTCCTGCTTATTTCACTTATTTCTTTATTTGTGAGCTTAGTGGCATGACATACAACTGGAAATGCAAGGAAACAATATTCGTATAAATGCGGAATGATATCTATTATTGCTCATGTGCCGCTAGAACACGCCTGCCTTAATGACCCTTGCCATTGTCTTAACCATGTGCTATATGAAATTCTCGTTTAAAACCTTGTCGCTTCGATTGAAGTAAAACTGGCAACTTAGATGGCAACCGGGATTGTATTGCGTCAGAACATGAGTGGTTTATTTCGTAGCTCACCATGTGAAGTCTTAAACCAGGTACAGTTATTCCAGCGATATCGCTTGCTTAAAAACTAATAAACTAATATGAATAACTATAATTCTACCGAAATTTAATGAATGCAAACATGGAAAGCATATTGCCAGAATCGAACCCACGAAGTGCAACGCACATTAGACCTTGAGTCTAACGCCTTTACAAACTCGGCCATCCAAGCATTTTGTATTTTGAAGTAATTAATATCTACAAAACTAGGGTTAAGGTCTTAAAGGAGCAAGGCAATAATTACGATATAAATACACTATTATGTAACAGGCCTTTGCATACTAATTATTTTCAGCAGGCCTTTGCATACTAATTAGCTTCAGTGGGCCTTTGCATACTAATAACTTCCGTCCCTGAAGTGGAGGGTATCACCACTCATCTCGGTTATTATTTTAACAACTCGTCGTCGAGGTGAGTAGTGATAGGTGAAAAAAAGGTGAGGTGAGAAAAAGTTGCATAGAAAAAGCTTTAAGAAAAAGTGGCATCTTAATTAATTAAGAGCGCCTTCGTTTTAACGCGTATCTCAATTTATACTTACTCATGGGTATTGTATCTTAGAAAGATTGTTATGCCTACCTTCTGGTAATTGTTCCGTGGTTGAGCTTTGGACTAAAATATAAAATATCATGTGGGATAAAGATAAAAAAAACGTCATGGAGATAATTAATCATTGATGAGAATATACGACTCAACATAAATCTGCATTTAAAAAAAAGATCAATAAATACTTCAGGAATGTTCAAAAGCGCCGGAAGCATTTAATGAAAGCGAGCCAGAATTTTATTTTATTTTAGGCACGTTTATTTTATTCTAAAAGGGGAGAATATTGAGTCTTACTAATCTTTGTATTACTAGGAAGAAACTTTCAGGTCCATAGGAGAACCGAGAACGTATTTTCGATAATATTGATATGCCATTAAAATTAAAACGCTCCGCGCTAGTCGGGGGCATAACATAGCCAGAAAGTTCAAGAATAAAAGGTATTAAATAAATGGCGCAGGGATTCTCCCATTGCACGCGTTAGCGAAGCCTGAAAAACTTCGTGGTCCCGACGACCTTGGGCTCCCTCGTTTGACATATTATATAATGTTACCCCCATGCTTTTCTAGGGTGGCATTTTTTGCAATAATATAATTTTATTCTGAATAGTTAAAAATTACCATTACCATTGGTGTTTTGCCAATTTCCACTTAAAGTGAATCTCCACAGCAAGGTAGTTTTGTTTACATCGCTGATCTCAACCCTTCCATTTTCTAGTTTTTCTATTGTAATTCCTTCAAAATCATAAATAGCATAACCATCAGAATCCAGTTGAGTCTGATCTATCTTGAAAGAAATAGGACTGCTTTCAACTCCTGGGGAATAGAAACATATTTGAAAATGACGATCAGTGTGGACACGTTTCAACTCTCCTCTTTCTCTGATGTGGTAACCTCGATCAAAATGATCCTTTAATTGTTTGATATGTCTTTCGTCATTGTCATCAACAAACTCGCTTATCAGAACAACAGCGATGTCAATAGTTCTGAGTGAAGGTTGTCTGCGGTACAAGGCATAGGCACGGCAAACAAACGAGTGATTGTAATGGGAAAGGACTCGAGCTAACCTTGCCGGCAACGCCAAAATGGCATTATACCAAGAGAAAGCGGCAATTTTTAAATTTACCACCCCCTCATTGTCACGTCATTGTCGATACCATTAGTCATCACTTCCCACACGATCTTTTCGTAAATATCATTGTAAGAGCCATGAAGGATGAAAAGTTGTGCATCGGAGTCAGGCCTTTCGAATGGAATTGTAAGAACTGCTGGCTTTAGGAATTTTAGGCGTTGCGGAAGGAATTCAGCAGCACTTAAGAAAGCATCGACAAGACCCAAGTCTATTACTGATTTAGGGACGAAACTTTTTTTAGGTTTTGTAGCTACAGTAATTTCTGTGTCCTCGGTCAGGCAACCAGCTTCCAACTGAAGTGTGACGTCGTCTTTCTGGATAACGCCTCCTTTTGGACCAATTAAAGCTGAAATAAAATAATTAAGAATGAATTATTTTGCCCATCATAAATAATCTTGCGGGTTTGTGCATTGCTTCTGCTCACAACGCATGCTTCGCGAAAGGCAGCTTATCCAAGACACTATATGTAAGAATACAGGGACTAAACATGGCCTCACTGGCGTCATCATATATGCTCTCAACATGACGTCATCTATCAATCAGATGTAAATATTGTTTTGGCAAATAGCTCCCGTCATCCCATAACGATCTTTTGTGGTAATTAATTTGGAGTCACGTTCCACGCAATGTTGTGGTTTGTTAGACAGTTTGTCCAAATTAAAACAGTCTTATGCATGAGTAGTTTCAAGTTCTTTAACGAGGTATACCTCTGTAAAATGTATCTAAATATTTTTTTTATAACGCAACGGTTTTCGAGTGTGAGGAAACAGGAATAAACTTTAAGACGGCGCGATCTTCATCATGATCTTCATCTTGATGGTTTTCAAAACGTTTTAAAAGTTAATATTCATTAAATTAAGATGACGGTAATTACCTGTTCTCTTTGTTGTCAGTTTTTTTTTATCCCTGAGCGTTGTTCATGAAGTTGCAGCGGCTCTCCTTCGGAAAATGAGTCGAACGACAAATCATATTGCGCACAAGTTTCCACTAAAAAAAGAACTTGATTTCAAATACAAAATACGTATAAATATAGATATATTGATTTTTCCAAGAGATCAGGGTAATGCTGGATACGTTTGTGGGCAGATCGTTGGGCAGATAGATAGATGACCAAGTCTCCCAATAAGGAAAAAATAAATTACCATTTTCAGGTTTTCGAATAGCATTTAAATACTTCAATTTTGCGGATTCGGAAAGGTCTTTAGCAGCACCACGTTCTTCTAAATATTAGACAATGTCTGATGAGCAATATCGTACAGCCCGGTAGAGATGTGGCTGATCATTCTTACCTTTCCAATGGACATCAGAATCACGTTTCTCTAAATATTCGATAATGTCTAATGACTGACTTCGTTCAGCAAAGTGGATAAGTGGGCAGTCTTTCTCGTCTTTCCAATTGACATCAGCACCACGTTCTACTAAATATTTGACAATGTGTAATGAGCGACGTTCTACAGCCCAGTAGAGAAGTGGCCGATCATTTTTATCTTTTCAATTGACATCAGCTCAAAGTTCCACTAAATATTTGATAATGTCTAGTGAGCCAGATTGTACAGCATGGTGGAGAAGTGGCTGGTCATTTTCATCTTTCCAATTGACATCCGCACCACTTTCCACTAAACATTTGACAATGTCTAATGAGCCAGATTGTACAGCATGGTGGAGAAGTGGCTGGTCATTATTATCTTTCCAATCAATATCAGTGCCTTTTTCCACTAAAGATTTGACAATGTCTAATGAGCCATTTAGTACAGCCCAGTAGAGAAGTGGCCGGTCATTTCTATTTTTCCAAGTGACATTGGCACCTTTTTCTGCTAAATATTTGACAATGTCTGATGAGCCATATACTGCAGCATAGTACATAAGTGGCCAGTCATTCTCATCTTTCCAATTGACATCAGCACCACGTTCAACTAAATATTTAATAATGTCTAATGAGCAATAGTATACAGCCCAGTAGAGAAGTGGCAGGTTATTCTCATCTTTCCATGTGTCATCGACGCCAGCTTCCACTAAAGATTTGACAAGGTCTAATGAGCCATTTAGTAAAGCCCAGTTGAGAAGTGACCAGCCATTATTATCTTTCCAAGTGACATCAGCGCCTTTTTCCACTAAATATTTGACAATGTCTGATGAGCCATATTGTACAACCCAGTGGAGAAGTGGCTGGCCATTTTTATCTTTCCAAGTGACATCAGCGCCTTTTTCCGCTAAATATTTGACAATATCGGATGAGCGAGATTTTACAGCATAGTAGAGAAGTGACCAATTATTATTATCTTTCCAATTGACATCAGCTCCTTTTTCTGCTAAATATTTGACAATGTCTAATGAACGAGATTGTACAGCATAGTAGAGAAGTGACCTGCCGTTATTATCCTTCCAATTGATAGCAGCACCATGTTCCGCTAAATATTTGACAATGTCGGTTGAGCGAAATTGTACAGCCCAGTAGAGAAGTGACCAATTTTTATTATCTTTCCAATTGACATCAGCGCCTTTTTCCGCTAAATATTTGACAATGTCTAATGAGCGAGATTGTACAGCATAGTAGAGAAGTG
Source organism: Dendronephthya gigantea (assembly GCF_004324835.1). Classification (NCBI taxonomy): domain Eukaryota; kingdom Metazoa; phylum Cnidaria; class Anthozoa; order Malacalcyonacea; family Nephtheidae; genus Dendronephthya; species Dendronephthya gigantea. The sequence goes on along the minus strand of NW_021163024.1, from coordinate 1,296,872 downwards.
ACCTGCCGTTATTATCTTTCCAATTAACGTTGGCGCCTTGTTCCACTAAATACTTTGTTATTTCGACGGAATTTGACTTTATGGCAAAATAGAGCACTGTTTCACCAAATTTATTTGTACTATTCACGTCTGCTCCATTCCTCACTAAATATTTTACCGTCTCCAGATCATTATCGGTACTTAATTCGCTCGTGAAGACATCCCAAAGACTGGTATTCCTTTTATCACGTGTTTCTATTTCGTTCATTTTTCTCTTTTACGCTCTACAGAAGGTAAATGTACGACGTTTTGCGCGAGAACAAAATATATGTATGGGTAACAACACACTGAATGACCTATGATGAAAGAAAGTTAACTCGAATACATAATTTTTTTTCATTTTTGCATGTAGGAACTTTACGCACACTTTGGTGCTTATTTTAACAAGAAAATGTTTCAAATGTCTTTTGGGAAAAGTAAAAATTTATCGCGTTGTTGTAATGTCCCTAGCATAGCTTTGACGTACAACCGGCATATTACTGATTGATATGAATTAACATGACATTGAACCACAGATACTGTAGATAGGGCCTTTACATATGAAGCACAATTAAGCATCAAATATCTATGTACATAGCCGCTGTCATGAAGACCAATAAGGAAAATACGAGTTTATATAAACTCAACGATCTTTGTATGTTATTTATTTATTAACCCCGTCTACGCAAAAGCAAGGGAATGCAAAAATAGATTGTGAAGCTTTATTATTAAACATGTAAATACGGGAGGATATTTAGATATTCGTCCCCGGCCCCAATCCAAAAACTGGGATATATCCATATCTTCGAGCGAACCGCTTAATTAAATTAGCCGTCCACTTACCATGTAAGTTACATAAACACCCCCTCCCGATCATCGTTCTAGTTACGTCACTGGACTAATCATGTAAATATACCTATCCTCCTCTATTTATATAAGTACAATATTTTTTTAAACTAACTTACATAGTGGTAATTGGACTGATTTAAGCGGTTCCCTCGAAGGTTTTATGTTCTCGTGTCAAAAACAGTTTCTCACTCACATTGCTAAAAAGACGCCTAAGGATTTTTTTACCGTTTTTGAAGTCAACTTTATATTGTTTCATATTCTACGGTAATGTCTAGGAATTGGTTGTGTTCGAATTCGTTGGCATCTGTCCTAGATTTTAGTTATACTGTAGGTAAACATCCGTCCTAGGTACTTCTTGTGAATTTGCGTGAATGAGTAAAAACTGAACATTGACTGGAATGCTGTTCGAAGACATGAATTTGGAGATCATAGAGACCTGTTTGTTAAAAGAACAAGCTTACTACATATTTTTACGGCTCCATGCTGTTTTGCGTGACCAAAGCTCAAAACTGTCAAACGGGTGTACTGACCCGTATGTGTTGACTTCCGAATAATATCAACGCCTGAGGTGGAAAATTTTAAATCTAAGAAATGAATTTTGTTATTCTGATTTCTGAATTGTCTACTGTGAACGTTAGATTTTTGTCGAAAGTGTTCAATTTATTCAGGACCAAAGGGTGTCGTCAACATTCCGGCCATAAAATTCTTTATACTATTCTTTAACAAATCATGACCTTTTAAAGTACATTGAGTATATAAATTATTATAACAAACAAGATTTTGCGGTAAACATTCGGATTTCCCGGCTTTCGCGTGACGTATAGCTCAAGTTTAACTGATCAGATTCTGGAACAGAGTAAAGGCTGGTAATCCAGTGGCGTAGCCAACCTGACAATTTAGTCATGCTATGCTAATATTTTGATGTTCATTGACTGTGAAAACAATGAATTTCTAAAGAAATGAATGATGGCAATAACAGAAAATTTGCATAGCATGGCTAAATAGTCAGCTGGCTACGCCACTGTGGTAATCTATCGTTGCCGGATTGTTGCAATATTCAATAAATATAAATACATATTTAGTAAAACTAATTATATATTGAGCTGTTACATTTATATTCAATCAACCTATTATCAATTCAATTTCAAACACTTTACATTTAATGATTGATAACTACAGGGTGTCTCAAAAAAATCTTAAATATGCAAGACATTAATACAGCTCTAAAACACAATAGATAAGCACCTCTGGGAATGGAAAATGGCTCTTAATCCTTCATAATAATGCTAAAAGTCATTTTAGCTGAACTGTGGCGCAAACCCGAACAATATTAATATTCTTGCATATTTAAGTGGTTGCGGTTTTTTTGAGACACCCTGTATATTCAATTTCAAATATTCAATACATATTCAATAAATTGTGCACTTTTACATTCAATTCTGCACTCCGGCGTGCCAGCGGTCCACAAAGCAGTGGCGAGGTACTTTATTTAAATACCATCTAATCATCGAATAAACAAAATGGCGGCAGAAAATTGAACTGTGTTAAAAAGTGTGAGTAACAAACAAAGGACTTTTTGCAATACATATGGAGGCTATTCATTTTTTAGTTTTCTTGAGTACAAACATTGTAGTATTGTACTTGGTAATACTGTTGTGGATGCTGTTGCATGGAAAAAAAGTTTTTGAAACTTTGTTTTTAATGATACAAATTGACACTGTTTACATTTTTTTTTTAATGCATTTTTGTAATATAGGAACAAAGTCAATTAATATATCATACTGCTTTAGATACTTTATCTATTCATCGAACAATCAATTATATCTGTTTTCGAACCATGCGGGTTTATATTTCATGACTCTCCCTTGTAAAATATATGATTTAAATTTTTGACTCCTTCCCTTTCCAATGGTTCTGATTTTAAATGACGCAATGACCCTACTATCCATATTTGAAAAAGATGTGCAATGCTGCTGGTAGTAAAATGTCACCTACAAATGACCGAGTTTTAACTCCAAGACAGTTTCTGACCAGATATTTTCTGTGTGTTCAAATTTTCCTAAATCAGAAATAATTTTACCAAATTGACCCCCTCCTATTTTCTGTGGGTAGGAATACATACTGAATTTGCTTAATACTATTCTTCTGTTCTGCAATTCCCGCCAAAACAATAATAACGTCATGGCGCAAGGATAACCTGAAAACCCAATAATTTCAAGGTGCTTTCTCAAATATGGCGGGTTTTTGCAGAATTTTTTCATCTTAAATTCTTGATGGAAACTTTCCAAACTTGGTAGAATTTTACCAAAAGTAAAAAATTTTACTGAATCTCGTCACACTGCTCCAAGCTCCACAGCTTATTCCTAAATATCTCTAGAAGGTATGTACCAAAACCGCCTAAAATCGTTGAGCCGTAAAATGGTTGAACTGATTACTGTGATATTGCTTACAATATATAAATATATATATATATATATATATATATATATATATTATAAATATAATATAATATATATATATATATATATATATATATACAACGACAAAAAACTTCACTTACCCTCACTGAATTTCCCTTTCCACAGCGTCTTCGATCTCATTTAGTGTATACCCTTCGTTTATTCACGCCATTTTCATTCTGCATTTTAAAACTAGTCTAATATAGCGCTTATCCCAACTACTTTGTAGACCGCTGGCACACCGGAGTGTACAATTTATTGAATATATATTCAATGTATTGAATGGAATATAAGTTATCAATTATTGAAAGTAAAACTGCTGAATTTATTGAATATGTATTGAATGAATTGAATTGAATGAAAAAGTGTTTCAAATTGAATTGGTAATAGGTTGATTGAATATAAATGTAACAGCTCAATATTTATTTGGTTTTACTAAATATGTATTTATATCTATTGAATATTGCAACAATCCGGCAACCATAGTAATCAGCAACTTGCTTGAGACAAAAAGTTTGTATTTCAATGAGAACGTCTGCTTTACGTTTCGCAAAAAAACTAATCAAAATGAAATGTGGAATCAAAATATTAATAAAGTATTATATAAACACAGGAAAAGATTATCTGAAGAACACTGAAACAGTCCAGGGGCTAGCGGTGAAAGAGGAACAACCCATTGTTTATAATCTTTGAAGTAGTATGTGCCCGCATTTTATTTTAGGCGATGCAATTAATTTTTACTCGTATATGAGCTTGGTATATATGTCATTTTGCAAAGACATGACCTACGATTAAAGGTTTTACATCACTGATCGCTTTAAACTTTGAAAAAAGTTTTGTTGAAAGCGTAATTAGGCGTTTTGATAAAACAAATATCACTTCAAAGGTAAAGCTTTTAGAGTCAACTGGAGCCACTGCATAATAAATATTTGAAAAACGGCATCTGACGTTAAGGATTGACCTTGAGTTGGGGATTTAATTTAAGCCGTATGATGTTTTAAAGGTTCCGCAAAGATTAATTTTTACTTAAACTGTGAAAATTTATAAACTACCTGTCCAATGCAGCGGGAAAGCGGGTGATGCTTACTTGACAGTTATGACTGCATTTGTTTCCAAAAAATAAAAAAATTGTCCCCATTTATTTAAGTCATTTCATGCATAATATAAGCTTAATGTCTGGCTAGCGCTAGCTCAGAAAATATTTGGCTTCGTTTGAAGTAGCGAGGGGTTAGCGCACGCATGTATCTCTAGCATATTTCTTACTCGCTCACACACGTTTGGGTTTCCTTAACGTACGGCTGTATTCATACGGCATTCAGAATTAAAAAGCTCGAAATAACGAAAGCTCGAAATAACGTAGAAAAACTCGCCCTACGGGCTCGTTTTCCCACTGATTATTTCTCGTTCTCCCAAACTCCCACGCGTGTTTCTATAACTGTATAGAAACACGGAAAATGTTTTCTATTTCTTAATTGTGTATCGATCGCGAATGACAAGGTAGTCTTCTACTGAATACCGCGCTCAGTACATCGACGGGAAAAATTCCGATTTAACGACCGACTAAGGTTAGACAGCATCAAGTAGGAACACTAAATTTTGTGTTTTTCAGACAAAGTCTATCGACGAGTTCACGATGTTTCGAGTTCCATTCGGCAACAACCGGTAATCATTGTGATTAGGAATTCATGACTCAAATTTTTCCATCTAAATCGAAATACAGTATTTATACCTTCGTAATGGATTAAAACATAAAACGTTCACGACTTACCAAAGCCGGTAAAGTTCTTCTAAATTGTAACAATCGTTGTTTATAGGCTACAGTGGCAAATAACCAACACGAAGCAAACATATTTCAGTTCGTCATCATCTAAAGTTGAAATTATTTACTCCATGACGCATCAAAATCATTTAAATTATATTTCATGCGATCTAAATAAACATCGGGTTGCCTTTTAGATTGTAAAATCGCGTAAGAATAACAAAAATTAAATGCAAACGCTAATATAAATTGATACTAGTGATGTAATTAAGATATGTCAGTACCCAAGTTTCGGTGTACGTGTATGCATTTGTATGTATATATGAATTGCTGGGTATAATATATATATATTTAGATGAATACAAGCATGTAATATCGATTAAACGATTGGCAAGACAAAGAAATCCCAGGCTTGATTTCTGTCAGATGATGTAAGACATATTAATGTATGTAGCTAACATTGTTTTCTATTGAAACATATCGAGAAATACTGAACTAAGCAAAATTTCATATTGCGTTTCGCCTTAGCGGATCATCTTTGTAATTCAGACTTCGGCATTTTCTAGCCGTATTTATTATCGTTTAGTGATGTATTTGTGTGATCGAAATTCAAACAAAAAACGCTTACCACTTGCCAAGGGTAAAATGCTTCTTAAACGTCAAAGAAAATCACTCCTTTCTGATCATAATAAATGCAATGAGAGTTATATAACCAGCACGAAGCAAACAAACGTTTTCAAAGTTATTCACCCCCTGCTATAAAAAAAAAAGCTTTTAACTGAATCATTGATCCACTGCATTCTAAACACTGATCTAAAAACTAAAACTGGATCACACATCAGGTGAGCATATATATACAATTTAAGCTAACGGCGGCTATCTTGGTGCGAGAAACTTGTATAGAACGACATGGATGATACGAATGGAGAGTTTGTTGTAACGTCCGACTATTTATTTACACTTTACGTAGTGGATCAAATCAGTTACTCCCAGTTAGTCTCAGTACAAATCAGTTAGTCTCTTTTGAATTTGTGTGATTTTCTTTTTTAAATCAACAATCAGTGTGCATGGCGATATAGATGCTGAAAAAAATTATTTTATTAATTCACCCACATATCTATAGTTATCTATATTTTCAGTATAAAATATAATAATATGGATCAGCAACATCCTTTAACTTCTTAGACCCGATGAAAGAATCACCAATCAATTTTACTTTTCCCATTTAGGGCTGAAAGAAAAAAGGTTTGCGTGTGAATATTGTTTGTAGAAATATTTTTTCATATCTTCCAAGTTTTGTTCCCTGGTCATAGTCGAAGTAGCAGAAATAGATATTTCAATTTCATTTGCTACAATAAAATATTTGCGGTACTTAAGAGTCCTAATTACGCCTTGTGTATAGGGGTTAATTGTGATCTAGTTGAATTTATGCAACGGGTTTTTGATTTAGGAACTTACAATTGAGAGAATTCGAATTAGGATCTGATATTTCTAGGTTTTATAAATATATTACTCTCTTCATGAACTTCATGTCCCTTAATTAACGCGATGACGTACATAATTACGTAACTGAAGTGATTCTTGATCGCCATTATTTTCCTTTCGTTGTTGCTGGGATACAAAGCCGTTGCTATGATACAATGCTGTTGCTATGATACAATGCTGTTGCTAAGATATAATGCTGTTGCTGCGATACAATGCTGTTGCTATGATACAATGCTGTTGCTATGATACAATGCTGTTGCTATGATACAATGCTGTTGCTATGATACAATGCTGTTGCTATGATACAATGCTGTTGCTATGATACAATGCTGTTGCTATGATACAATGCTGTTGCTATGATACATTGCTGTCGCTATGATACAATGCTGTTGCTATGATATGAGCCTTGCTTAAAGTTCCGATTGAGAACAAAAACTTTCAGTTGTAAGTTATCACTAATAAAATCTTCCAACATTATTTTAACGCTCACCTTTTTTCTTTTTAGCTATTCATATCCTGGAAGATAAAAATGTAATGGTCTAATTAAGCAGTTATTAGATGTAATCGATCCTGTTTACTTTGATTAAATGGGTGGATAAAAACCCCGGTCTATATTTGAGTGAATGAACTAATTTGAGAGATAACTTCGTTCATAATGATATTTTGATTTCTAGTAGAAAGTCACAATTAATGCAACGAATGGTGATCGGTTTTTCTACTTCTTCATCTAAAACCATGCACTTCATACTCATACACCCCATTTTCTTAGCATCATTGTGAATAAATCACAATTTTTTACCAAGCAGATAATTTTGGTATTATTATAAACGAAATTGTCGATAACGCCATGTAAAATCAAGTCAGCAAAGTAATTAACGCCCAAATTAAAATTGCTTTGGTAATTAGTCTTTGTTGTCAATCAAAATCACCTACCGGACAGAGAAGGGCGAAGATAGTTAAAATCAAGTATTCATACATTCTCGATTCATTTGAGAAGCCATAATTATGAGCAACACAAGCTTGTGTCTAACAAGTTAACTTTAACCGTGGCACGAGAGCGAACATTATGCAGGAATGTGAATTACTTGTGCATAGAATATATGCTCCCTCACCTTACCCCCTCCCTTCCTGAATATATTTAAAATAAAAACTAAATTATAATGCCTCGTTATGTTTTCTAGTCTAAAAACGACAAGTTTTGCACACATTATAACAAGCAAAAGTATTTTTTGAATTATTTAATTAAATTCAAGAGATATGTTGAATTTTGATCAGTAAAATCCGGGGTTTCATTCGGAAATCTGTTTCTTCATAATTCCAGATAGTTAGTCGACGGTGGGTCGTCAAACTATGAAAATAACAACAACATTTAATAAGTAATACATAAAATATAATAATCTATTCTATGGTTTTCTCAATTTTTGTTGGTTAATTTCCTGGCAAATATCTGCGTGTAAAGTATAGTATGAGCATGCGCAATCTTTAGAGCAAGTACAGTAATACTCTGAGCATGCGCACTGTTCTTTAAAACAGAGCTACAGCTAACGACTACGCGAAGCAAGAGCAAGGATTCATAATAATTATAAAAGCTTCAAAATATCTTAAGGAGGTAGATGTGTAGACGTGACTGTGTCTATTTTTTATTCCGTATATTTGCTGTAAGGATGTAGTTTATTTGTGTATATATACCACTTATTAACCGAATTTGAGGTCTGTACTAGAAAAATATCGGACCGAGGTCTTGACAGTACGGTCCGAGCGATAGCGAGGTCCGTACATAAAAGACCGAGGTCTGATATTTTTCCAGTACGGACCGAACGTATTCGGTTAATAAGAGATTTATTATATGGCATACGGTATTTAGTTTATTTATTCATACAATGCGCTGCAGCATTCTTGCCGGCTCTTTCGCCAGCCAGTCGCCAAGCAAGCACTGAAGTGGTTTAATTCTAAAACTTTGTTTTTTACTCGTTGAATAAGAATGATACAGTAATATAAACAACAATCAAAGATGAATAAATATAACATTCACATCTACCAAATAATGCTCTTTTTCGTCCAGTCTCCGTCGATATGTTTCGTGTCAAAAATAAAAGTGCAGGCTTGTTTTTGTTCAAAAATATGAGAGTTGGATCGTTACCACGGCAACGGTCTAATACTGGGGGATTCCAGACCGGCAAAGAACCAATCAGCTCACGCCGTTTTAGTCACGAGACCGCGTGCCATATAAATGATGTTACTTGGTCGTAAGTGACATAGACATAAAATGCTATGAAAGCTATCACACGATCGCCTTTTGAAGGGTTTTTAAAATTGTAAATTTGAATTTTGAACAAATTTTACTACGAAAGCTTGAAAATGATGCGACTTATATGCATGGATACGACTTTGTCAACTGCAACCTCTCGGTGTAAATCAAATTGCCATAGAAGATTAACACGACAAAAAGACAAACGCCAAAACAAAAACGCCAAAGTGAGACTTGAGGTGAGAATCGTAGAAAAATATAATAGGCCAGCAATAAATACAGGGCTACCGCTTTTTCGACCTGTGAGGGCAGAAATATCCAAGTGTTCAGTGTCAATGGCGGTGCGGTTTATTTCTGTGCAATCCAGCGTATTTTCCTACCTCAACAGTACTGGTCATACTGCTTCGCTAGACGAGTTCAAAATTCTACCTTCATGCCCTTTCCCCAAACCAACTTCTTGTTCGCAAAAGCCTTAATTCTCATCTCCAGGTATAAACCTTGTCTAAATAATTATACAGGTTCTGTTCCTCAGCTTCTACTCTGATCCAGTCCACTCTCACACTTGTAAATTTGTTTTTGTTAATAGTTATAATTACCCATATCCTATAATTATGTCATATGTAAGACCAAACGTCAACTTATATTAAATTGTATTGAAAAAATTTGTATTATGGCTGTTCTTCGTATTTTTTGATGGGTATTATATTCTTTATATTCATATTACGATTCCCGCCTGGTTCATCAATTGCAACTATATCTGGGTAGAGAAATTATAGTTTTTTAACATCTTAGCAGTTTTATCAGCCAGTCTTGGTAGATGAAAACACGAGTGGATTTATATTTCTGTATTAGGGTCGATAGTCGCTTTTCCATGTACCAAAAAGCCAGGGATATTTATCTGAAACGCGCAAAATTCCTTTTTAAAAAAAACCCTTAGTCTGGGCTCAAAGTTGTGTGTGTTTTACTGTTAATAACTCAACCAGAAGATCATGGAATGACCAAGGTCCTCCAATCTCCGTTTAAAATTGGTCCTATCAAATCATTCTGCTTGATTTCATCCAAGCAGCGAGCTAGCTGCTCCCGTGAAAACTCTTCTCTACGGTTGAAAATTGATAATATCTTCTCAGCTCGACTGCGGTCATCATAATATCTGTCACAAGATCGAATGTTGCTCCTCTCGGCAGCTGGAATGTTTAATAGACCAGCAAGACAGTTCCAGTCCACAACACGCCGGCTCAGTCTGTACAATTCTCGAGGTGAAAGAGGTGTTGTTACCAATTGTTCTTCCAGAAAACCTTGCGTCTGTGTTGATAATGTAGTTTCAGTTCCATCCTGTGATGAGAAAATATGATAACTAATCATAATCAGAACACACATTTATTTTTTCATATATGAAGTGTCGTACGATACCACTTCATTTCATATCATTCAATACCATTGTTCTATATAAAATATAGATCACTTTACGATAACAGATTGACAGCCTTTTAAAAATTTCATATGATTCAAACATCTATATCTCTATTTAAATCTCTATATCTCTATTCAAATCTCTATATCTTCATTTAAATCTCTATATCTCTATTCAAATCTCTATAGCTCCATTTAAATCTCTATATCTCTATTCAAATCTCTATAGCTCCATTTAAATCTCTATATCTCTATTCAAATCTCTATAGCTCCATTTAAATCTCTATACCTCTATTCAAATCTCTATATCTTCATTTAAATCTCTATATCTCTATTCAAATCTCTATAGCCCCATTTAAATTTCTATATCTCCATTTAAATCTCTATATATTGTACCTTTGCTTAAATCTCTATATCTCTATTCGAATCTCTATATCTTTATTCAAATCTCTATACCTTTTTTTGAATCTCTATATCTCTATTTAAATAACTATATAACTCTATTTGAACCTCTATATCTCTATTCAAATCTTTATACCTCTATTGAAACTCCATATCTCTATTTAAATCTTTATATCTCTATTCAAATCTTTTTATCTCTATTTAAATCTTTGTATCTCTATTTAAATCTCTATATAACTCTATTTGAACCTCTATATCTTTATTCAAATCTCAATACCTCTATTTAAAATCCATATCTCTATTCAAATCCTTATATCTCTATTTAAATCTCTATATATCTGCGTAAACCCTGTATCTTGCAACACTTCCACTTTCTCCACCCGCTGAAGACTGCAGACTGACAGTCGAAAGCTCGTGAAATAATAAATATTTTAACCAGAGAACGTCTATATATTTCTCAATATGATTAACCCTGGTTACGCATCGAATATATTTAAACAAATAGATGTAGTTGGGAAAATGCATCTTCAGGCAATGGCTTGTAGTTAAAAAACCTGCGACAATGCAACACAGGGTCCGGTTGTATCAAGCCCGTTTACTTAAACGTGGATAAGTCAAAATTAAATAACATTCTTATCATCTCTCTTGAATGAGTTAACTTGAATATTATGCACTGAGTATGTATAGTTGTAAACAGTATCTTTGTATTAAGGTCAAAGACATTTATAGTTCGCTTGTTGAATAAAACGATAGTCTTGCTTTCTATTTTGAACTTATCCACCGTTAAAGCTAAATGGGCTTGATACAATCGGCCCTTGATGAAGAACCCAGCTACTTTCGGCAAATATTTAATTATGAATCAAATTTCGATGCGTGTTTTATTAAGTGATACTACCAGAAAAAAAGGTTGAACAGAAAAGAAACTATTCAGTAACATTTTCGAGAATTGAGTTGTGGTATACTAATTTTCGTTCATTGTTACTTCGACAAGAATTTTTCTTATACATTTCAGGCCATAGTATATAACAATCATCAAGGTAAAGCTATATAAAAAATCTTAGACTCATAATTATCTTCAGCGAGAATGAAAGCACTTTAGATATGTATGCATAGCATGAATACAATTATAGCGCTAGAAAACGTTTACCTCATTCTCCATCGGAAGCAGCATGTCTTTCAAATCTTTTCGTCCCAATTCATCCAAACACCTTTTGAAAATACGCCGATCAAACGAGTGGCTTTCATTGAAAAGTAGGAGAACTTGTTCACCTCTTGAAGAAAATTTCGTGCAGTTGAATCTAATCTCTTCGCTTTCATAGTACGGAATATCCATGAGTCCTGCCAGACCGTCCCAGTCAAGCCCAACCTCTCTGCTTATTCGACTTATTTCTTTATGTGTGAGCTTAGTGGCATGACATACAACTGGAAATGCAAGGAAGAAATATTCGTATGAATGCGGAATAATTACAAATGTGAGTATCGAAAATTCTGGTTCATGATTGGTCGAGCCACATCGGTCATTTAACAATTAGTCGGCAAAGGCTAGGCAAGGAAAAGTTGCATAGAAAAAGTTTAAAAGTTTAATCCGGACATTTCAATTTAAAAACAATGTTACGCATACCTTCTGGTAATTGTTCCGTGGTTGAGGCTTGTGCTAAAATTTTGAAAGAAAATGTGGAATAAAGAAATAATAACATGTCACGGAGATAATACGAATCGACATAAATCTGCACTTGTAACGAAGATCAGTAAATACAGTACTGCCCAGTTGAATTTGAACCGAGGTCAGACCGATGTCGAACCGCGATGAGACCTCGGTGGAACCTCGGTCGAAACTCGGACTGACTTACCCTGACATTTTTTAAGAAGATTTCGATATAATTATTGTGTAAATTGTCGTTCTGAGCAGTTACTAATATTCCATTTGGAAACATTTGCGGTCATCTGCGGTTTCTATCGGTCGACCGCAACTGAACCGCGACCAAACCGAACCGCAGTATTAGGTTATTTCTGGACAGTACCGTACTTCAGTAATCTTCGAAAGCGCGGAAAGCAGTTTTTAATGGAATCTTCAGTCTTACTAATCTTAGTTTAATAGTATTACTAGGAAAAGACTTTGAGGTCCACAGGAGAATGTATTTTCAATAGTAAAAACTTTTAAACTAAAAGACTCAGCGCTTGTCGCAAGCATGACATTGCAAAAAATTAAAGAATAAAAGGTAAAATAATGGCGTGGGACTTCTCCCCTTGCACGGCGTTGGCAAAGCCCGAGAAACCTCGTGGTCCCGACGACCTTAGGGGCCCTCGTTTGACATATAATATTACCCTCATGTTTTTCAAGGGTGGTATTTTTGCAATAATATATTCAGAATAATTAAAAGTTACCATTACCAATGGTCTTTTGCCAATTTCTACTTAAAGTTAATCTCCACAGCAAGGTAGTTTCGATTACATCGCTGATCTCAATCCTTCCATTTGCTGGATTATCTATTGTAATTCCTTCAAAATCATCAATCGCATAACCATCAGAATCCAGTTGAGTCTGATCTATCTTGAAAGAGATAGAACTGCCTTCAACTCCTGGAAAATATAAACATATTTGAAAATGACGATCAGTGTGGACACGTTTCAACTCTCCTTTTTCTCCGATGTGGTAACCTCGAACAAAATGATCCTTCAACTGTTCGATATCTTTTTCGTTATTGTCATCAACAAACTCGCTAATCAGAACAACGGCAATGTCAATAGTTCTGAGTGAAGGTTGTCTGCGGTACAATGCGTAGGCACGGCAAACAAAGGAGCAGTTGTAATGGGAAACGACTCGAGCTAACTTTGCCGGCAACGCCAAAATGGCATTATACCAAGAGAAACCGGCAATTTTTAAATTTACCACTCCGTCATTGTCCACGTCATTGTCGATACCATTAGTCACCACTTCCCACACGATCTTTTCGTAAATATCATTGTAAGAGCCATGAAGGATGAAAAGTTGTGCATCGGAGTCAGGCTTTTCGAATGGAATGGTAAGAACTGCTGGTTTTAGGAATTTTAGGCGATGTGGAAAAAATTCAGCAGCACTTAAGAAAGCATCGACGACACCCAAGTCTATTACTGATTTAGGGACGAAATCTTTTTCAGGTTTTGTAGCTATAGTAATTTCTGTGTCCTCGGTCAAGCAACCAGCTTCCAACTGAAGTGTGACGTCGTCTTTCTGGATAACGCCTCCTTTTGGACCAATCAGAGCTGAAATATAATAAGTAAGAATAAATTATTTTGCGCATCGTAAATAATTTTTCGGGCTTGCGCATTGTATCTGCGCACAAGGCATGCTTCGATCGGGAAAGGGGGGGGGGCTAAATTTGCGCGATTTTTGAAGGCGAGAACTTTTCAGGAATTTTATCAACATTGCACTAGTAATTGTTAAGCAGCTTTAGTAGTGACTACCAGTACGTCTACGAGCACGAGATTCGTCATTCTTGATTAATTTCGTACTCGATATCCCTATGACTGTTCAAAATGTAAAAAAAAATTAAGCGTTTCTTTATTTACAACTGGACGACAGTTGTAACACTAAATTGTGTTTCCAACCATCATGCTTTAAGTGTTTAACCCTGCCACCAACTTTTCAAATATCAAAGAAATAAACTCTTCGCTGCTTAGCCGTAGGAGCCTAAAAATTGAGAAGCCATGGGAGCCTAAAAATGTTCGAAAAACAATTCAAAAGTGTTTAATTCATGAGGAATTATACGTGTTTACGTGTTTACTCTCCTTATTCATCCATCTTAAATCGAAGTTAACCCAGGATAAAAAGTTAAACCACCTAGCTAGCACGGTTAATTTTTTTAATTTTAACCCAGGGTTAACGATAACCTGGCTATGAGCAGCACAAATCAATCATGGGTCAGGCATCTTTAACCCTGGGTTAGCGTTAACCACCTTTTGAACAACCAGCCACAGGGGTGTAGTAATAACGTCCACCTTAGGAGCAACGAAATATATTAAAAAAATATACGATATATTTTTATTGTTTAAAGGCCGTTTAAATTACCTTTATCTTTACCACCAAGTTTCAATAAATATTCGACAATCTCGAATGAAAAAAACTCTTCAGCATAGTCCAAAAGTGTTCTACCGTTATCATCTTTCCAATTGACATCAACTCCATGTTCCACTAAATATTTGACAATGTCTAATGAATTGTATTCGACAGCATAGTAGAGAAGTGGTTTCCCGTCACTATCTTTCCAATTCGCATCCATACCTCCTTCTATTAAATAGTTAACAGTATTTAACGACTGATATTTTACAGCATAATAGGAAAGTGGCTTTCCATTATGATCAGTCCAATTAACATCACCACCTTGTTCCACTAAATATTTGAAAATATCTGGTGAGTCGTACTGTACGGCATAGAAGAGAAGAGGTCTGTCGTTTGTGTCTTTCCAACCGACGTCAGCACCATGTTCCACTAAATATTTGACAATTTCCAATGAGTAAGATTGTACAGCATGGCTAAGAGGTGTCGAGCCAAAATTATCTTTCCAATTAACATCAGCACCATGTTCTATTAAATATTTTGTGACTTCTACAAAACCAGATCTTGCAGCAACAAAGAGCACAGTTTTACCGAAATTATTAGTACTGTTTACATCAGCTCCATTTTCGACTAAATCTTTTACACTTTCCAAGTTGACCCTCGTCGAATTTGTGAAAACATCCCAAAGACCAATTCTCTTTTTTGTCTCACATTTTTCTTCTTTGTTTTTTTCATCTGTTTTATCCTCTTTGACTCTATGGAACGTGTATAATAGGAATCTTTGAGGAAACAAATGAAAATTTTAAACCTTTTCCTGAAAATTGTTAAAATTCACGACACATTTATATTCGAATTTGTCCGGATAAATGTTCCAAACTGTAAAAACAGTTGGGATAAAGTAACGTAAGAAAATGTTTGTCCAAATACATGCATTTTAGTGTCTTCGTCACTATTAGTGGATGCTTTTTTAAATCAGTTCTTCAATCTCTGTGATTGTATAATTATTTAGTACAGTATCTCTTTCAATATGTTGAAGACCCGAATTTTTGTATACCTTTGGAGATTTCCACGTATGCTTCTTCTGAAAAAAATTTTATCTTCAAAACAACTGTCATATTCTCGAAGGTCTTCTGAGAAAAGAAGATGGAAGATTACTATCATTACTGCCACACACAATTCTTTAAAGACAGTCTCTCACATTGCGCATTAAAAACGTATCATAAGAAACAATTTAGTTCTAAAGTTGTTAAAAACATTGGCCCATTCATTTTTAAAGCATTGCTATAAATTACAGAGTCATGTTGTACGTGGCATCCCTTTATACATAATAATGGCGGCTATATTGCATTGAATCATTTATATTGTTACATATGAGTTTATGAAGATACTGTTGTTACAACGTTTCGGAGATTAACTCCATCTTCAGATGTTAGGATGCAAAGCGAGAAACGCGCATGCTTAACAAGTGCCTGTAATGTTCAAAATAACTTGATCAAAGTCACAGCGACAGGCGACAATTCATTTTCGTTGAGATCATTTTCAAAAAATATTAATACCTGAAAAAGGAAAATCCAGTTTCAAAGAATCTGGAATGATGGAAGAGTTTTACCAATAAAAATACGTGATGTGTGACATGTGCAAACACATGATAAATTAGGTATTTTTGTATTATGGATATTACCTGAAATAGGCACACTTCGTTTCGAAGATTCTGAAAAGATTGAATGGTTTTATCATTCAAAATAAGTGTTCACGAACATGTGATCGCTACGAATATTTATTGTAGCAATGAAATAACCGAACTTTCTGTGGTCAGCGAGAGATCAGTGAGGTTTGTACAAAAAGATACAAGCAGAAATAAATTTCAAAACGGTCGTGATCTTGATGGTCTCCAACAATATTCTAAAAAATATTATTAATTAAATAAATTAAGATTACAGCAATTACCTGTTCTCTTTGTTGGCAGTTTTTTTTGTGCATCTGAGCGTTGTTCATGAAGTTGCTGCTGTCTTTCGGGAAATGAGTCCAACGGCAAGTCATATTGCGAACCAGATTTTACTAAAAACAGAGTTTTATTTCAAATTCAAAATTTGTATAAATATGGATATGGAAGCACTTGATTTTTCCAGTATTTGAGTAATGCTATGTCATTTTTCCAATTTACATCAGCACCTTGTTCCACTAAATATTTGACAATATCTGATGAGCGATATTGTACAGTCTTGTAGAGAAGTAGCTGATCATTTTTATCTTTCCAAATAAATGCGTTATTCCACATAATAAACTTTTTATTAACCTTGCCTGCTTTGTCTTTACCAAGAAATATCGGAACAAGGTATTTTTCAACAGACCGAGCTCGAAAGGGGAGGTTGTACAAAGAGACACATGCACGCAGGAATACATTTTATACGGTCGTGATCTCGATGGTCTCATATAATATTCTAAAAGCTAATTTTAAATAAATTAAGATTACAGCAATTACCTGTTCTCTTTGTTGTCAGTTTTTTTTGTATCCCTGAGCGTTGTTCATGAAGTTGCTGCAGCTCACTTTCGGGAAATGAGTCCAGCAAAAAATCATATTGCGAACCAGATTTTACTAAAAACAGAACTTGATTTCAAATTCAAAATACGTATAAATACAGATATGGAAGCACTTGATGTTTACAATAGTTGACTAATGCTATGCCATTTTTCCAATTGACATCATCAGCACCTTGTTCCACTAAATGTTTGACAATATCTGATGAGCGATATTGTACAGCCTAGTAGAGAAGTGGCTGATCATTTCTATCTTTGTAAATACATGCGTTATTCTACATAATAAACTTTTTATTAACTCTGATTGCTCGGTCTTTACCGAGAAATATCCGACGGAGTTATTTTTGAACAAACCAAGCCCGAAAAGCAAGGTTTGTACGAAAAGATTTAAGCAGAAATAGCTTTGAAACAGTCGTGATCTTGATGGTCTCAAATAATATTCTAAAAGATAATATTTAATAAATTAAGATTACAGTAATTACCTGTTCTCTTTGTTGGCAGTTTTTTTTGTGTATCTGAGCGTTGTTCATGAAGTTGCTGCTGTCTTTCGGGAAATGAGTCCAACGGAAAGTCATATTGCGCACCAGATTTTACTAAAAACAGAGTTTTATTTCAAATTCAAAACACGACGTATAATTATGGATAAGGAAGCACTTGATTTTTTCAGTAGTTGAGTAATGCTATGTCATTTTTCCAATTTAAATCAGCACCTTGTTCCACTAAATATTTGACAATATCTGATGAGCGATAACTGTACAGTCTAGTAGAGAAGTAGCTGATCATTTTTATCTTTGCAAATAAATGCGTTTTTCCACATAATAAACTTTTTATTAACCTTGCCTGCTTTCTGTTTACCGAGAAATATCGGAACGAGGTATTTTTTAACAGACCGAGCTTAAAAGGGGAGGTTGTACAAAGAGACACATGCAAGCAGGAATACATTTTAAAACGGTCGTGATCTTGATGGTCTCAAACAATATTCTAAAAAATATTATTAATTAAATAAATTAAGATTACAGTAATTACCTGTTCTCTTTGTTGGCATTTTTTTTTGTGTATCTGAGCGTTGTTCATGAAGTTGCTGCTGTCTTTCGGGAAATGAGTCCAACGGCAAGTCATATTGCGAACCAGATTTTACTAAAAACAGAACTTGATTTCAAATTCAAAATACGTATAAATACAGATATGGATCGGAAGCACTTAAAGTTTCAAATAGTTGACTAATGCTATGCCATTTTTCCATATGACATCATTAGCACCTTGTTCTGTGAAGTGGCTGATTATTTTCATTTTTGTAAATACACGCGTTATTCCAGATAATAAACTTTTTATTAACCCTGATTGCACGGTCTTTACGGAGAAATATCGGACGGAGGTATTTTTGAACAGACCAAGCCCGAAAAGCGAGGTTTGTACAATTGTACGAAAAGATTTAAGCAGACAAAAACTTTGAAACGGTCGTGATCTTGATGGTCTCAAATAATATTCTGAAAGATAATATTTAATAAATTAAGATTACAATAATTACCTGTTCTCTTTGTTGGCAGTTTTTTTTGTATATCTGAGCGTTGTTCATGAAGTTGCTGCTTTCTTTCGGGAAATGAGTCCAACGACAAATCATATTGCGCCCCAGATTTTACTAAAAACAAAGTTTTATTTTAAATTCAAAATGTGTATAAATATTGATATGGAAGCACTTGATTTTTCCAGTAGTTGAGTAATGCTATGTCATTTTTCCAATTAACATCAGCACCTTGTTCCACTAAATATTTGACAATATCTGATGAGCGATATTGTACAGTCTAGTAGAGAAGTGGCTGATCATTTTTATTTTTGCAAAAAAATGCGTTATTCCACACAATAAACTTTTTATTAACCTTGCCTGCTTTGTCTTTACCGAGAAATATCGGAACCAGGTATTTTTCAACAGACCGAGCTCGAAAGGGGGGGTTGTATAAAGAGACACATGCAAGCAGGAAAACATTTTAAAACGGTCGTGATCTGGATGGTCTCAAATAATATTCTAAAAGATAATTTTAAATAAATTAAGATTACAGTAAATACCTGTTCTCTTTGTTGTCAGTTTTTTTTGTATCCCTGAGCGTTGTTCATGAAGTTGCTGCAGCTCTCTTTCGGGAAATGAGTCCAGCAAAAAATCATATTGCGAAACAGATTTTACTAAAAACAGAACTTGATTTCAAATTCAAAATAGGTATAAATACAGATATGGAAGCACTTGATGTTTACAATAGTTGACTAATGCTATGCCATTTTTCCAATTGACATCATCAGCACCTTGTTCCACTAAATATTTTACAATGTCTGATGAGCGATATTGTACATCCTAGTATAGAAGTGGTTGATCATTTTTATCTTTGTAAATACATGCCTTATTCAACATAATAAACTTTTTATTAACCCTGATTACTCGGTCTTTACCGAGAAATATCGGACGGAGGTATTTTTGAACAGACCAAGCCCAAAAAGCGAGGTTTGTACAATTGTACGAAAAGATTTAAGCAGAAATAGCTTTGAAACGGTCGTGATCTTGATGGTCTCAAATAATATTCTAAAAGATAATATTTAATAAATTAAGATTACAGTAATTACCTGTTCTCTTTGTTGGCAGTTTTTTTTGTGTTGTATCTGAGCGTTGTTCATGAAGTTGCTGCTGTCTTTCGGGAAATGAGTCCAACGACAAATCATATTGCGCACCAGATTTTACTAAAAACAAAGTTTTATTTCAAATTCAAAACACGTATAATTATGGATATGGAAGCACTTGATTTTTTCAGTAGTTGAGTAATGCTATGTCATTTTTCCAATTTAAATCAGCACCTTGTTCCACTAAATATTTGACAATATCTGATGAGCGATATTGTACAGTCTAGTAGAGAAGTAGCTGATCATTTTTATCTTTGCAAATAAATGCGTTTTTCCACATAATAAACTTTTTATTAACCTTGCCTGCTTTGTCTTTACCGAGAAATATCGGAACGAGGTATTTTTTAAAAGACCGAGCTTGAAAGGGGAGGTTGTACAAAGAGACACATGCAAGCAGGAATACATTTTAAAACGGTCGTGATCTTGATGGTCTCAAATAATATTCTAAAAGCTAATTTTAAATAAATTAAGATTACAGTAATTACCTGTTCTCTTTGTTGGCAGTGTTTTTTGTGTATCTGAGCGTTGTTCATGAAGTTGCTGCAGCTCTCTTTCGGGAAATGAGTCCAGCAAAAAATCATATTGCGAACCAGATTTTACTAAAAACAGAACTTGATTTCAAATTCAAAATACGTAAAAAAACAAATATGGACGCAATTGATGTTTACAATAGTTGACTAATGCTATGCCATTTTTCCAATTGACATCATCAGCACCTTGTTTCACCTAATTTAATATTTGACAATATCATAGGAGAGGTATTGTAAAGCTTAGTAGAGAAGTGGCTGGTGATTTTTGGACCAGGAATTGGTGCCTAAAGGCTCTGTTACACGGTGCAATTTTTCTTGCAACTTGGAATGCAATTCTGCTTTTGAGAGATGTAAATTTTGCAACCACCGAACTTTTGTTTTTATTACAATCCATGGCTTTCCTTACACTTACATTTTGAAGCCTCTTCACTAATTTACATCTCTCAAAAGTAGAGTTGCATTGCAAGTTGCAAGAAAAATTGCACCGTGTAACATGGCCTTAACCGTTGTTAATTTTTTTCTTCTTCTTCTTCTTCTTGCTGTTGTTGTTAGGGGGCGACGCTCTTTAAAAAAACCCTAAGGCTCTAGCATCACTTGTTTGATCGGAATGAAACTTGGCACAAATATTCTAAGCAATATTCCGCATCGATTGACGGAGTTCGAATTTTTACTTTTGACCTTTGAAGCAAGTTACAAGCAATTCTTGACTATATGTGCAGCAAATAATGTATACATATCATTAATATTCAGCCTATATATAAGTAAACGCAAACGATTAGAAATACATTGTCCTCTCCATTGTTATAAATACAATGCAGTTCAGAAATTAAACTCGGTTACGCAGTTCCTGGTCCACTATAGTACGATCGTACTTGTTATCTTTGGAAATACATGCATTATTCCATATGATAAATTTTTTATTACCCTTGCTTGCTCGGTCTTTACCAAGAAATATCGGACCGAGGTATTTTGGAACAGACCAAGCTCGAAGAGCGAGGTTTGTACAAAAAGATCATGGTCCTCGCCCTCGGTGAATAAGAAGTTAATAATACCGAAAATAAAAGTTTGTTTAATAAAATAATATAAAAAGAATAGACAAATAAATGAGGTATTGTCCAGTCTGGTCTGCACATCGGCTTTGTTATAAAAAAGGATTTGAGCGCTTGTTTATAACTTATGGTTCGAAATCACATTAAACAATTGCATTGTAGGCACATCGGCATGTAAAATTGAATGTAAACAAAGTTACAAGACGACAATACATTTTCGTCGAGGTCATTTTAATAAAGTATTAGTACGAGAAAAAAGCAAACTGAAAATTGTTAAAGATATGTATATAGAAGAGTGTTAACAATTAAAATACGTTAGGATGAAGAAAAAGTGGAAACACGTGATAAAAGTCTGAAATAGATAAATATTAAAATGTGAAATAGGTATTATTGTAATATGGATATATTACCTGAAATAGGCACATATCGTTTCGAGGATTCTGAAAAGATAGAATGATATTAACATTTTAAATAAGTGTTCACTCCTATCGCTCTGTATCAGTTCATAAACAGTTTTGCAAAGAAAAGAAGAAATTACCATTTTGGGGTTTTCGAATAACGTCCAATTGCTTCAATTTTCCTGATTCCGAAAGGTCTTTAGCAGCACAACGTTCCTCTAAATATTTGACAATATCTATTGAGCGAGATTGTTCAGCCCATAAGAGAAGTGGCCGGTCATCTTTATCTTTCCAACTGACATCAGCACCACGTTCCACTAAATATTTGACAATGTCTAATGAGCGATATCGTACAGCCCAGAACAGAAGAGGCTGGCCATTTTTATCTTTCCAAGTGACATCAGCGCCATTTTTCTCTAAATATTTTACAATGTCTAATGAGCGATATTGTACAGCCCAGTAGAGAAGTGGCCGGTCATCTTTATCTTTCCAAGTGACATCGGCCCCGTGTTCCACTAAATATTTGACAATGTCTAATGAGCCATATCGTACAGCCCAGTAGAGAAGAGGCTGGCCATTTTTATCTTTCCAACTGACATCAGCCCTATGTTGTAATAAATATTTGACAATGTCTAATGAGTGAAATTGTACAGCATAGTAGAGAAGTGGCTTGTCATTTTCATCTTTCCAATTGACATCAGCACCGCGTTCCACTAAATATTTGACAATTTCCAATGAGCGAGATTGTACAGCAAGGCTAAGAGGTGTTGAGCCAAAATCACTTTTCCAACTAACACCAGCGCCGTGGTCAACTAAATATTTTGTGACTTCTACAAGACCAGATCTTACAGCAACAAAGAGCACAGTTTCACCGAATTCATTACTACAATTAACATCAGCTCCATTTTCTACCAACTTCCGTACAACATTCAAGTTGACACTCGATGAACTTTTGAACACATCCCAAAGACCAGTTCTCTTTCCTGTGTTATCTTTTCCTTTTTTGTTCTCTTGATCCATTTTGATCCCTTCAAATCTATAGAACAAAAGCAATAGAAATTTGTGAGAGAACAAAATGACCATACTCAAGGTGTTTAAAAAAAAATGCACCTTAATAATTCCCAGGGTCTACGATCTTTTGTTATTGAATAGAGGCGAACATATATGAATATTAAGTGTTGCAAGTTTTTTTTTACATCCTGTATAATGAAAATTACCAGAATTCAGAAAACGACTATATATTTCAATGAAATAAAAGAACAAAAGAAGTTTTGTTAAATGCAAACATGTTGGAAATTCATATCATACGTTTTGAACAAACTATAGTCGTTTTCTTGGAACAAATATTATATATACAGTCGAAATGAAGAAATTTAATGTCCAAGAATATATTTAATATAATCCCCGAAGGCGAAGTGATTATACAAACCTATAATTATGGGTTTTACCCAGGCAATTTTAATATAGTTTTGGTATATGGCCCATGGTCCGTCGAATACATCGTTTCCCGGCGGACTCGACCATGGTCAAATACGCCATTTTTCGGCGAACTCGACCATGGTCGAATACGCCATTTTCCAGCGAACTCCACCATTGTCGAATACGCCGTTTTCCAGAGGACTCGACCATGGTCGAATACGGTATTCTCCAGCGGACTCGACAATGGTCGAATATGCCGTTTTCGGGCGAAATCGACCATGGTCGAATACGCCGTTTTCCGGCATCCTCGACCATGGTCGAATTCGTCGTTTTTAGGCGAACTCGAGCATGGTCGAATACGCCATTTTTCGGCGAACTCGACCATGGTCGAATCCGCCATTTTCCAGCGAACTCGATCAGTGTCGAATACGCCGTTTTCCAGAGGACTCGACCATGGTCGAATACGCCATTTTCCAGCGGCCTCAACCATGGTCAAATGCGCTATTTTCCGGCGAAATCGACCATGGTCGAATACGCTATTTTCCGGCGAAATCGACCATGGTCGAACACGCCATTTTTCGGCGAAATCTGTGGACAAGGACAATTCAACCGCTCTCCGTGGTCCGTTCACTCTGTTGTCAACATCTTAAACTTTCTAATGTTGATCAACCCGGGTGTTCATAACAATTACGACAAAATAGAAACCAGGCTTTACATCAGTGCTAAATTCATTGTATGTATAGTTCATGCAATAAACTCGACGCGTGAACTCAACTTTTGCGCGTAGGCTAGCAATAAGCCCGCCGCACATGCATGAGAGCTATCAGCTTAGCGAGGCAGTTAGCTAAGCCCGAAAACCATCTGCACACGTGAGAAAGATTATGCTTTACAATGTAGCAGGCTGTTAGGACCAAAACAAATAACACATAAATAGTCTCCAGATTCACAAATACAGTTAATCCGTTCATCAACTGCAGGTCAAATTCAACTAATATATACAATGCAAGAACTTCTCAACGTTTCGACTGATACGTCCTTTCACAAATAGAATTATTTAAGACTACAAGTATAACCGCGAATTTCCAATTCACCGCGGGTACCGGCTGGAACTACCTCACGAAAATTTTTAAATGGCAATACTGAACCGGAAGTTTGTATAAGAATGTTATTCTAGCCCTTTCTTCTTTTAAACCCCCCAGAAGGAAAGTATTTTACACAACCTGTTTAAGGCTAAAATACAATTGATATATGTTCCTATACAGTATATATTCCCACAGTATTATTTAAAGTAGAGCACTCTATACGAACTATTATTTAACAATATTTTAATAATATGCATGCATGGTTAGGCACAAACATGACAACAAGCTACTTAGAGTACGATTGAACTCGATTGAAATCTAGTTATTCAAGAAAATATCTGAGAGTTTTAGTCACTTTAGTTTATTTCCCGTTTACATTGGTGGAGCAAAGTGCTATCTTCTGAAATTCAGTTGGGTATTTCTAAGGTCGTTTCTTATAATTTCAAAAAGCGATCGGGGATATTAGTATTACACACGCTTGCATAATACACAAGTAAACTATATGTGAATGTGTATTAATTACTATATACTATATTTTATGTGAATGTGTATTATGCTATATCACTAATATACTATATGCTTGCCTATATAGGTCTAACACTTACCAAAGGTAAAAATTAATGCTTCTTAAATTGTCAACGAAAATCAGCTCTTTCTGATTATATTGTATGCAATGAGACTTATACAACCAGCACAAAGCAAACATGTTACGCGTCATGAAAAAATTGGTCCGCAAGGCGGGCATGCGTCCGATGCTTTTTATTCAGTTCATAATAATTAGTTTGCATATGATTATTTAGAAATAGTCATACAGATATAGCTCTTCCTTAAAGTGCTACTGCAACGAAATTTTCATCCCCATTTTTATTATCCTAAACAAATATTCCGTCTTTTAGAAACAATTTGATGTATATATGACTTTTGTGTTTTAAGTAGAAGTTGTCAATGACTAATTTTGCCCTCAAACCTCGGTATCGAATGCGAACTTTTATAGTCGCCATGTTTGCTGATGTCACGTCAAAACGAGTACCGATGTTTCGAAGCTTATGGTAATATATATATATATCGCTTGCATGTGTTGTCCGCTTCGAATTTTCGAGTTTGACGCGGAGAACCAAATCATTTTATTTTGAAATGGAAGTTAATTCTGTTAGCTAACATATATTCAAGGAATGCCTGGTAAAGGGTCTGAAAATATACGCCGATTTGTTTTAAAATTCAAATTAGTCTTAGCCCGTCTGACAGCGATATAATGTAGTAATATATGCCATATATAAGCATATGTTGTGCCGCATAGTCCTTTGTGCCACAAAGTCCTACGTAAGACGATCTTGAAGAACTTAAAAAAAACTGCTTAGTCTTTCAATAAAAGAAGACGAAGGCAATGATATGATGTCCTTGTTACTTATACTCATAATATTGGTGTATGCTATGCGATATATTCCTGCAAACCATAAACAGTAATTTGATACTGCACTATTGTAAATCCCACATTGTCACTGTTTTGCAATAGCGCGTATCGAAATATATCAAACACACACTAACAAAGGTCCGTTTATCTACATAAATACTAAAAAAAACCATCCTTGCTGATTTAAATTGAACTTCAATGTCTTAAGAAACAACACTGGCCGTGCACATTAAGACACCAAGGCCAACATCACCATAATTCATCATGAATGCATGTGCGCGCGAAGTATCTTCGCATTGATAATAAAATCAGCCTTTGCCTATATATCTGTTAGCTTTCAACTTGTGCTACGATTCTTCAGACATCAAATGTATGCACAGCATCTTCTTTCAATACTCTTTTATTTAAGGGATCTTGCTAAACAAGAGTCATATACGAATCTTTGAAATCGACTTAGCCGCGCAAAGAACCGCACCATGAAAGAGAAAGTCGGAACAAAATTCACTATTTTCTTCGACTTTGGCGATCCATCTTTTCGTTAGGATTACATGTATAGATATTTAATAATTTTGATGAATACTGGCTTAATAGGGACTGTAAGAAACACAGCTTCTTCGTCGACGAGGCTACTTAACACTAGTATTTTTACGCCATGCTAAGAATCGGTACTCTTTTCTACGTCACAAACCACAATATGGCGAAGCAAAAGTTCGCACAGGAAGTGGCCAAAATCCCGACTTTGGAGAGCTATAAAAATCTTTTGAGAAAGCCAATTTTGATTCTGTTTTCAGAAATGAAATCAGGAAAGTGAGCACTTTAAATTGAGCCAATAAAAAAGGGACAGCATTGTTGTATGCGGGTATGTTAATAAGCCAAATTTAGGCCAGACGAGTCAACCAGATATTTGCCCTGATCGCCCATCGTCATCGAGTTCTGATCCTACTTCGACGGCTAATCGAGGCAAGCCCGTGAATTTTGTTGATCTGCTAGAATATGGTATTCCGGACAAATTTTTTATTGTAAGCACCGATATGACAGTGAGAGAAAAAGTAAATGAAACACTTTAAAAAATTGCTGGTGGTGTGGCACAACTTTATATTAGGAAGACCAGGGGAAGAGCTCGAATAGATTTGGATAAACCACACATGTCCAATACTGTCAAATAGACACGACCCGTACGACTCGTAAAATTGGACGAATTGAGTGAATGTCTTTTCGACCCGTACCATTTGTCAAATCGTACGAGTCGTTACGACCCGTACAAGTGGAGAAATGCGTCATTGATCCCACCAAATTCGGTTGGTCCGTAGCTACTATTGTAGTGGGGAAATGCGTCATGCTGTTTTGCCCGATAAAGGAGTCTAACTCTATTCGTCGACCCGTACGATTTGTCAAATTGGACGAGTCGATTCGACCCGTACAAGTGGAGAAATTAATCGTGAGTCGATTCGATCCGTTTAAGTGGAGAAATGAATCGTGCTGGGCTGGACGCACAACTCAACAAATATAAATACATATTCAATTGCCTCGTTCTTTAAAAAAGGAATATTGTAGGATATATTGTCTTTTAGTTAGCAATGCACAACTCAACAAATATATAAATACATATTGAATTGCCTCATGCAGTCGTTCTTTAAAAACCACACAGACACAGGATTCTACATGCGAAATATTTCAATTAGCAACGCATAACTCAGCGAATATAAATACATATTGAATTGCCTCGTTCTTTAAAAACCACATATTATTCAACATAGGAAATATTGTCTTTTAGTTAGCAACGCACAACTCAACAAATATAAATAGCTACATATTGAATTGCCTCGTTCTTTAAAAACCACACAGACACATGCAGAATTCCACATGCGAAATATTTCAATTACCAACGCACAACTCAGCGAATATAAATACATATTGAATTGCCTGGTTCTTTAAAAACCACACAGACACAGGATTCTACATGCGAAATATTTTAATTACCAACGCACAACTCAGCGAATATAAATACATATTGAATTGCCTCGTTCTTTAAAAACCACACAGACACATGCAGAATTCCACATGCGAAATATTTCAATTACCTACGCACAACTCAGCGAATATAAATACATATTGAATTGCCTCTATCAAGAGCAAATATGGCATTATGGTTTACCTCATCATTTGGCCTAGAGTTAGACACTCTTAAAGTCAGAGAGCATGAAACTGGACAGGTTCACCTTGTGAACTTCCAACAAGAAAATTTTATTCAGGAATCAACATCCAATGATGAATCTGAGAGGGCATCAACTTTCAGCACATTGCCAGAAGGAGAAAGGAACAAAATTGAGCAAATCCTATTTCTGCTTGACAAGTTCTGTGTGGGAGATAATTTCTATCATGAGTTGTATGATGGTCGATGGACTTCCAAGGTCATATTTGGTAAAGCAATGCCGCCAAGATTTGAACAACATGTGTCACTTAGAAGGATTGAAGGGCACGTTTCCTGTGCACAGCCAAAGTCAGCTCTGTGAAAAATCTACTAGCAGATCACATTTCAGCCTATATAAAGAAAAATCCTGGTTTTTGTGCAGAGACTGACTCAATTCAAATTAAAATCAGTGATGATGGAGCAAAAATGACCAATAATTCTAATTTTATTTTATTATCATTTGCCATGTTGCAAAGCGGTGAAAGTATTATGTCAGCTACAGCCTCGTACCCAGGCGCTTTAATAGTAAATATATAACGTTGCATTCAGGTCTTTATAGAAGTCAGCAGAAAAAAGCAAGCGCGCAGGGGTGCTTGGGGTGTTTTTTTTTCGAGGAAGCGCCTGGCAGAAAATGACCGATTTCTGGCAAATCGTGACCGATTTCTGGAAAACGCTTGTATTTTGAAGTTTATATTTTCATTATGTATAATTTTTTTACTGGATCGACTGCCGATGGGCTAGCCAAGTATTATGAACGTTTCCTTTGGCGAAGAATCATCTGAAGGTACTTTTATTTAAATATTTTCCGTCGGAGTGACTATATTCGTAGAGTACTCGAATAATCGCCTGCCGTATTTACATATTTATACTATTGGGAAAAGCGAGCGCATTTACAACTTATCAAGAGGTTTCTGTTCATGACATAAATTGAGATAAACTCATATTCCTTTATTTACAGGTCTAATAATCCGATAAGGAATTCAACGCGATATGGCAACAACTTGAATTTAAAAGTAATAAAATTGATTCCATACGTGATACTTATCGGATATAATTTGTAACATGAAATGTTCAATATTAATCAATCTATAACATTTTTAAAAACCGGTGTATCTGTAAAAACCTGGATCTAATTCAAGTAATCATAGTATATAATTATATTGTATTTTTTCATATGGCACGCGGTCTCGTGACTAAAATGGCGTGCGCTGATTGGTTCTTTACCGGTCTGGAATCCCCCAGTATTGGACCGTTGCCGTAGTAACGGACTTGCACTTTTATTTTTGACACGAAAAATATCGACGGAGAATGGACGAAGAAGGGCATTCTTTGGTACATGTGAAGATTATATTTATTCATCTTTGATTTTCCTTTATGTTACTGCATTATTCTTATTTAACGTGTAAAAAATAAAGTTTCGGAAGCCGCTTCGGTGCTTGCTTGCCGACTGGCTGGCGAAATAGCCAGCAAGAATGCTGCAGCGCATAGTATAAATAAATAAACTATAAATACTGTATGCCATATAATAAATCCCTTATTAACCGAATACCCTTGGTCCGTACTGGAAAAATATCAAACCTCGGTCTTTTATGTATGGACCTCGCTATCGCTCGGTCCGTACTGTCAAGACCTCGGTCTGATATTTTTCTAGTACGGACCTCAAATTCGGTTAATAAGTGGTATGTATTATATTGTATAATCATTTGATTGTTTTCATGTTGAATTCATTTTCTGCCAGGCGCTAAATTTCATAGATGCTAAATTTGGCAAAACCACCCCAAGCACCCTCGCGCGCTCGAGTTTTTTTTCAGCTGACCTCTATACAATAACTGAATGCAACATCATTTTTACTATTAAAGCGCCTGGGTACGAGGCTGTGTCAGCTAAGGGACAGAACAATTGGAATTGTAAATGGGAAGGAGAATTACAACACAATGAAGGAGTCTTTTGGGGATATAATAAATGAAATAAATAAACTTGTTGCTGCTGGAAAAGTAATTGTAAATGATCAAAACATAGACATTGAATTCTTCTTGGGTGGGGACTATAAATTTATCCTAATGATGCTAGGACTGAAAGGTGCAACATCAAATTATGCCTGTGCTTGGTGTAAATTACACAGAGATGAGAGGTGGAGAATGGATCAACATTACACTCACTTTAATAAATCTGAATTGTCCAATTCTTATTTGGAAGACATGCATGCTATGTGCACAAAGTCAAAAGATAACTATTGTTGTAATCAGCCACCGTTGTTTAACATTGATCCTAACCATGTTGTACCACATGATGTGCACTTGCTACTTCGTGTGACAGATATTCTTACTGAAAACTTGGTGCTGGAGTGTATTGATTGGGACAAAGAGGAAGAGATTAACTGTCCAAGAGGTTCAGTTCGTGGAGTTCACCTGGAGAAGTTAATCCAGACAGTTAGATCTTGTGGTGTGTCTTTTGATGTGTGGGAAAAGAGGGATGCTGATGGGAAATCAAGTGGCCATCATGATTGGACCAGCTTGCTGGGGTCAGATAAGAATTATAAGCGTCTTCTGGCAGAGTTACCTCAAAAGATGGCTGGGATTTTGCGTCCAGAGACTGTTGATGACATAACAATATGGAAAGGTTTTGAAAAGCTATATAAGGTAATAACTAACTGGAGCCCAGATGAAAATCCAACAGAATTATGGATAATGGCTAAGGACTGGGTAAAATGTTTCCTTTCAATGAATGGTAAGAGGGAGGGCTATGATCTCGAGAAAAAGGATAACCCCCTATATGCACATCATGGTACAGCACTTCCCAAGGTTTTTAGAACTTTATGGGTCAGTGAAGATCTTTACAGGACAGGGGGTGGAAAAGAATAATGAAGTTGCTCGGAATATAGTTCTGCGAAAGTCAAACAAATGGGACTTGGCATGCGATGTACTTCGACATGAGAAAAGGCAATGGGAACTGCAGGATTGTGAAAGGAAACCTAAAGGTTACACTCAGAGTAATGAATTGTATTGGGAGAGTGGGATCGGAGAAAGCAGGCAAAAAAGAAAACGAGTAAGTGCTAGTCAGCAATTAAATCAAGATGGTAACCTATCTAACACCCAGTCAAATGAGTGTGTGCCCAGTGTATTCAGTACTACCCATGACACCATCCCTACCAGTAGCGGCAGTGTGGAATATTCTAGATTAACAATTAAGGAATTAAGGCAAGAATTGAAAAGGCGTAATGCAAAAGGATATAGCAGAAAGAGTAAAGCAGAACTTATCAAACAATTAACTGAAATATAAAAATAACTGTATATAACAAACCATATATAAAACTTAAGAATAATAATATATTTAATCTACTGTAGGAACTGTAACAGATTGTCGTACAAAATCAATTGATAATTTTTCAATTAACATCTGCCGACTTTCCTGAAGTGTTCCACTAGCCATGCTAAAACTTTTTGGTGACTTCATTAAAAATGCCCTAACTTTAACAGGGTATTTTATTGCTACTCCATCACCAATCCTATCTAAAACTACATCCCAATTGTCTACAAACTCACATCTAATAAAATCGTTTTTTTCTAATAATAAATACTTGTTGTCCCTTGATTGTCTTCCCTTCCCATAAAATAAATATCTAAAGACATCATGCTCAAAATCTAAAATTAACTTGTTCCTGTTCTTTGACTTTAACTTCAAATGTTGTCAGAGCCACCTGTAGAAAGTCGAGATTCCTACATAATCTCTCAGATGGAATACATGGCTTATTATAACTCCTGAAAAAGAAAATATCAAGTACACATTTAAGAATTTAATGTAGTGTACATGTTTTCAATTTGACAATTGTTAAGCAGCTTTGCATTATCAGTTTTGCATCATCAATTGCAGCACATCAACTCATTCAAACATGCAGAGAGTGCACAAACATTGATAAGAAACATTACACTTTATAATGTACTGAATTTAATAATACTCAGTCACAAAATACCTTATGAGATGAGCAATTAAATTATCCTCCTCTTCCATGTATTTTGGAAGGCACTATATCCTTTCCATTTTACCAAGTATTCCGTCTGTAAAAAAAAAAATCAAAAAATCTTATTTAACGGGATTTCGAATCAGCTGCCGCTGTAAAACACTATTAAATACACGATTTCAAATGCATGTATATAGAATATAAATTTAATAAAATTTCCTACCGTATTTCCCACTCTCCTCTTTGAAACCAATCTCCCTACTGGATAAAACTCACGAGAAGCCTTCCTTTTCCTTGATTTAAGAGATTTAGAGCCTCCCCAAAGAAAATCTCCCGAAGATGCATTGTGCATTTGAACGTAAAATCCCTCGTTATTTGCATATTCGCGCAAGCGACCGCCATCTTTATGAATATTAAAGTGCCTATATCACTTGTGGGATCTTTACGGATTTGAATAGAGCTTAAAAAATTAGTTTATAAGTTCTACAACCCTTTTTGATATAGTTAGGTAGTTTCGGAAATATTTACATCTAAACATGACGATTTGCCTAAATTTCCATCGTGCTCGGGGGCCTGGGACTCAGGAACCGAGTTCTTGTCAAACATAATATAATCAATTGTAATTTTACTTCTATCTTCCAATAACGTAAAATATTTTGAGAAAAACTCGCCCAGTGCTACAGCCATACACAACGCACCGTTCCCGCATTTTTTTCTTGAAAAGCGCAAACTATATCGCCAGTGAAACTCTTCATGTTTACATTATAAAACACGGCGTGTTCGCAAATCATTCCTGAGTCCCAGTCCCCCCAACCAACGTATTTTCGAAACTATTTAATTGTATCAAAAAAGGTTGTAGAACTTATAAACAAATTTTTCAAGCCCAATTCAAATCCGTAAAGATCCCACAAGTGATATAGGCACTTTAACTAGAACTCTAGAAGTAATCACAGATTAGTGATGTGCGTTCGGAATGTGTTGATTTCGGTTCAGGATCATTACTGCTATTTGCAAAATCTCCGAGCCAACAAGCAAAACTGCTGAATTTATGAAACTGGGCGCCAGACCGCTGACTGTCACGAATTTCTGGCCATCGGAGGAATTTTGCAAGGCGCAAATGTGGAATCAAATGTGGAGAGTGTAAATATTAACAAAATCAATAAAAATTAATTGATGTATGCTTATTTCTGACTGGGAGATAAATAAATAACAAAGGCGAGTATTTGGCATAAAAATTAGGTACGATTAGTTAGTAATCGTCCCTAATGTATATGCATCGGGTTATTTAGTTGTTAATCGGTACTAGTAAAACAAAGGATTTCGAGGCAGCCATGATATTATAATGAATGCACCATGAGTTTTATATGTATTCGTGTGTATGTTTATGCTATTTACCAGGCTGAAGATGAATGAAATCAAGTTGTAAACAACTTTTTTAACATTTGTTGACCTGCCACAACAAAAGAAACAATGTAATAAAAACAATTTATTTGCAAAGTCTCAGTTTACAATAAATATTACAGGTATTTCCTGAAATATTTTTAAAGTAATTTTCTGTCTGAGTTTATGGTCGATGGTGAAAACAATCATCAAATGAATGCCTTCCAAGCTTGTCTGGTGTCGTGTAAATGAACGTATAAACTTTACTAAACTTTTTTTAATTTCATTTGCTCTGGAGAAATTATATTAATGGTAAATAGTGTAACTTAGAGGCTGTTTACATGAGCCCGGTTACCCGAGATTCAACGAAGCGTGAGAGGACTTTGAGGTATTGAACTTATTGAAATAAGTCTTTATGACACCAAACAAGCACATGCTATTGTTGTGGTGATTATACGACTGCCAAGATCATGTTATCTGCTCATTTCAATACCTCAAAATCATCTCACGCTTCGTTGAATCTCGGGTAACCGGGCTCATGTAAACAGCCCCTTATTTATCTTATGTTTGTAATACATGGTGAGTAAAAAAAATTAACGCCGGCTGCAATGTGACACAAGTTGCCTAAAATATCTCATGGGTATACGAAGCATAGCAAATAAGTGAATCATTTATTAACCTAAAGCATAGAGTTTGTTCCCTTTCGGAGTTCAAATGCATTCTAAGGTCGTTTTTCTAGCATACGCGCCACGATGAATTATTTCAATTAGTTTTTAAAAACACTTTCGCATTAATTAACCACGTCCTGTTTATTGTACACATGAATCTGTCATGAGAATTGTCAAATTCCAGTCATAAGTTCGCGGCTAATTTGAATTTCAAAGGTGTCAGGTTTTTTTTTACTCACTCTGTGTAATTATCTTAAAAATTTGATGGTTCGTTCGTCGTGTGCATGTCTGATTTCGTAAAGCCATGCCATTGTTTCAGGCCCAGGTTATACCTCGCATTTTGGTCGCGTCAAATGCAATTCACACAATAGATGGTGAGGTAATAAACCTCATCATCATCTCATTATCTATTGTTCGAAATCATTCGACGCGACCAAATCAAATGCTACGTTTAACGTAGGCCTTACTTAATTGCCGCTAATCTGGTCACACTGTGTACTGTGTGGGCGGGAAAAGGATAACTAAAATGGCGAAGTAAACAGAGTTGTTCACGAATTTAAATCTGCAGTTTAATCTATCTCCATCCTTAGTTCAATCTGGCCATCGGGCGTTATTTCGGGGACAAGAATAAACTAAACATACGCAGGAATAAAGCCTACCATGAATTTAACGCTCAACAAAAGGGAGCCAGAAAATAACGTTGGGAAATTTGATTAATGTTATTGTGATCAAGCGACCGTGAGTTACGCCGGATGGCTTAAACCCCGTTTACACTAGAGCGAAAGTTTCCGGATTCATCACGAAAGCGGAATGTATTAGTACCGGATTCATGTTGCTGTTTACACACGCAGCAACGAATCCGATAGAAAATGTACTCGGTTTTAAGCCGTATCCGGAAACTTTGAATCCGTAAAAGTTTGTGGAAACTTCGTATCCAGAAACATTTAAATCCGGAAAATTTTCTTGTGTAAACGTTTTGCTCGACAAATCCGAAGAAATTCAAACGTTGCGACCAAACAATTCTCCAAGAACAAGTAATGTGAGTGTAAACGGACAAATCCGCATACAGAGACAACTAAAGTGTAGTGTAAACACCTGATGAATCCGATACATGGGTGTAACAATGAATCCGTATAATTTTACAAATCCAGAAACTTTCGTTCTAGTGTAAACGGGGTCTTAAAAGCTTTGAGCTTGAGAAATTTGAGAAATTTGATTCATGTTATTGTGATCCGTGCACTGTAAAACACCAACGGAAAGAAAAGCGATGCATGCCTTAACTTCATATGCACGACCTATTACCTCTCATGGAGAGGTTTCAGAAGTTTAATCACATGCAGAATTTTGAAGTTAGTTACGCAATCTAATGTTTCTTGTTTTCCTTCTCGTTTATAGTAATTTATGCGCATTCAACGATTTTTCCTTTCTTTATAATGAATATATTTAACGAATTACGTCAGATGAATTCCCTTCAGCATGGCGTGTCTAAATGAATGACGTTTACTTTGAACATGGAGGTACAGTAAGTTTTAATAAAATTCATAGGAAACTCCGTAAAAAAGAAACGTTTCCACTAAACTATCGTCACTATCAGGTGAACTATGATAAAATGGTAGCTACATGTGCAAGTATATATAATTTACTACATGTGCGAGTAGGTTTCATTCTATTTATTGCGATGCGCTAGCTCTTGGAAAGTATTAGAGCCCATGCAGTGATACGATTGGTAAGTTTGTAGGGAATCAGCAGGGTATTACTTTCCAGACGAAGTGCGGTTAGTATGTTTCCTTCCATATTTACCAATGTGGGGTAACTGCATTAATCCAGATCACAGCTGGCCAGCCAGTATGCGGTTGAATTATCAACAGTTAGTAGGTTTGCGCTATTTTTCTTTAATATTTAAAAACTTTCGCTGTTTATGTTGAGGTAGCAAAAGGTCCATGAAACCTACTTTATTTACAAACGCTATATTCCAAATAAATCCCATCCGTTACTTATAATTATTATCGTTAATACATAACACAACCATGAAGTCTGGTTTCCATTTTGTTGTAATTGTCGTTGGACGGGTCATTTTCATCGATGATATATAATTACAATATAAATTTTTCTTTACTTTTTCCTGTAGTGAAATTTAGTATATTATTAACCATATGGGTATAATGTATACGTATATTCTTATAAACTATTTCTTAGCACCACATTCATTATAACATCCAGCATTTGAAAGGCCTAGTTTTTGCAAAGCTGTATTTAGCTTTAAACATATGGAGAACGGTGGTTTATCGAACGCTATGGAATCACCATCAGAATCGGGTTCTTCTGCGTCTTCTTTATTAGGGGATTTTGAAGCTGTTGGAATATCAGCACTACTCTCTGCACTGATATTTGAACTGGATTGTTCACCATCAAAAGAAGACGAATCCTCGCTTGAATCCTCTTCATCGGAGCTCATTTGTTCCACATTTAGTTGATCTACCTCGCAAACGCCATAAGCTAATGCTTGTTTCTTCTTGTTCTTATCAACAAAACAAACGAGCACTCCCGAGTCACCATCCTCCAGAAATGTGCCAGAATTTCCACAGACAACGATTGCATCCTCGAACAAATTTCCACCTTTACATCTGTAGCAAAAGTTGCACTCAGAAATGTAACCTCCATCTCTATTCTGCTCGTTGCCAACTTTCTCCACTTCAACTTTGTTCTCGATTTGTAGCATTCTTCTGTTAAGTTCTGAGAAAATTGTATTCCAATTTGGACTCGTTATATCCGCAACTCTGCAATCAACCTCAACACCCTCGCCTACTTCTATTGACATAATATCACAATCACTTGTGAAGAAACATTTCGACATCGTTCCAAGCGGGACATAGCTCTCTGGTTCAACAGCGTTTCTATTTTCATCATTACCCTCCGCTTTTTTTGTCCGATAAAAGTATTTGTGTTGGTCCTTCGCATAATTCGCATAATGATCGAAACAATTGTGAAGATCCAAAAACCCTTCCGGGTTAAAGGTTTCATTAAATAAATGTTGATCTGTGACACAACCAACATGGAAACAGGTGAGCGCGTAATGGCTGTCACCTTTCTTGGCACAAAACATGGTTAATGTTCCTGAGGCTTTTCTTGTTTCGTTTTTGATTTCGTCTTCGATCTCGTCTCCGTCATCATGTTTCGCCCGTAAAGGGTTTTTTGATTTATTGACAGCAACAATGCCACCTCCAGATGTTGGTTTTGATACATATTTAAACTTTGGTTTTGCTTCAGGTTCGCGAAAAAGTTCAAAGTATTTCTTTGGATCACAATTGAATTTCTGTTTGATTTCCTTCAACACTTCGGACTTCTTTTTTCCTCTTTCGACTGTCAGATAAAGACGAGGATGTGGAAATTTCTTATTAGGGCCCATTACACCATACGCTCCTTGCAGCCAAGAAAAGCTGTTAAAATGAAAAAAATGTTTGTGAGCTCGTATATCAAGGAGCGATAAATAATTCAGTTGTAGCAGGAAAACAACCTACTCCATTCAATATTATTAAGCTAGCAGAATAATGAAAACAGAGTAAGACAAAGGTGAAGTAATTGCAACGAACATCCTTCTTTGTTGTAAAATTGCGAAAAACACATATTTTCAGATTGTATGTAGTAGGGGCTACCATACACCTCGCAAGCAAGTATTGGGCATAGGATTGCAATTAAAAGAAATAAAAGGATTCGCAACTAAATAATTTTAAGACATGATATACCTTTGAAGTTTTTCATGAACGTCTTTTTTAATGTTGTATTCAGAATCAAGGAAAGTTTTTTCAAAGAAATTTGTCTCCTTATTATTTTCTGTTCTGTCTTTTTCTTCTTCATCTTCTAGGAAAACAATGATTTCCAGTATTATAAAAACACCTTAACATCATTCACAACTAACAAGGTGCTTACTGAACATATTTCGATGCATCGCCTACATCAAAATATAATGCAGTTATGGAGAACGTTTCTTCTAAAGCAAAGTTCTCATAAGCACAGTTCTTAGTTTATAGATCGCAATCATGTAGGATGGCTATTGAATAAAGAGTTCCTATACATGTTCCGCATTATGGTAATTGGGCCGAACGGTCAGACATTATTACATTCGGGTTTCCAAAACACCCAAGTTTCTTCATGCTCTATGATTTTTTTAGGGCTTAATTTTTTAAGTTTAACTCTCCAAAAATTTATGACTGCGTAGAATTGAGTTTGAACCCTATCCTAGTGTACTGCTGATATGAAGCTGGCAGTCTTTCTATTTTAAAAATGTTTGATATGAAGTACCTTGAGTAGCCATTTCACGATTTGGCGTAGCGTCCGTTACATTGACTTGTGGACCTCTCTCGTAATCACTTTCTTTCTTAATTGTTTCATTTATTTCGTGCTTGATTTCTAAAGATCAAGAATTGAAAAAACATTATAAACAAACTGTTACACATACACTTTTAAGTTATAAGGTCTTTCACATCCGCATGAATTACGCGATTTCGGAACGATATTGTGTGGACACAAAATACAAAATGCAAAATGTTTACTAATAAATGTTGGAAAATATTATGGAACTATAGCAATCTTTATATCGGGTCTACAGATAAAAGCACAGACGCCTCGAGACTACCATAAAGGCTGTCGTCTAAAATACAAAGCGATTCCAGGAATAGCAAATGTTTAGAGTTGAACACTCTCGCGCACTCTCATCAACTCTCAAATTAGGTTCAATTTGGTTCAAATTTTGATGAGAGTTGATGAGAGTTCTAAACTCTCGTTCTCAACTCTCATCAACTCTCAATCTCGTTTGACCGTCGCATCGAGAGTTTGGAAAACTCTCATGCGAACTCTTGCTTCTCAACTCTCATCAACTATCGTTCTCGTTTGACCAGGGCTTTACTTTTGGTGAAAGGTTCGTCAGAGTTGTCATTAGGACTATATCGACTGATTATCATTAAAGGGTCAATTCCGATGTATTATATAATGGCTTTAACGTCTGCAGGTGACTAGGGATCCATGGATAGTAAAAAACTTAAAGTGCCTATATCACATGTGGGACCTTTACGGATTTGAATAGAGCTTGAAAAATTAGTTTATAGTTCTACAACCCTTTTTCATATAGTTAAATAGTTTCGGAAATATTAACATCTAAACATGACGATTTGCCTAAATTTCCGTCGTGTTCGGGGACCTGGGACTCAGGAACCGAGTTCTTGTCAAACATAATATAATCAATTGTAATTTTACTTCGATCTTCTGATAACGTGAATATTTTGAGAAAAACTCGCCCAGTTGCCACAGCTATACACAACGCACCGTTCCCTCATTTTTTTCTTGAAAAGCGCAAACTATATCGCCAGTGAAACTCTTCATGTTTATATTATAAAGGAAGGCGTGTTTGCAAATCATTCTTGATTCCCAGTCCCCCCAACCGTCGTATTTTTGAAACTATTTATTTATATCAAAAAAGGTTGTAGAACTTATAAAAAAAATTTTCAAGCCCTATTCAAATCCGTAAAGATCCCAAGTGATATAGGCACTTTAAGGGCGCTCTCGATATATGAACAACCCGTCTGCATATCTCAACCTAACCCAATCTGGGTTACATCTGGGAAATTGAAATGATTGAAAACGGCTGCCCTGTTGATCAGGAAGACGGCAATGGACCTTTTGCAT
The DNA here is from genome assembly GCF_004324835.1 of Dendronephthya gigantea. Classification (NCBI taxonomy): domain Eukaryota; kingdom Metazoa; phylum Cnidaria; class Anthozoa; order Malacalcyonacea; family Nephtheidae; genus Dendronephthya; species Dendronephthya gigantea. Next base: position 1,257,239 of record NW_021163024.1, on the reverse strand, counting down.
ATCAGACCAAATTTTGAATTAGGCAACAAAAAGAAAATTTCCGAAAAGCGCATACTAAATTTAGTAAAATTATCAAGTTTTGCCGCGCGTTCAGTGCTTTATCCGTGAAAATACCTCAAAGAGTTTGGGGTCGAGGCTAATGGTGACATCAAAAAAGTAAATTAGCTTGTATGTACACAACGTAAGAGTTTATTTTTTGCGGGCTATGTGAAAATTTTTTATCCAAATTTATACTGGTAAAAAGATGAAAAGATTTGAAGGAACAAAGAATGAAAAATTATTCCCTATGAGTGAAGAAGACCTAACAAAATATACTGCTCCCAAATAAATACCAAAACGTCTTTAAAAATCCCCTTCTTTACAAACAGAGAAATTACCTTGATCATCATTTCGAGTGACAGACGAGGGAGTCTGTTTAGTATCGTTGAAATCAACGCTGCTCGTATCTTCCCAAATGATATCAGCACCATGTCCATATTCCACTAAATATTGGACAATGTGAGGTTTGCCACATTTTGCAGCAGAGAAGAGAAGTGTCCTGTTGTTAGCATCTTTCCAATCGATATCAGCACCACGTTCCACTAAATATTGGACGATGTGCAAATGGCCATGTTGTATGGCATAGCGGAGAGGTGTCCTGCAGTTGCAATCTTCACAGTTAACATCAGCACCATGTCCCACTAAAAGTTGCACAATGTCTAATTGGCCCTTTTGTACAGCACAGCGGAGTAGTGTTCTGCCGTTACTATCTTTCCAGTTGACATCAGCACCAAGTTCCACTAAATATTTTACAATGTCAAATGAGCAAATTTGTACAGCAAAGTAGAGAAGTTTCATGGTGTTAGTATCATCCCAATTCACATTGGCACCATGCTCCACTAGACATTGAACAATGCTTAATTTACCAGATTTTACAGCATAGCGAAGTAGTGTATTGCCACTATTATCTCTCCAATTGACATCGACTCCATGTTTCACCAAACACTGGGCAATGTCTAAATGGCCATATTTTACAGCAAGGCGGAGGAGTGACCTGCCGTTTCTGTCCTTCCAATTGACATTAGCTCCATGTTCCAGTAAATATTGGACAACGTCAATTAAGCAAGTTTCTACAGCATAGTAAAGTGGTGGTGTGCCATTATTATCTTTCCAATTGACATTAGCACCATGCTCTACTAAATATTGGATAATGTCTAATTGGCCACATTCAATTACAGAAAACTGGAGAAGTGTCATGCCGTTACGATCTTTCCAATTGACATCAGCACCACGCTCCACTAAACATTTGACGATTTCAATCGATCGAAATTGTATAGCATAGTAGAGAAGTGACAAGCCATAACCATCGACCCAGTTGAGATCAGAACCGCGCTCCACTAAACACTTGAAGATTTCAATCGATCGAAACTGTATAGCATAGTAGAGAAGTGACAGGCCATGACCATCGATCCAGTTGATATCAGCACCACGTTCCACTAAATACTTAAAAATTTTAAACGAACAAAATTGAATAGCATAGTAGAGAAATGACATGTTATTACGATCTTTCCAATTAGTATCAGCACCACGTTCTACTAAATATTTGACAATGTCTAATGACCGATATTGTACAGCATAGTAGAGAAGTGGACGGTCATCTTGATCTTTCCAACTGACATCAGCACCACGTTCCACTAAATATTTGACAATGTCTAATGAAGGGGATTGTACCGCATAGTAGAGAAGAGGTCTGAAGTAATTATCATTCATATTGACATCAGCACCATGTTTTACTAGATATTCAACAATATTCAAGAAGTTAGAGGCTACAGCGTGGTAGAGAAGTGGCCTACCATCATAATCTATCCAGTTAAGATTTGCACCATGATCTACCAAGTGTCGTGTGATGTCTAATGAGCCACCCTGCAAAGCATAGAAGAGAAGTGGTCTGTCATGATCATCTTTCCAATCGACGGAGGCCCGATGTTCCAGTAGGTATTTGACTATATCTGGTGAACCATTCTTTACAGCATAGTAGAGAAGCGTCACGTCATTGTCATCACTCCAATTTACATCAGCACCATGTTCCACTAAGTACCTAATTATGGATAATGAGCCATATCGCACAGCATAGTAGAGAAGTGGTCTGTCGTCAAAATCTTTCCCATTAACATCAGCACCACGTTCCACAAGATACCTGACAATGTTGGACGAGTGAAGTTGAACAGCATAATGGAGAAGTGACCAGTCACTATTATCCTTCCATTTGACATCAGCGCCATGTTCTACTAAATATTTGACAATGTCTAATGAGCGTGATTGTACAGCATAGTAGAGAAGCGGGCTGCCGTTATTATCCTTCCACTTGACATCAACGTTTTGATCCACTAAATATTTGACAATGTCTAACGAACGAAATTGTACAGCCCAGTAAAGAAGTGAGCAGCCATTCTTATCAATCCAACTGACGTCAGCATCTTGGTCAACTAAATATTTGACAATGTCTAATGAGCGAGATTGTACAGCATAGTAGAGAAGAGGCATGTTCTTATTATCCTTCCAACTGATGTCAACACCATGTTCCACAAAGTATTTGATAATGTCGAGTGAATTAAATGTAACGGCATAGTAGAGAAGTGATCTGCCGTTCTTATCCTTCCAATTGACATCAGTGCCATGTTCCACTAAGTATTTGACAATGTTTAACGAGCGAAATTGTACAGCATAGTAGAGAAGTGACATGTTATTATCATCTTTCCAATTCACATCAGCACCCTGTTCCACTAAATACTGAAGGATTTCAAAAGAACGGAATTGCACGGCGTAGTAGAGAAGTGGCCTATCGATGTTATCTTTCCATGTGACGTCAGCACCATGTTCTACCAAAAATTTTACGACGTCTAGTGAACGAGATTGTACAGCATAGTAGAGGATTGGTCTGTTGTTATCATCGCCATCATCATCCCATTGACTGACAGAGTCTGCTTGTTTTCCTAAACTTTTGACATATCCAGAATTGTTGAGAAGTATACTGTCGTTGCAATTTCTGGGATCAACATGAGCACCATATTCTACTAAATATTTTACAATGTCCAAAGTGCCATAATGCACAGCGTAGTAGAGAAGTGGCCTGTCTAAATAATCTTTCCAATTTACATCACCACCATGTTCTACTAAATGCTTTGCTATGTCCAATGAGTTATTTTGTGCAGCACAGCAAAGAGGCGTCAAGCCAACATCATCATTCCAATTAACATCGGCGCCTTGTTCCACTAAATACTTTGTTATTTCAACGGAATTTGACCTTATGGCAAAATAGAGCACAGTTTCACCACATTGATTTGTACTATTCACGTCAGCTCCATTTTCAACTAAGTCTTTTACTGTTTTCAAATCAATACCGGTACCCAATTCACTCGTGAAGACATCCCAAAGACTAGTATTCCTTATATCACTCATTTCTTCGTTGTTCATCCTTCCTTTTTAGCCCTATAGAATGTAAACACTCAAATTATATTTGCCGAAGTTTGCAAAAGGTTTGATTCAATATATTTCTTGTACGCCGGTTAGATATAGCATCAAGTTGTTATACGCTCATGTTGTCTGAACAGTCTTATATTATGACAAGGTAGGCAACTCTCACGCCAAATAAGCTAAAAACGCACGACGGTTGACCCAAACACTTTCACAAAACCGCAAATATTTCATAAAAATATGGCGAATAAGAAAAAAAAAAGTACAACACATTAAACTTGAATAATTTTACTACATTTATACTATATTTTTAGCATTCAAATGTATTCCTATGCATGTATAAAACGTGAATGTTTTTATGGTTTCTGGCAAACATATTTCAAAACCTATGCTGGGGACACCTTGCCTATACCTTCGTCATATTTTTAAATTGAGAATAGAAAGCTGATTGGCTGTCGTTTAAAAAGAGCCAATCAGCTTTCTATTCTCAATTTAAAAATATGACGAAGGTTGATGCCGCCAAAATTGATGTGTTACCCTAGCGCGTTGTGTTTCGTAACGTATAAGGAACAAAATAACTAATTGACTGCGTTTGTTACCAATATATATATATATATATATATATATATATATATATATATATATATATATAATAATATATTATATATATATAATATTAAATATATAATATAATATATATATTTATATATATATACAATTAAGTAAAGTATCCAAGAAGAAAGAGTGCTCGATATCAAAATTTAATAGAGCGATTAAAATAAAATAAAATATTACAAAATTTTGAATATATTGTTCGCTACACTCTGTGTTTCACGTTTCTTCTGAAACTATCATCAGGCGAATGATTACTCTACAGCAGTTAAAGTTTGTGTGATGACGTTTTTGACGTGCTTGCGCTGATACAATTCAAAAATTGCGCGCGCGTTTAAAGTTTTTTGCGCTGAATCTGTTTTTATGTCTACATTTTGCGAAATGTTCACTTCTTTTGTTTAATGTCGTCTCCTTCGAGGATTTAAGAATTGCCATTTTTTCCTCCAGGCACAGGTTGCATGACCGTCCGCCCGCTGAGTAAGCCGGAACGCATTTGATTATTGTCCACTTGATGTTGAATGGTTTGTTTAGTCTTTTTAGGTTCCATGTGTGCTTTGATAGTTCAGTTTCGCATTCGTAGGCTGGGTTGTTTATGGATTTCTTGTGGTTGTAGTATCTGGTCTTGAACGTACCAGCTGTGACACCGATGTAGAGTAATCATTCGCCTGATGATCTTTTCAGAAGAAACGTGAAACACATGCAGAGTGTAGCGAACAATATATTCAAAATTTTGTAATATTTGATTTTATTTATATTAATATATATATATATATATATATATATATATATATATATATATATATATAAAATCAAATATTACAAAATTTTGAATATATTGTTCGCTAGGGCAATCACCTGGCAAAAAGCCATTTATAAGTTAATCACAAAAACATATTAACGTTTCGACTTTATTATCTTTCTCAAGTGAACTAAATATTACAGGCTTCTACTTTTATATACCTACCTAGATTAAAATTAGCATACATAGTTATCCATTTCAATATTCAACCCAGAGGGGTACATTGTCTTAAGTCTGTCGATCCAATACTTTTCCCTATAATTGTAGGTTCTGCCGGATTAGTATTCGTAAAGTATTCACCCCAGAACCTTTTGCGGCATTTAGAACTGGTCGGAATTTAAGAAGCTATTTGGTTAAAGCGAAAGTACCACCATTAATCAGGGAAAAGGGATGTAAAAAATGTAAGAAACCTAGATGCTTGACATGTCATAACATAAAGGAGACCGACACTTTTAGATGCACAGCTAATGGTAAACAATATGTAGTGAACCATCGCTTTAACTGTGACTCTAAGTGTGTGATTTATCTCCTTACATGTAAAGTATGTAGTAAACAATATGTTGGTCAGACAACGGATAAATTTCGTTTGAGATGGAATAATTATAAAGCATGTCAAAAGAAAGCGATTTGCAATCGGGACCACACACAAGCGTTTTTTCATTCACATTTTCTAACAAAAGAGCACAATGGTTTAGTTAATGATTGTGAGATAGTTATCATTCATAAAACTAATCCGGCAGAACCTACAATTAGGGAAAAGTATTGGATCGACAGACTTAAGACAATGTACCTATGTATGCTAATTTTAATCTATAGGTAGGTATATAAAAGTAGAAGCCTGTAATATTTAGTTTACTTGAGAAAGATAATAAAGTCGAAACGTTATGTTTTTGTGATTAACTATATATATATATATATGCGTGATCGTAAACTTTCTAATGAAAGAACTGACACGCACGCCGGATTTAACACCACAGCAGGCGCCTTGTTGAAATTTTAGTGTCTTAATTATAAGTATTTTAAACAAATAGGCTACTATTTTGTTTGTTCGGAACTAATGCGGTTACTTAGTTTACTCTACAAATATGAGTTAATTTGTACTGTATGTCTCTTTGCAAAGACATCATGACTGACAATGAAAGACTAATATATTATCACATGCACCATCGCTTTAACTTCAAAAATAGTTCTTTGAAATGTAGGTTAATTTGAATTTTGCTAATAAAGCAAATGACCAAATGTCACTGCATAGCTTTAAGAGTCGACTCCAATAACTGAAACTGATACTCTAGAGATAACATTTGACGTTTAGTCCTCGAATATGTTTACTGTTTTAGCTATTAACAGTTTGGTTTGAAAATCGTCGTGACATGCAGTTGATGCATCAATGATTTATTTATAGTTTATCGTAATATACTTAGACTACCCGTTTCGAACTTCATTTGATTCATATAATATGCGGATTAAGGCGCGTTTCGCGTTGAGACAGGTTTCTTTGAAAATATAGCAGAATTTCAAAGTTTTGGAGATGATATTCGTGTGATCTGGTGATTAGACTATTGACTGCTGTTGAATATAGCTACTTACTTACTCCATTTATCGCTCTCAACTTAACATTATTAACTATGGCTTAATCAACATGTATAAAGGCAGGCAGATTGCAGAATAACCGAAACATCAATGTTGAGAACGAGTTGTATTGCACTGATGTAGGCTTCAAATTGACTATCCTCCAGGCTTCGGTGCGGTTTTATATGACTATACGTAACATGTTAAAAAAAAAACTTACCAGAGGTATAAAATGCTTGATGCTTCTAAGCAGGTAGAGAAATGAACTTCTTGGTCGTATACTGTAAATGAACAAACAGAACGATGTATGAACTACAGTAACACAAGCCAATATATTTATTTGGGAATGTAAGTCATGTCGATGAAAGTTGACTCATTTTTCCATCAACTGTTCCTGGCTTGAATTTGAAGTGTGTATAATGCCACTCGAAATCAAGACCCTTAAACCTCTAGAATATTCCTGCATGGAGTGAAGTGCCAAAAATCATAATTATATACAGACCTTTAGTTTGACGTTTACGACCAACCCCAAACCGCTAGAAAAGTATGTGTTTTAACTCCACTATCTTTAAGTGTGCGGCGATTTCGCTAAATTACAAACGTTCTACATAAAACTTGTGATGTTCAGCAGTTATGTAAGAAAGCAATAGGCTATTTCTGGTGTATTTAGAAAAGCAGCTAATTAAGCTTTGCCATATATGTGTTTCACGTTTGCCGTGTAAAATTTAATGCTTGAACGACTGCATACACCCTCAGCCGTTCAAACTAAGGTTCAAACTAATTTATTATCTCTATTATTTGCATATTTCACTTCCTGATGCACATATGCGGAAATACGGAAAACGGTTTTGTGCTTTATGCTCATGGTCAAAAGAAAGTAATGGCCACCCAAGAGCGCAAACAAAAAATACCAGGGAGGATGTTCAACGTTCAATACTCTTTCTCAAATTTAAGACATTTTTCGTCCCAAACAAGGCTTTTCCAACTAGAAATGCTGAAACTTGGCCGTAAGGATACAGTTAGTTTATTATACAAATATGAGCTTGGTTAGACATGACGGACAATGAAAGACTATTACACAAACGATTTAACTTGAAAAACGGTATTTTAAAGTGTAATTTGAATTTTGCTAAAGCAAATGATCAAATGTCACTACATTACTCTTTTAACGGTTTGGTTTAAAATGGAGAGACAGTTGCTGCATGCATTTATTTCTATAGTTCACGCGTAATGTACTTAGACTACTTGTCTTTATTCATATGGTATGCGGATTAAGGCGTGATTCGTGTTGAAACAGATTTCTTGGAAAATATAGCAGAATTTCAAAGTTTTGGGAAAGGATATTCGCGTGATCTAGTGGTGAAGGGCAAATTTAATATCAATATAACTTTTCAAAGCTTTGGGAAATGATGATACTCACGTGTGATCTGATGAAGGGCAAACTTTAAGCATTTCAATGTTAATTGTATGTTTACATTATAGACTGACCAACATTCGACCATTGACTGCTGTTGAATATGTGCTGTGCGGTTTTATATGACTATTCGTGACATTTTGGAAAAGCCTTGACAACTTACCAAAGGTATAAAATGCTTGATGCTTCTAAAAAGGTAGAGGAAGGAACTTCTTTGTTAGACTGTATGTGAACGATGTATGAACACACAGACGCCAATATATTTATTTAGGAATGTGAAACATGACGATGAAATCGGATATTATTTGCACATTCCATTTCCTGAATGCATTTGCGGAACTACGGAAAACGGTTTTGCGGTTTATTCTCATGGTATAAAAAGTAGGAGCAATTCTACTTTTTCACCTCGAATTTTTCGCAAACCAATCACATGACCTGATTTCAGATAATTATCGCTTCGCGATAGAAGAGAAAGAAACTTCTTGGTCCTACTGTATATGACAATATATTTATTTGGGAATGCATATTTCTGATGCACATATGCGGAACTACGGAAGACGGTTTTGCGATTTATGTTCATGCGGTTTATTCTCATGATCAATAGAAAATAATGGCCACAAGGAGCGCACATAAAAGCCTTCAAAGCATTTGTTTAATTTTCGGGGACTAGAATGGTGTACAGACTGATTCAAAATGTATTCAGTCAAAAGTGTGACACAGAATAACAACTGCGTCTCTCAAAGTTAAGACATTTTTCGAGAAAATTTTGCAAATTATCATGTCAATTAGGGTCTGAGTCGTCTCAGTTATTCTAGTTGGTTTATTGATTAACTGCTCCAGCTGATAAGTACTTAATAATTCTTTAAATCGTTTTGCTTTACTTGATTCGTTTTCTTCAGGGAGTAGATTTATATTGAAGTCTCCTTTTATGATAATTTATTTATTCTCGTTATCAACACTTTGAAGGAACAATTGAAATCGGTCAAGCAGTGCTATGTTTGATCTCGGGGGTTTATACCATGTTGAAACTAAAATTGGCTTTGTGTTTGATTTTTGAATTTCAAGACAAATTGCCTCAACATCATCTGGTATTAAAAACTTCCTTTCAAAATACGGTATAACCTTGCGTATGTAAATAGTTACTCCTCCACCGTGTCTATTCCTATCATGTCTTATTAAATCATAACTGTTGTAATTCAATTTCAGAATTCTTAATCGATGGGTCAAGCCTTGTTTCATTAATGCATAATAGATCAAAAGATGTTTGTTTTGCAAATATTCAAAGTTCCTCAATACAGGGGCGCCGGAATATCGATAATAACGAGGGCAGATATTCATATATTCGTGTTCTGCATTATTAACTCCTTTTGAAATCAATTGTTTTTACGATCTGCGAACACGAATATATGAATATCTGCCCCCGTTATTATCGATATTCCGGCGCCCCTGCCTCAATATTATGTTTAATTAAGCTTGTAATATTTAGCTGTCCTACAGTAAATCCTTTAAGGGTGGCATAAGTTTTAGTTCGGTTAGTCATTTGTGTTGCGTCAGATTTATCTGCTTCAATTGAGTCTGGAGAATTTAGTCAATTTGAGTTTAGTAATAAGTGTGACTTTATATTTCTAACTAGAATGGCTGTGCCCTGTTTATTAAGATGCAGCCCATAGATTTTGTGACGTCATCATAAAATTATATAATCTGAAAAGACTACAAATGAAAGGATTTCCTTTGAAGATTGACAGACGTAATATAAAAAGAAATAACATCCCTGACCATTTAAATTTCAAACTAAATATATTCATTACGTATACGATTTACAACGAAAGAAAAAGTGACTAACATAATAACATTTTATTTGATATATAAAATTCCGTCATGTTTTGCACTAGACGTGGAAGGAATTTAGTTTGGTAAAACTATAATCTGGACTAGAAGAAATATGATTTACGATTACGTCGCTGTCCAATTATCTTTTCAATATCGTTCTTTAAGGTACTTTTTGCATAAGCTCTCTCAACATTGAAAAGGGCAATGCTGTTTAAGCGTTTTTGCCTCATTGTACTTCGAAGATAGGTTTTCAAGCGGCAAAGAGCGCTAAAAGATCTCTCAGCAGAGCAGGATGTTGCAGGGATCGTGGCCAGAATCGAAAATACTTTGTAAACAACAGGAAGAACTTCATGAACACCATTTTCAAATATTTTCCTTACAATTTCAGCGGCGTTTTTTCTTTCAGGATCAGGGTAATCAGCATCAATATTCTCATGGACGTTTTTCTCACTGCCAAGAAGCTCACTGTCGATACTATAGAAGTCTGCATGATACCAACTCAATATTCTTCCTGGTCGGAGAGCTGCTGAAGACAATGTCTGCAAGTGCCTATAGCACCTCTTGATCCTTACCTTCAAATCTATATTTCATCTCCGCGACAATCCTGTCAATGCTTAGGTAGTAGCATGTGATACGATAGTGGTCTTTCACCTTTCGGTACTCCACTTCTGCATTGTTGCTTGACGCAACATGCTTGAACCAGTTATGCGACCTATGCTAATATACACAACAGTTTCAGTTTAGCTTTATGGGTGAATAGATACCCCGTCTAATCACCAGACCGTCGTAACGTCTTTGCCCGAATGAAAAGACTCTTCTTGCCCGAATAGATTAATTCCCCCAAAAATTGCTGCACCCTCCCCCCCAGACCCACCCGCCATACGCCTATGGAAGCGATGGATCATGACACGACATTGTCAAGGAGCTTACGCAAATCTTGTTCAAGAACTAAACTCAGAAAAGCCAGAGCAATTTGACAATTTCGGCAATACCATCGTCATAACAGGCAATCATTTGAAATAATTTTAACTATGGTGAATCCATTGACGCAACAGCAACAAAAATATACATTATAGACTGACCAACATTCGACCATTGGCTGCTGTTGAATATACTTACTTACTCATTCACTTTATCGCTCTCAACTCGATGTTAACATTATTAACTATGGCTTATAATCAACATGTATAAAGGCAGGCAGATTTCAGAATAACCGAAACATCAATGTTGAGACCGAATTGTATTGCACTTAGGCTTCAAGTTGACTATCCTCAAGGCTTCGGTGTGGTTTTTTAGGACTATTCGTGACATTTTGAAAAAAAATTTTGACAACTTACCAAAGGCAAATGCTTCTAAACAGGTAGAGAAAGGAACTTCTTGGTCCTACTGCGTATGAACGATTTATGAACAAACAGAAGTCAATACTCGAGTCAATATATTCATTTGGGAATGTGAAGCATGTCGATGAAATAGGATATTTTTTTGCACATTCCATTTCCTGACGCACATATGCGGAACTACGGAAAACGGTTTGCGGTTTATTCTCATGACAAAAGAAAATAATGGCCACCCAAGAGCGCACATAAAAAATACCAGGGAGGATGTTCCGCGTTCTGGACCGACATTTGTACTGTTTTTGTGGGTAGCCTGCGCATGCGCGGCTAACCACTATGTAGTCGAAAAAGTGTCCGGATGTTTGTGTGTGTGTGGGTGCCACATCTTCGGTAATCGTCGGATATACGAAAGATGACGAACGGTGGTTCTTCTACTTCCGGAAAATTTCGTTGTTTTCGAAGGACGGAAGCAATCAAAGTCACGTTAATACGTTTGTCAAATTTTAAAGCGAAGGCGAGTACTTTAAAGACGAAAAAGCGGTGATCGGTGAGCGTTGAATCTACAACTACAAAGTTACACTAATAGAAAATAAATAAAACATTACCTTATTCGGCAAATGGTAGTAACAAGTTGCCCTGTTTTATAAATTAAAATGCAATATTTCACCTGTCAATTTCTTGGTTGTGGACATGCAGCTATTAAACCAAATATATTACCTTATAATTTGGCAAATAGTAGTAACAAGTTGCCCTGTTTTATAAATTATAATGCACTATTTCACTTGTCAATTTCTTGCTTGTGGACATGCGGCTATTAAACCAAATACATTACCTTATTGCAAATGGTAGTAACAAGTTGCCCTGTTTTATAAATTATAATGCAATATTTCACTTGTCAATTTCTTGCTTGTGGACATGCAGCTATTAAACCAAATGCTTTGGAGTTTAAAAAGAAGCATTTACTTGAACATAACTAACAAAACATATTTTTTTAAAAAACAAAACTTTTAACACAAGTGCATTTCAACTGAACAAAAATCTTTAAAATATTGTTCAGATACATAGATGAGCCCTTTGAAATTGTTATGCTGAACTGTTTGAAACAATTTTTACACTTTATATCAATGATGAATGATGGCATTCAATGTTAACTGATTGTCGGACTGATTACCACAGTGATAAGATATTGTCAACTGATAAATTTAAACTTGGAAAAAGCCACACAGATTTTTTGGACCTACAAACTGGTGCTATTATGTCCAGCTAATTGATGCTGATAAGTTATCTGTAATCAACATTGCAAACCATCTGTACCTTCTTACTGGATCAATGAAATCATACTATCATCTTTAAACTTTGGAAAACAAGTGGTATAATCTTACTGGAACAATAACATTTAACCTTTATTAAATATTAACATAACTATAACATTGATTTATCAACAAAATAACCAATCTTGTATGTAACAAAGACATGCTGATAATCAAAGGACATCAAAACGATGATCCTTTGAAAAAGTCTGAAACCTTCTTTTTCTCCTTCTTAACTAAGCTTTATGTTATCAGATGATGTGTGCCACCATCCCGGAACCTTACTGTCTTTTTTTGTTCTCTTCACCTATTCTGCAAAAATTTTATTTCCTATCTCTTGTAAAAATACTTATGTATGTTTTGATCTGTCTAAAATGTATTTAATACAATAAAATATTTTAATATATAGCTTGTGTACTAAATTGACTTTGTTATAACTGTATTCAACCAGCTAACTATAGGGTGTTTATTCCCTTGTTTATGGCATAAGAACATAAGACTAGAAAATAATATTTTATTGCATCAGTTGATATTTACTTGCCACTATAGCAGCTTTATCGCAGTTAATAATGTTTTACAGGCTACCCACATGTACGCATTGCGTACCTATTTTTATTTGATGGGAAAAGCCTATTGTGAAAAGGGGTTTATTTCATGATCTAAAAGCAACCATAGGGGTACGAACTTAAAATTTAGTAGAGAACGATTGTATATTTAAGATTGCAAATTCTACATAAGATATGCAAGATTTATTTAAGGTGCGTTTCGCGTTAAGACAGGTTTCTTGGAAAATATAGCAGAATTTCAAAGTTTTGGGAAATGATACTCGCGTGATCTAGTGGTGAAGGACGAATTAAGGTTACATGTTTGGGCATTGCGCATATTAAGCATTTTAAGCATGTGAATAAGTTGTCATTATTATATTTACATTATAGACTGACGAAGACCAACTTTCGACAACTGACTGCATTATTATACTCACTTTATCGCTCTGAACATCGATCTTAACATGATTAAGCCTTCCTTAATTAACATGTTATGGCAGGCAGAATAATCGAAACATCGATTTCGAGAACGAGTTGTATTGCACTTAGGCTTCAAGTTCAAGGCTTCTGTGCTTTATAGACCAACGACTACGTGACATTTTGAAAAAAAGGCTTGACAACTTACCAAAGGTATAAAATGCTTGATGCTTCTAAAAAGGTAGAGAAAGGAACTTCTTTGTTAGACTGTATAATTATGAACGATATATGAACAGACAGAAGCCAATATATTTATTTGGGGTGTGAAACATGACGATGTAATCTGATATTATTTGCATATTTCGTTTTTACATATGCGGAACTACGGAAAACGGTTTTTCGATTTATTCTCATGACCAAAAGAAAATAATGGCCACCCAAGAGCGCAAATAAAAATACCATGCCGGATGTTCCACGTTCTTGACCGACTTTTGTACTGTTTTTATTTGATGGGAAAATCTAGTATTAAAAGGCGTGAAAGCTGTACTTGCATGCCTTAAAATACTTGCATGCTTTTACATTATATTTTAATCAATTTCACGAGTCAATTTTTCTTATGTTATCAAGACCATGCAAATGAAAAATATTATTTAAAATAAGTTTTATAATTTAGGAATTTGCAAGGGCGCGAAGCGGCCGCAGTAAAGTCGAGATTATATGAGAACACAGAAGTTTCGATATAACAATGCTTTATTCTCTAAAACTGGCAATACACGGCTGATGAAGACTAAGTACTAAAAATAAAAACGTCACAGTGATCACAGCTTAGCGACCTGGCTACACAACTTCAGTTCGTAATCTGCGGGCATGCAACACGGATAACGAAACAACCATGCATATAGTAACATCTATATCATAATAACAAATAAAACCACTATATCTATCGTTGTATGAACGTGTGATCCATCTAAACATGAACAAATGAGGCTATCCACGGAAAAGATCAACGGATGAGAATCAACACGATCGAGAAGGCCCACCAACTATAGGAGTAAAAAAGAGAACGACAACGTAATCCCAAAAAGGAGGAAGAGAGGGATTGTTATATCTCAATTCTGTGTTATATCTCGTTTCTTTGGATAAAGACGCAACCTTTGTAGGAATGCTCCTTGAATATGTTCATGTCAATGCCAGCGTCTTATAAAACAGCTTTAATCCTTCGGGCAATAACTTGAAAGGACCATCGGGTCTGTGATAACGCAAAAGGAGTTGATTGGAAGAGATGGGGAGCAGAGCTGGTGTAAAGGGGACATGGCCAGAAATATGGGACATTTAAACTGCGCATACTCGACATTTAGTTAAACAAAGATGGCGGAAAGTCTCTATAAGAATGTATTAGTGGCAGAATCATTTTCAAATTTGAGCGAGTTTGTTCGGAGCTTACTAATTTGCCGCGCTTGATATGATACGATCGAAACTTCGGTAGTTTAACAAAATTACTTTCATACCTTATTTTAACCATCATCTGTTTACAATTCGAATGTAATTTTAATCTCTATTTCGATAGTATAACTATACATCAATGGTGTTAATTCCACAACACCAAGCACTTTACTCCAGCCATAAAAGATCCGTTTCACTTCTGATCAGATTTGCCGCCCTTCCCTCGTAAACAATAACACAACGAATATTCGCACAACAATTCTCAAAATAATCCGTCCATGTTAACTGGTTACAAATCAGCATGGAAAACAAGGGAATTCAACGATTTAATTTGATCTATATACGACGATTCGCGCGACCATGAGCGTCCAAAAACATTGCATAAACTGGGTTCGTTTTAAATTATTTCGCCATGTTTGGTGTCAATACAAAGCTTAAAAACCAGGCTTTTGGATAGTTAAGGATTAGAGGGGATTCGCTTTAAACCTCCGCCTATATACCCGTTTGTTCTTTTGTTTATCTATGTCAGATATTCTGAAACAATTTGATTTAAATAAATTTAAATACAGCATTTCTTTGTCTACTGAACATTGCCTAAGTTATGTAAAAAAGGCTTCTGTGCACGAAGATGAAATAGCTTTGACTATTGGTATTCCCTATGAGCATTTGAAAAATTGGCAAGATCTGAGGAGATGTAACACAAAATTGTCTGAGCATTCGTATATTGAAATTTTGAACGCATTCATATCTTCTCATGGAATACAAATCAACCGGAGCCAGAGAATGAATGAGCTACTTTAGAAGTTGTGGGGAGATAAAAAGTAAATGTTGCAAGCTTAAGGGCCGTTACAAACCTGAGTATCTTAGCACAATTAAACGTATATCGGTTTTCCGCGATGAGTTAGTTAACGTGGCTGAGGTACAAAAATTGATACAGT
This sequence comes from Dendronephthya gigantea, assembly GCF_004324835.1. Taxonomy (NCBI): domain Eukaryota; kingdom Metazoa; phylum Cnidaria; class Anthozoa; order Malacalcyonacea; family Nephtheidae; genus Dendronephthya; species Dendronephthya gigantea. The sequence goes on along the minus strand of NW_021163024.1, from coordinate 1,241,575 downwards.
CAGTATCAGAGGAAAATAAAAGACTGGAAGAGAATGGGAGGGAGTTGCAGGCTGAAATTGGAACATTAAAAGAGAGCAAGATAGCAGCTGATAAGGCATTAAGTACTAAACAAGAAGAATACAAAGCCATCTTGAATGAAAATAAAAAACTTAGTGATTAATTGGAAAAATTTGGAATTGTTGTCAATTTTAAAAACATAGGAAGAGAACTATAAGAGCTTGGGAAAAAAACAGCAAAACCGCAAACTTACTGAACTGAAGGCAAATGTGAAAGAGAGTTTGTGGTTTGCAAACACCTTTGGTCTAACATTGGAATCTGCAGTTTTCAGTGAAAAATAGGGGTCAAATTACTCATTGGCATATCAAACCTCTCCACAGAATAAAAAGTACAATGAACTCCCAGAAGTGGAAAAGAAAAAGATAAAAGAAATCCTTTTTATCATGGATCACTTTTGTATGGGTGAGGCTGCCTATCATGAAGTCACAATGACCCAAGCTGGAGAAAATTTACCACGGTCCTATCTCATCAAACAATGCAAAGAATCATTGAATGCACTCACATGTATTGAGAGGACACCTGGGGTATGTGAAGGAGCACAGCTCAACTTCCATGATGCAGTGAAATCCAAAAACATGTAAGTGTATCCAATGTTCAGCCACATGTAATTTAACATCAAATAAGGTAATTCACAGTGACGGCAAGGTCAAATAAAATGTAAAATATGTTACGTTGTCTCTATAATACCTTAGAAGCGCCGGGGTTAAATTTTCTGATGGCTCCCACGAGCAACTATGGAATGACCATCCCTTCCACTTAATAAGATATTCATAATTCTAGAAACGATCGAACCTAGAGTCAGTTTTGTGACGAAAATATCCGTAAAATCAATTTAATAACATGCATGTTATGCTAACTAGTGGTGTGGCACTGTCGTAACTCGAGATTATATATACAATCAAGTAAATAACTTACTTTCGACTTTTTCCTTCGCGCAATTACCCTTTCAGCATCATAAAACTTTGATTTTCTTACCTTATTCGCCTTGTCGTATTACAGCGTCGAAGAAAACAAGTGCAGTTCAAATCTCTGAACAAACGAATCGACCCTTTTTGGCCGTAAATCTTTATGAAAAGGCATTGGGAAATCCCGTGCCATCGCCTTCCTGGCCGATTTTGACAAACCCTCAAAAGCAGCCGTAGCTGCAAACTCAACAATCTCCTCCGAGATTGTACTTTCACAATTTTCGATGGAAGAAGAGGCAGATATTAACGAAGTTTCGTTTAAACGACTTGACGACCTCGGTAGATCCGGCTCTGAGTCTGAGTCACTAGAGACGAAGAATACCGACGTGACTTGGGTCTACGTGATTTTCAGCCCTTTTTTGATTTCTGGGCAGATTTTGTAAACGACATTTCGTGCTCAAAAGAAACACGACCGTGTAGAGCGAGCAGAGGAAGAACTGAAGTTGTGTGGCCAGGTTGCTAAGCTGTGACCACTGTGACGTTTTTATTTTTGGTACTCAAGCTTCATCAGCTGTGTATTGTGAGTTTTGGAGAATAAAGCATTCTTATATCGAAACTTCTGAGTTCGAAACATAATTCAAAATGTCAGTTATGCTGACGTGAACCGAAATTTTAATTTTAGCTAATCGCAGATTTGTAAATTAACCGATTGGTAGTTTTAACTCGTCCTTTACTCACGCCAGACTAGTCCCTAGTCCACCTTCGTGCGCCTTGCATTCTTGTGACGTCACAGTTTTGAACGCGCGGGAAAGGACTAGCACAAAATGTTTTTAATTCTTAATTCAAAATGGCGGCAAGAAAATTTTCCTCATGGAACACTGATCTCAAAATATTTATATCAGGGACAATTTTTGAAATCTCAACATTTCTTGCTGGGCCTCTCAGCGTAGCCTCTGGGACTACGCTGAATTCACGCATGCGCATAACTTACAAAAACGCCCGACGTCCATGCATAATAACGGAAAACTTTGATATCGCATTTGCATTCCCGGGCATAATTCCTCGCCCGGCATTACCATTACCATTACCATTACCATTTAGCCTGCATAAGAAGGTGCATTGGGCCTGCATAAGTACCTCCAGGAGGCGTAACTGAATGCGCGAAGCGCGGGTGGAAATTTGGCAAGCTCGACCCTTCCATACATATAGAGTTCACTGGCGGTACCGTGCCGGGAAAATACCAATTTAGCATCATCTTTAATTTGCGCGAAGTAAATTATTTATGGCGGAAGAAGTAAAGAACATGACGACGAATAGCACGAGGGAATGTTGATCCCTAAAGCATAACAAACCAAGACACACAAATGATGCGAAGACTCCAAAAAGATTTACTGGCAATTATTTTTTGGGCACGGTACCTTGGTTTGTACGGACCAAGATTACATATTTGAGCAGTCTCGGCCCTTATTTATATTTTATATTATTGCAATGTTTTTAATAAAACCACTTTTAACTTTCAACGCCCATTTAGTCACAAGACTGCGTACCATATAATAAATTTTACTATTAAAACATCTGGGAACGAGGCTGCATCACCGTCATGTTCGTCAGTTATTTCAAATACAATGATTTAATAAATTTGTTGGCGGAATCAAAACGAAGCGGTCCCATTATGGTAATAACAAAGCACCCAAGTGGGAAGCAATCTTAATTGCTACATTCTACAACCAACCATGCAAACTCTAATATTGGCATTATAAATGCTTTGTGACTGCCGACTTTATCACCACAATTCCCAATCATTTCCACAAAAGTCTGATCTCATAACGAGTTCTCATTGAAACAACATAATTATTACAATTCCCAGCCGAGTACAACCAAGCTTCCAGGGAAGCGCCATTACTGTAATTCCGTAGTTCCGCAATATACAAAGGTGCCGAAACTTCAGATCGATCATGATGAATTATGTTCGCAGACATTATCGAACACGGGACTGGGGCATGGGTACATGCAGGAGGGGTTTTGCATCATTGAACACTTGAAGAGAGTACGATGTGCTCATGTTCACCACACAATAATTATTGTAAAATAATTATTCACATTTTCAAATCCATTGTCTTTACAGGTCTGTTAACATGAATATATAAATATGTGCCCTCCCCGACCAATTATCGTCTCCCGTACGCCACTGAATAAATGTTGTTGTTATTTTCAAGGGCCGATCGACCCGCCGTCGACTAACTCTCTGGAATAATGAAGAAGCAATCTTTTTATTTATTTCTTGAAATGAATGATTGCATAGTACTTTTCCTTCTCGCTTTAAGAATACGAAACGTAACGAGGTATTATCATTTAGTTTTTATCACGAAAAGGTTTGGACAATGACAGGGCAATCATTCGGGGATGGAGGGGGGTGTGTGATGGTAACCAGCTTAAATGCTATGCACAAAGTAATTAACATCCCTCCGTATCGGTTCGTTCTCGTGCACCGGTTAAAGTTCACTTGTTAGACACAAGCTTGTGTTGCTCATATGGCATCTCAAATGAATCGAGAGGATACTTGATATTAACGATCTTCTGCTGTCCATGTGTCCGGAACAGACCAGAAGGTGATTTGGGTTGACGACAAAGACTAATAATGATCAAAGCAATTTTAATTTTGGCGTTAATTACCTTGCTGACTTGATTTTACATACGTTATTAAAATATATCTGATGAAAACACTGGGGATTTTCAGTCCCATTAACGTGATCGAAAATTTCGTAATAATACAAAAATTATCTACTTGGTAAATGATGGTGTTTGATTCACAATAATGCTTAAAAAAGCGGGGAATGTGGACAATTTGGGTGATTTTAGATGAAGTAGTAGCAACACCGATCTGTAAGAGCAAAACTGGTGCTCAGAAGCTGCTGCAATGCCCTCCATCCGTTGCATTAATTTTGACTTTCTACTAGAAATCAAGAAATCACTGTAGCCGAATTTGTTTATCTATCTATCGTTTATTCACTGAAATATAGACTGGAATTTTTATCTATTCATTTAATCAAAGTAAACTGGATCGATTACATAAAAAACTGCTTAATTAAACCATTAAGTTTCTATTTGCTAAGATATAATGGGCTAAAAAGAAAAAGGTTAGCGTTAAAATAGTGTTGGAAGAATTGATTAGTGATGCCTTACAATTGCAATTGAAAGTTTTTGTTTTCAATCCGAAATTTAAGCAAGGCTCATTAGCTCCCACCAGTGGCATTAGACTACGTATGAAGTATTAATATCTACTTTTTTTATGAGAAATCGTTTCCATGTTTTCGATAATTGTCAGACACCTTTTTTTAATGAAATGGTGAATATATGGAATGCACTAAAATATATATCTACCAGCAGCAGTGAAAACCGTATGGACAATTCAGCCGACTCTCAACAGAGCCTTCAAAACACATAATCGTCCAAAAGATGCAATAACCATGGGGATGACAAGGGAATAAAGTGTCTGCAGAAGTAAAGACATCATCAATTAAAATGAAATAATTATAAAGAGAGAGTGAGAATGACAGAAAGAAAATATTACCTCGTACTGCTTTACGCCCGTCAACAGCAGAAAATGCCACGAAAAGTGTTAAGAACAGACAAAATTTTCAGACAAAAATCCAGGTTTTTGTGTGTTTTTTCGAGAGAATATATCTAGAAGACAGGAAATGCAGATGCTGATCTATTTTTCCGTACCTAACATTTAATATTGCATGCATGATGCTGCATGCCCTCTTTGTAAAAACTGCAGATTAAGTTTGGCTGAAAGGTTTTAATTGGTGCATCTCGCAATGTTTGCTGGCTTGAAAACTCATGGACATGCCTACACGATTAAGGCAGGCTGCTTAAATGTGTCCCTTAAGGTTTTCTTAATATCGCACTAATTACTAACCGAAAGGCACCTTTCAAATTCAATATGAATGTTGTTAAAATGATAAATCTGTGAACTCCAAAATAGAAAAACAGTTTGCGTGGAACAATAATGTAACGAACTGTAGGTCTTTGCAGTAATTTCAAATAGAAATAGTTGAATGGTTAAATTGAATGGTTGAAATGCAAATCTTTACTTAAAGAAAAGCGTATTTAGGGCAAGCATTTCGAATAGGTTTGTCCAGTATATAGCTATTTACGTATTGGCAATATTTAATATCGAAATTGTGTGATTTAATCTCAACGGGAAAATTTTATTTTTAGAACACTATTAGCACATCACCAAAGTCGAAACTGGAAATAAATTTGACCCTGCAATTATCGAAATAAAAATATCAAGCTTACCTCTGTTTGTAGTCTACCAATAGTAAAGATTTCAAAACTCTGCAGAGAAACTTGAGTTCGTCAATGACTTCGGGTTCTATTGACCGAGGGTATATATGCTATTCCTTAATCGAAAAATTACAAGGATATTGGAGAAGGTTATAATCATCTAATATCATATGTAGCTATATCTACATCGCTGTGTCGGATATGAGTGTCTCGGCTGTAAATTATCAATATCGATCAGTAACGTTTTTTCCGATGGACGTCATATCCATCGATTATTACAGATCAACTTAAATGAAGTCATAATATCCATATTGTTGCCATCTCGATGCTTCTTTACTTTACTAAAAGTAATTTTCAAGTTTGTACTACGTTAATTTGTCCTGAATGCCCACCGTGACGTTTCTAGCTAGACGTCATGATGTCATCAATTATCTGATACCATGGAAAGAGTCTGGTTCTTAGCTACATAAATAAATGGAAATGATTGAGAGAGGGTTATATATATAAGCATGCCTTGAGCATGGACAGAAATGTAAATACAAATTATGTATATAAATTAACAGAAAATACCTGTATGGTCATAATAGTTGCATTAAAGTGCAAGCCCTGATTTCATCTGCAAATTTTAACTTTTAGTGTGTCAAAGTATAATCTTTTACAGTCCTATATTGTGTGGTAAACAGATGAGCTCATCGCACTCTCTTCAAGTGTTCAATGATGCAAAACCAATTCATTTACATTCCACATGTGATGATCGCTGCATGTTCACATGATCGACAATCGATCCTTGCCCATACATCTGCGTGTACTCAGTGTCCCAGTCCCGTGTTCGCTAATCCCCGCAAACATAATTCATCATGATTGCTGTGCATCTGGGGCAGGTTGTTCGAAAGGCGTTTAGCTTAAACGGTGGATAAGTTCAAAATGGAAAACCAAATTATCTATTTATTGAACAACTGAGCTGAAATATTTCGATGTAAATAGTTTAATTGTCAATGGAAGTACATATTAAATGCGTAAGATACAGGCTTAGTAATTCGCAAGATGTATGAGAGTATTTTGAAACTTTGGCTTATCCGCCGTTTAGGCTAAACGCCTTTCGAACAACCAGCCCCTAATGTTTCGGCACGTTTTTATATTGGGGAATTGTGGTTAGATAGTCGGCAGTCACAAAGCATTTATAATGCCGATATTAGAGTCTGCATGGTTGGCTGTAGAATGTAACAATTAACACTTACTTACTGCGAACGAAGGAAACATTATGTTTTGTGGACCCGAGACTTGTCGATATGAAATATCGATGGTCGAGGGTCCACAAAACTTAATGTTTTCTGAGTTATTGGCAAATACGTTTTTTATTAAATACCACTTGTCAAAGAAAAACCAACCTTCAAGGTAAACAATGAAGTATCTATTCATAAAAGACCTAATTTCAAATGGATAAACAGTTTAAAGGTCGCACGATTAAAGTTGTTATTTCCCATGAGATAACACGTTATCTCACTCTGCAGGGGGCCGCGCTGGCGACATCAAAATTTCGTCTTCCTCGCGTGATTCGCTCTCGACCAATGAAATGCTACGAACACGAAACTTTGACAATATAATAATTAAAATTGCGTCACACTTGGTTTCTTATTCATATATAATTTTTTTGCTATAAACTGGCACTGCTTTGATTTGATTCCGCCAACAAGCTTATTAAATCCTTGAATTTGAAATAACTGACGAGCATGACGGTGACGAAGCCTCGTACCCAGTTGCCTTAATAGTGAATCATAAAACGTTGCATTCAGTTATTGTATAGAGGTCAGGCGGTGATGCGTGTAAATTACCAGGAATGTTGTTCGTTTTGTTGAAATACCAATGTAATGAGAACGAATGTTTCATGTCTACTGAAATTAGGTGCACTTTTTGATCTGCGCGGCTTAGTATAAAATGAAGTGCTGTTGTCGGAAATGATAATGACGTGTTTACCTGCAAACTTGTGCATCTGCGTGGTATTGATACATTTAACTAAGACTGTCAGTCAACGAAGGTTTGGAGATGAATTATTGCTGTTGTCGGAAACGATAATGACGTGTCTACCTGCAGACTTGTGTATGCATGTAATATATGTCTTCGATGATCAGCTACTAATAGAACGTACTATTATGTAAAAGTTCCTATTGGATAATACTCTACAAAAAGTATTTAATTTTAAGACAGAATACTTAGCTGTTGCTGGATTTCCTTTGATAGCGAACATTTGTTTGATGAACATTAAAAGAAATACTTAGAGACGAATTTAATATAATATGTAAAAGGCGATTCGGCCGGCGAACAGAATGGTTGAAGGTAAGAAGTTCAAGTCTAGTTCAAGAAGTTCATGTAATCTATGTTTACAAATAAACACAATGTGAAATTGTTTTCGAATTGCCTCGCTTTGTCAACCATATACTAGGATTAAACTGGTAGCGATGATTCATCTCCAAACCTTCCTTGACTGACAGTATTAGTTAAATGTATCAATACCGCGCAGATGCACAAGTCTGCAGGTAAACACGTCATTATCATTTCCGACAACAGCACTTCATTTTATACTAAGCAGGAGATCAAAAGTGCATCTTATTTCAAAAGACATGAAACATTCGTGCTCATTACATTGGTATTTGAACAAAACGAACAACATTCCTGGTAATTTACACGCATCACCGCCTGACCTCTATACAATAATTGGATGCAACGTTATACATTCTACTATTAAGGCAACTGCGTATACGAGGCTGCGTTACCGTCATGCTTGTCAGATATTTCAAATTCAATGATTTAATAAGCTTGTTGGCGGAATCAAATCAAAGCAGTGCCAGTTTATAGCAAAAAAAATTAAATATATAAATATGAACCCAAGTGGGAAGCAATTTAATTGTTACATTCTACAACCAACCATGCAGACTCTATTATCGGCATTATAAATGCTTTTTGACCTGCCGACTTAATCACAACAATTCCCAATCATTACCACAAAAGTCTGATCTCATAACGAGTTCTCCTTGAAACAACATAGTTATTACAATTCCCAGTCGAGTAATACCAAGCAACCAGGGCAGTGGGTTACTATAATTCCGTAATTCCTCAATATACAAAGGTGCCAAAAGTTCAGATTGATCATGATGAATGATGTGAGCAGGGATTATCGAACACGGGACTGGGACATATGGGCACATGCAAGATGTATGGGCAAGGATCGATTGTCGATCATGTGTCGATCACATGAAGTGGTTTTGCATCATTGAAAACTTGAGAGAGTACGATGTGCTCATCTGTTCACCGCACACTATAGGACGGAAAAAGATTATACTTTGAAAAATTGAAAGTGAAGAACTGCAGATGAAACAACGCTAGCAATTTATTGCAACTATATTGACCATTAAGGTAGATTATGGATAATAATTTGTATTTGGATACAACTCTGTCCATGCTTATAACCCTTTCTCAACTGATAATTTCCATTTATAGCTACCAACAAGACTCTTTCGATGGTATTTGATAAAGAGTAACGACATCTAGCTAGAAACGTCACGGTGGGCATTCAGGTCAAATTAACGTAGTACAGACTTACGAATTATTTTTAGTAAAGCGAAGAAGGATCGAGATGGCAACAAAATGGATATTATGACTTCATCTCAATGAATCTATAATAAGCGATAAATATAACTTCCATCGGAAAAAAACGTTACTGATCGATATTGATAATTTACAGTCGAGACAATCATATCCGACACAGGATGTAAATACAGCTACATATGATAATAGATATATCCCTGTCGGAAGTCTCAAATTGCATTATTTTTGTCATTTTTTGACCAAGGAATAGCATATATATCCCCGGTCAATAGAACCCTAAGTCATTGGCGAACAGAAGTTTCTCTGCAGAGTTTTGAAATCTTTACTATTGGTAGACTACAAACTGAGGTAAGCTTGATCTTTTTATTTTGATCATTGCAAGGTCAAATTTATTTCCAATTTGATCCTTGGTAATGTTATATAGTTTTCTAAAAATGAAATTTTCCCGTTGAGATTAAATCATACAATTTCGATACCGAATGTTGCGAATGCGTAAATAGCTATATACTGAAAAAACCTACTCGAAATGCTTGCCCTAAATAAGCTGTTTTTGAAGTAAGTGTTTCAACCATTCAATTTTACCATTTAACTATTTCTATTTGAAATTACCGCAAAGACCTACAGTTTGTTAGGTTATTGTGCCATGTAAACTGTCTCTCTATTTTGGAGTTCAGAGATATTATCATCTTACCGCGTTCATTTTGAACTAAAAAAGCACCCTTTCGGTTAGAAATTTGTGCAATAGTAATAAATTCTTAGGGGACACATTTAATGCCTTAATTGTGTAGGTGTGTCCATGAGTTTTCAAGCCAGCAAACATTATGAGATGCACCAATTAAAACCTTTCAGCCAAACTTAATCCGCAGTTTTTACACAAAGGGCAGCATCACGGATGCAATATTAAATGTTAGGCTAAGGAAAAGTTGATCAGCATCTGCATTTCCTGTCTTCTAGATATATTCTCTCAAACACAATGGATTTCCGTCTGAATATTTATTTTTTGCTTACACTTTTCGTGGCATTTTCTGCTGTTGATGGGCGTAAAGCAGTACGAGGTAATATTTTCTTCCTGTCTTTCTCTCTCTCTCTCTCTCTCTCTCTCTTTATAATTATTTCATTTTAACTGATGATGTTTTCATGCCTGCAGACATTCCAGCTCCTTGTTCTTACCATGGTTTTTGCCTCTCAGCGACGACGATGTGTCCCCCAGGCTCTTTTGAGTGCGGGTATTCTTGTTCACTTAATTTACATTGCTGCTGGTAGGTATTTTTAGTGCACTTCCATATAATAATTCGCATCACTAATCAATTCTTCCAACACTATTAATTTTTAACGCTAACCTTTTTCTTTTTAGTCCATTCTTTTATCGTCGAAAATAGAAATGAAATGATCTAATTAAGCAGTTATTCGATGTAATCGATCCAGTTTACTTTAATTAAATGGATAGATAACAATTCCAGTCTATATTTCAGTGAATTAACGATAGATAGATGGACAACTTCGGTCATGAAGATTTCTTGACTTATATAGTAGGAAGTCACAATAATGCAACGGATGGCGGGCATTGCAGCAGCTTCTGCGCATCAGTTTCGCCCTTACTCATCGGTTTTGCTACTACTTCATCTAAATTCACCCAAATTTCCTACATTCCTCGTTTTTCTGAGTATCATTGTGAATCAAACACCATCATCAATTTTAAAAAGTAGATAATTTCTATACTACAGGGTGTCTCAAAAAACCCGAAAACTATTGAAATCACTCATTGTTAAAATTTGAATGTCGTGTGCACGAATTTTAGCCCGTGGGAATTTATTGCAACTCAGTAAAATGCTAAATGCTTTGTGTTGCTAGAGAAAGGGGACATGTCGAAGGTCATGCATGTGATTGAGATGCACATTTAAATATTGTTAATAAATATCATTTTCGTGTACGAGCAAATTTTACTGCATCATATGCATGCATAAAAATGTTTATGCATGGCAAACATTTATACACCTGTCGGTCCCAACAGAGTGCTTAGGCATTCAAACTCTAACAATTACATTGTTATGCGTGATTTCAAAGGTTTTAGTTTTTTTTGAGACACTCTGTATTACGAAATTCTCGATCTAGCCACTGCGACTGAAAATCCCCAGTGTTTTCATGAGACATCAAACTAAGTTAAGACTAGCACAAGAAGTTTTTAATTCTTAATTCAAAATGGCGCCAAAAATTTTTTCTCAAGCAACACTGATCTCAAAATATTTACATCAGGGACAATTTTTGAAATCGCAACATTTTTTGCTGGGCCTCTCCGCGCAGCCTCTGGGACTAGGCTGAATTCACGCATGCGCATAACTTACAAAAACGCCCAAGGTCCATGCAGGATGACGGACAACTCTGATTTCGCATTTGCATTCCCGGGCATAATTCCTCGCCCGGCATTACCATTACCATTTGGCCTGCCGAGAAGAAAGTGCATTGGGCCTGCATAAGAACCTCCAGGAAGCGTAACTGAATGCGCGAAGCGCGGGTGGAAGTTAAAAACACGAAATATAAAACTATGACGAAAAATAAAAAAGCCATCATTTCGGACGTTACAAATACAAAGTTTTTTAAAATGAATACATACAATTTGTTACAACCTTACCTGGCAATGTTATTCTTTTAGAGAGGTGACTTATGCCGTACATTTGTGTTGTATTTACAAAACTGACCGAGTTCCACTCCTTCACGTTGGCGCCATATTACCTTTTAACCGCTCGTGCGTGGTGGTCTGGTTCGGTGCCCAAGCAGCCTTCATGATCCGTCATGTTAAGCTTCACTTTTAGGTTACGGGCGAGCCTTCCATGCATATAGAGTTCACTGGCGGTACGTGCTGGGAAAATGCTATTTTAGCATTTTCTTTAATTTGCGGGAAGTAAATTTGTTTCCAAATAAACTGTCGAGTAATTAGACCGAATTAAATCCCTCTAAAAGTCATCTTTTTTGCTATAAGTCTCAAGCAAGAAATACAAAACAAAAACAATACAAAAATTTCAACGGCAACGTTCCTCTTGCGATACAGACGCCCGCGATCCATGCACATCGCAGGCTCAAATATTTTCCAAACTTTAAGTAGGCTAAATTATAAACAGTTTACTCGTTCCTTAACAAGATTATTCATCGCGGGAGAAGTAAAGAACATGACGACGAATAGCACACGAGGGAATGTTGAGCCCTAAAACATAACAAACCAAGACAGACAAATGATGCGAACACTCCAAAAAGATTTACCGGCAATTGTCTTTTGGGCACAGTACCTTGGTTTGTACGGACCAAGATTACATATTTGAGCAGTCTCGGCCCGTATATTTTATATTATTGCAATATTCTTAATAAAACCTCTTTTGACTTTTAACGCCCATTTAGTCACAAGACCGCGTGCCATATAATAAATTTTACTATTAAAGCACGTGGCTACGAGGCTGCATCACCGTCATAATCGTCAGTTATTTCAAATACAATGATTTAAAAAAATTGTTGGCGGAATCAAATCCAAGCGGTGCCAGTTTACACCATTATGGTAAGAACAAAGAACTCAAGTGGGAAGCAATTTAATTGTTACATTCTACAGCCATGCAGACTCTAATATTGGCATTTTAAATGCTTTGTGGCCTGCCGACTTTATCACCACAATTCAATACCACAAAAGTCTGATCTCATAAAGAGTTTTATTGAAACAACATAATTATTACAATTCCCAGTCGAACACTACCAAGCAACCAGGGCAGTGGGTTCCTATAATTCCGTAATTCCCCAATATACAAAGGTGCCGAAACATCAAATGCACAACAATCGATCATGATGAATTGTGTTCGCGGGGATTATCGAACACAGGACTGGGACAGTGGGTACATGCAAAAAATATAAGGCTAGGATCGATTGTCGATCATGTGAAAATGCATGGATCATCACATGTAGAATGTAAATAAAGGAGTTTTGCATCATTGAACACTTGAAGAGAGTACGATGTGCTCATATGTACACCACACAATAATTATTGTAAAACAATTATTCATATTTATTGTCTTCAGAGGTCTGTTAACATGAATATATGAATATGTGCCCTCCCCCACTAATTATCGTCTCCCGTACGCCACTGAATAAATGTTGTTGTTATTTTCAAGGGCCGACCCGTCGTCGACTAACTCTCTGGAATAATGAAGAAACATATCTCCGAAAGAAACCCCGGATTTTACAGATCAATATTTTTATTTATTTATTGAATTGAATCATTCCATAGTACTTTTCCTTCTCGCTTTAAGAATACGAAACGTAACGAGGTATTATCATTTAGTTTTTATCACGAAAAGGTTTGGACAATGACAGGGCAATCATTCGGGGATGGAGGGGGGTGTGTGATGGTAACCAGCTTAAATGCTATGCACAAAGTAATTAACATCCCTCCGGTTAAACGTTGTTGCAATTAACATCCCTCCGGTTAGAAGCTGCTGCAATGCCCTCCATCGGTTGCATTAATTTTGACTTTCTACTAGAAATCAAGAAATCACTATGGCTTAATTTGTTTATCTATCTATCGTTTATTCACTGAAATATAGACTGGAATTTTTATCTATTCATTTAATCAAAGTAAACTGGATCGATTACATAAAAAACTGCTTAATTAAACCATTAAGTTTCTATTTGCTAAGATATAATGGGCTAAAAAGAAGAAGGTTAGCGTTAAAATAGTGTTGGAAGAATTGATTAGTGATGCCTTACAATTGAAAGTTTTTGTTCTCAATCGGAAATTTCAGCAAGGCCCATTTGTTCCCATTAGTGGCATTAGACTACGTATGAAGTATTGATTTATACGTATACTTTTTTTCTTTGAGAAATCGTTTCCATGTTTTCGATAATTGTCATTAATGAAATGGTAAATATATGGAAGTCCACTAAAATATATACCTACCAGCAGCAGTGAAAAACGTATGGACAATTAAGCCCGCACTCAACAGTGCGTTCGGAACACATAATCGCCCCAGAGATGCACTAACCATGGGGATGACAGGGAGCTGGAATGTCTGCAGGCATGAAGACATCATCAATTAAAATGAAATAATTATAAAGAGAGAGTGAGAAAGACAGAAAGAAAATATTACCTCGTACTGCTTTGCGCCCGTCAACAGCAGAAAATGCCACGAAAAGTGTAAAGAACAGACAAAATTTTCAGACAAAAATCCATTGTGTTCGAGAGAATATATCTAGAAGACAGGAAATGCAGATGCTGATCTATTTTTCCGTGCCTAACATTTGATATTGCATGCATGATGCTGCATGCCCTCTTTGTAAAAACTGCAGATTAAGTTTGGCTGAAAGGTTTTAATTAGTGCATCTCGCAATGTTTGCTGGTTAAATTGAATGGTTAAAATCCAAATCCTTACTTAAAAAAAAAGCGTATTTAGGGCAAGCATTTCGAATAGGTTTGTCCGGTATATAGCTATTTACGCATTGGCAATATTTGGTATCGAAATTGTATGATTTAATCTCAACGGAAAAATTTCATTTTTAGAACACTATTAGCACATCACCAAGGATGAAACTGGAAATAAATTTGACCCTGCAATGATCAAAATAAAAATATCAAGCTTACCTCTGTTTGTTGTCTACCAATAGTAAAGATTTCAAAACTCTGCAGAGAAACTTGAGTTCGTCAATGACTCAAGGTTCTATTGACCGAGGGTATTATATGCTATTCCTTAATCGAAAAATTACAAGGATATTGGAGAAGGTTATAATCATCTAATATCATATGTACATATATTTACATCGCTGTGTCGGATATGAGTGTCTCGGCTGTAAATTATCAATATCGATCAGTGACGTTCTTTCCGATGGACGTCATATCCATCGCTTATTACAGATCCACTTAACTGAAGTCATAATATCCATATTGTTGCCTTCTCGATGCTTCTTTGCTTTACTAAAAGTAATTTTCAAGTCTGTACTATGTTAATTTGTCCTGAATGCCCACCGTGACGTTTCTAGCTAGACGTCATGATGACATCAATTATCTGATACCATGGAAAGAGTCTGGTTCTTAGCTGCATAAATAAATGGAGATGATTGAGAAAGGGTTATAAGCATGCCTTAATCATGGACAGAATTCTATGTAAATACAAATTAAGTATATAAATAAGCAAAAAAACACCTTTATCGTCATTATAGTTGCATTAAAGTGCTAGCCCCGATTTCATCTGCAAACTTTAACTCTTAGTATGTCAAAGTAAAATCTTTTACAGTCCTATATTGTGTGGTAAACAGATGAGCTCATCGTGCTCTCTTCAAGTGTTCAATGATGCAAAACCACTTCATTTACAATCCACATGTGATGATCCCCGCATGTTCACATGATCGACAATCGATCCTTGCCCATACATCTTGCATCCATACATCATCATGATTGCTGTACATCTGATGTTTTGGCACGTTTTTATATTGGAGAATTGTGGTTAGAAAGTCGGCAGTCACAAAGCATTTAAAATGCCGATATTAGAGTTTGCATGGTTGGCTGTAGAATGTAACAATTAAAATTGCTTCCCACTTGGGTTCTTATTTATATATAACTTTTTTTGCTATAAACTGGCACCGCTTTGATTTTATTCCGCCAACAAGCTTATTAAATCATTGAATTCGAAATAACTGAAGAGCATGACGGTGACGCCTCGTACCCAGGTGCTTTAATAGTGAAATATAAAACGTTGCATTCAGTTATTGTATAGAGGTCAGGCGGTGATGCGTGTAAATTACCAGGAATATTAGTCGTTTTGTTCTAATACCAATGTAATGAGAACGAATGTTTCATGTCTAATGAAATTATATGTACTTTTTGATCTGCTGCTTAGTATAAAATGAAGTGCTGTTGTCGGAAATAATAATGACCTGTTTATCTGCAGATTTGTGTATGTAATATAAAAATAATTATGTCCTTGATGATCAGAGGCTACTAATAGAACGTATTAAGTAAAAGTTCCTATTAGAGAATAATCCACAAAAAGTATATAATTTTAAGACAAAATAATTCGCTATTGCTGGATTTCCTTTGATAGCGAACATTTGTTTGATGAACATTAAATTAATGTTCGTTAATTTGTTAAAAAGCGATTAGGCCGGCAAACAGAAATGGTTGAAGCTAAGAATTTCAAGTCTGTAATCTATGTGTACAAATAAACACAATGTGCAATTGTTTTCGACCTTCTTCCCTTTATCATTCATATACTAGGACTAAACTGCTAGCACTGATTTATCTCCAAACCTTCCTTGACTGTATTGTGTTAGTTAAATGTATCAATACCGCGCAGATGCACAAGTATGCAGGTAAACACGTCATTATCATTTCCGACAACAGCATTTCATCTTATACTAAGCAGCACATCAAAAAATGCATCTAATTTCAGTAGACATGAAACATTCGTTCTCATTACATTGTTATTTCAACAAAACGAACAACATTCCTGGTAATTTACACGCATCACCGCCTGACCTCTATACAATAACTGAATGCAACGTTTTATATTTCACTATTAAAACACCTGGGTACGAGGCTGCGTCACCGTCATGCTCGTCACTTATTTCAAATTCAATAATTTAATAAGCTTGTTGGCGGAATCAAATCAAAGCGGTGCCAGTTTATAGCAAAGAACCCAAGTGGGAAGCAATTTAATTGCTACAGTCTACAACCAACCATGCAGACTCTAATATCGGCATTATAAATGCTTTGTGACTGCCGGCTTTAACACCACACAGGACTGGGCATCGGGCACATCCAAGATGTATTGGCAAGGATGGATTGTCGATCATGTAAACATGCAGGTATCATCACATGTGGATTGTAAATGAAGTGGTTTTGCATCATTGAACACTTGAAGAGAGTGAGATGTGCTCATCTGTTCACCACACAATATTGTAAAACAATTATGTCAGTGCTTATAACCCTTTCTCAATCATATCCATTTACTTATGTAGCTACTCGCCAAACTCTTTCGATTGTATTTGATAATTGATTGTCATTATGACGTCTAGCTAGACACGTCACGGTGGCCACTCAGGACAAATTAACGTAGTACAGACTTTCAAATTATTTTTGGCAAAGTTAAGAAGCATTGAGATGACAACAATATGGATATTATGACACCGCATACTATAGGACTGAAAAAGGTTATACTTTGAAATATTGAAAGTTAAGAATTCCAGATGAAACAACGCTAGCAATTTATTGCAACTATATTGACGATAAAGGTAGATTATGAAAAATAGTCTATATTCGTATACATTTCTTGCTCATGCTTATAACCCTTTCTCAATCATTTCCATTTACTTATGTAGCTACTAACTCAGGACAAATTAACGTAGTACAGACATACGAATTATCTTTAGTAAAGCAAAAAAGCATCGAGATAGCAACAGTTGAATGGATCTATAATTAAGCAATGGATATGACGTCCATCGGAAAGAACGTCATTGATCAATATTGATAATTTACAATCGAGACACTCATATCCGACACAGCGATGTAAATATAGCTACATATTTTACTATTGGCAGACTACAAACTGAGGTAAGCTTGATCTTTTTATTTGCATAATTGCAGGGTCAAATTTATTTCCCGTATATCCTTGGTGATGTGATATTGTCTTCTAAAACAAATTATCCCTTTGAGATTAAATCATACAATTTCGATACCGAATGTTGCGAATGCGTAAATAGCTAGCTATATACTGGAAAAACCTATTCGAAATGCTTGTCCTAAATAAGCTTTTTATGAATAAGGATGTCAACCATTCGATTTAACCATTCAACTATTTCGATTTGAAATTACTGCAAAGGCCTACAGTTCGTTAGATTATTGTCTCTCTATTTTGGAGTTCCCAGATGTTATCATTTTACCACGTTCATATTAAATTATTTTGAAAGGAGCCTTTCGGTTGGTAAATTGCGCGGTATTAAAAAATCTTAGAGGACACATTTAAGCAGCCTGCCTTAATCGTATGGGTGTGTCCATGAGTTTTCAAGCCGGCAAACTTTATGAAACGCACCAATTAAAACCTTTTAGCCAAACTCAATCCGCAGTTTTTGCAAATAGGGCAGCATCATGCATGCAATATTAAATGTTAGGCTACGGAAAAATATATCAGCATCTGCATGTCCTGTCTTCTAGATATATTCTCTTGAACACAATGGATTTCCGTCTGAATATTTGTCTGTTCCTCACACTTTTCGTGGCATTTTCTGCTGTTGACGGGCATAAAGCAGTACGAGGTAATATTTTCTTCCTGTCTTTCTCACTCTCTCTTTATACTTATTTTATTTTAATTGATGATGTCTTCATGCCTGTAGACACTTTACCCCCTTGTCATCTCTATGGTCATTGCATGCAAAGTCCGATTGGGTGTTTCGAAGGCTATGTTGAGTGCGGGTTTACTTGTCCACCCGGTTTTCACTGCTGCTGGTAGGTATATTTTAGTGCACTTCCATATATTATTCCCGATTTCAACAAAGAAAACATTAGTCTGACAATTAGCGAAAACATAGAAAACAAGATCTCAAAGAAAAAAGTAGAAATCAAAGTCATCACTAATCAATTCTTCCAACACTATTTTAACGCTAATCTTTTTCTTTTCAGCACATTATATCCGGGGAAATAGAAATGTAATGGTCTAATTAAGAAGTTATTAGATGTAATCGATCCAGTTTACTTTGATTAAATGGGTGGATAAAAATTCCAGTCTATATTTCATTACGACAGATAGTTAGATAACTTCGGTCATAAAAATTTCTTGATTTGTAGTAGAAAGTCACAATTAATGCGACGTATGGAGGGCATTAATTGCAGCAGCTTCTGCGCATTGGTTTCGCTCTTACTCATCGGTTTTGCAACTACTTCATCTAAAATCACCCAAATTTCCCACACTCCCCGCTTCTCAAAACATCATTGTGAATCAAACACCATCATTTACCAAGTATAGATAATTTTTGTATAATTACGAAATTCTCGATCACGCTAATGGGACTGAAAATCCCCAGTGTTTTCATCAGTTATCTTATAATAACGTATGTAAAATCAAGTCAGCAAAGTAATTAACGCCAAAATTAAAATTGTTTTGATCATTAGTTAGGGGCGTAGCTAAGGAGGGGGGTGGAGTGGGGGCGGTCGCCCTCCCAATGGTCTTTAAAACCGTTCTCATGACATGTTTAAATCCAGCGGAATATGAGGAGGGGGAATTAAGTTAGGTAAGCAACGAGTAATCAGTATATCTAAAGAGATTTTCACGTGTATTGTTCGTTGTTCTAATGTAATAATGACAGACTTTTGCTATTTGTAACCTTACGATTACTTTTAAAAGCTCGTATCAGAATGTGGGAAATGGTGTTTCCAAGCCTTAGAAATCCAAAATTTCCCCGGGGGAGCACCCCCGGACTCCCCAAGGTACTTTGTGCCTTCCCCACTCACTGGTCCCCCCCCCAAATTTTTTACCCTAGCAACGCCACTGTCATTAGTCTTTTCGTCAAATCAAATCACCTTCCGGACACATTGGGAGTGGAAGATCGTTAAGATCAATCATTCATAGTCTTATGTTTATTCACTTTTTGTCTCGATTCATTTGAGGAGCCATATGAGAAACTCAAGCTTGTGTTTAACCGGTAATTTTAACCGCAGACGAGAACGAACCGATACATTGGAATGTTAATTACTTTGTGCATAGAATTTAACCTGTTTACCATAACACCCCAAGGATAATTTAACGTTGCATTCAGTTATTGTATAGAGGTCATACAGGCGGTGACGCGTGTAAATTACCAGGAATGTTGTTCGTTTTGTTGAAATATTTCTTTTAATGTTCATCAAACAAATGTTCGCCGTCAAAGGAAATGCAGTAATAATTAAAGTATTCTGTCTTAAAATTAAATATTTTTGTAGATTATTCTCTAATAGGAACTTTTATATAATACGTTCTATTAGTAACCTCTGATCATGAAGGGTATATAAATTTTTACATAGCTACTATAATTTTACTGAAGCTGTTCTTTAAAATGAGACAATAGCAAAAAGTTTTCTTGCTAATGTCCTTTAAAAAAACAAATCGCATCATTGATCTTTCTTCGTGGTAAAAGGTCAAGTTTTTAGATATTTTTGTATCTTTTTAAATTGTGTAACGTATGTGTACTTTGCGAGCTCTGCTGGAAAGCGGTATAATTTATGGGGGTATATGTAATAGGTAAGTGTATGTAAAAATATATAATTTTGCTTTAATTTTTTATCTTTTGACATCAATCACGCTACCACCACTATAAAGAAAGAAAGTGATTACGAGACAGATTGGTATCTTAATAAAATACAAATATTGAAGAACAAGTTATTTGTAGCATTAATAGGTCGCAATTCTCTTCACGTAAGAAGTACATTACATTAAAAGGAGTCCTAAAGCTGTGGAGTTGTGACATAATTACGGGAAAGGTCTATCAGCATGTATTAACGTAAACATCTGCGCTATGTAAGAGTTTATCACGTTATAGAGAGCGAACGGGAGATGAGGGGGGGAGGGGGTGCATACTCATATATTCATCTTATGTCTTATTTCTTTTGTTAGCTATTTTTTCTACGGTCGTATATGCAAATATTACATGAATATCTGAATATATCGCCTCCCCAAATTAAGCTTCTAGTGACGGTCCTGGTCATGCAGACGAGACGATGTGAGATTATCACAAACTGCACTATCCTCCCTCTTAGAAACGTCAGAAAAAATAAATAATTGTACACCAACTACTGTAATAGACTTTAGTAATCAATTATTGCTCACGGTCAATCATGATTTTTCAACAGCATGCAAATCAATTATTTGCCGATAACGACGGCAAATGAAAATAATTGATAGGGAGACATTGTCGTCTATCTATCTACCAACCAATCTGCCTACAAACATATCTAGCATTACTCTAAACTCTTGGAAAATCAACCACGTTTTGTGGGCCTCAGTATTTGGTTTAAGGGGCTGTTTACATGAGCCCGGTTACCCGAGATTCAACGAAGCGTGAGATGCTTTTGAGGTATTGAAATGAGCAGATAGCATGATCCTGGCAGTCGTATAATCACCACAACAATAGCATGTGCTTGTTTGGTGTAATAAAGACTTATTTCAATACCTCAAAGTCCTCTCACGCTTCGTTGAATCTCGGGTAACCGGGCTCATGTAAACAGCTCCTAAAGGCTGCATTCCACTTACGCGTTTTTCATACGCACGTACACGCACGTAAAAGTCTGAATCCTTATACATGTTACCTTTGAAAAAACTAAGTGAATAAATCGAAGGAACTTAGTTTTCTGCATATTTTAGTATGCATTAGTTGACCTAGATGTTAAATAATAAAAATTTAAAAGCGTTTAAAATTTTCCGTACGTGTACGTGCGTATAAAAAACGCGTAAGTGGAAAGCAGCCTTAAGTCAGATGGGGTGAAACACACTAAAAAAAATTTCGGACATAAAATACAAAGAGGGAGACTTTTGGTATAATGTCTATTCTGTATTGGTAGCTTTAGTAGTGACCACGAGTACGAATACTAGATTCGCATTTTCGCGCCAAGTTCAGTGCTCTTGCCAACGCCATCTGGCGAGACTCGTTGTCGTTGGGACTACGAGTACGAAATTAACTAAGGCAATTAAAAATGACGAATCTCGTACTCGTAGTCGTGCTGGTAGTCTCTACTATTGCTCCCAAACAATTACTAGTGCAATGTTGATAAAATTCATGAAAAGTTCTCGCGTTCAAATAATCGCGTTCAAATTAGGCTACCTTTCCCGAAGCATGAGTTATTATGAGCAGAGGCAAGCGTTATTATGAGCAGAGGCAATGCGCAAACCCGAAAAGTTATCTATGATGCGCAAAATAATTTATTTTTAATTATTTTATTTCAGCTTTAATTGGTCCAAAAGGAGGCGTTATCAAGTTAGATGACGTCACACTTCAGTTGGAAGCTGGCTGCTTGACCGAGGACACAGAAATTACTGTAGCTACAAAACCTCACAAAAATTTTGTCCTTAAATCATTTACAGACTTGGGTCTAGTTGATGCTTTCTTAAGTGCTGCTGAATTCCTTCCACTACGCTTAAAATTCCTAAAACCGTAATTTACTTGTTCTTATTCATCTGCAAATCATGTACACCAGGAACAACATACTTTCTTGGCCCGTGTCAGCTTGCCATTAGTGATCGTTATATGCTAGATGGTAAAGGCCAAGATTGTAGGCAGAACTTCATTCTTGTTGAAGTGACATTTAATTTAAATACGCAATGAAAGAAAATTTATGTACCACAACTCAATTTTGGAAAATGATACTCGATAGTAAACCTCAATATTTTCTTTGCAACCTTTTCTTATGGTATCACTTTATAATACACGCATGGAGTTTTGACATATAATTGTAACATATAAATATTTACCGCAAGTAGTTGGATTAGATTTTTTCATCTGTGTTGCATTGTTGCAAGTTTTATTAGCTACTGCGATTGCATTTTTATTGCTGAAGTCACATGTTTCCTAACTACACATGTTTGCATGCAAAATATGTCGAAATCTTTTACCCAGAAACTGGAAAATATAGTGATTATAGAGATTTAAATAGAGATATGGAGATTTGAATAGAGATAATGATTAAAGCACCTGGGTACGAGGCTGCATCACCGTCATGTTCGTCAGTTATTTCAAATTCAATGATTTAGTAAATTTGTTGGCGGAATCAAATCGAAGCGGTGCCAGTTTATAGCCATTATGGTAATAACATAGAATCCAAGTGGGAAGCAATCATAATTGTTACATTCTACAGCCAACCACGCAGACTCTAATATTGGCATTATAAAAGCTTTGTAACTGCCGACTTTATCACCACAATTCCCAATCATTATCACAAAAGTCTGATCTCATAACGAGTTCTCATGGAAACAAAATAATTATTACAATTCCCAGGATGGGGCAAGGATCGATTGTCGATCATCAAGGTTCATTAGCTCCCATCAGTGGCATTAGAGTACGTATAAAGTATTAATATGGTGAATATATGGAAGTGCACTAAAATATACCTACCAGCAGCAATGAAAACCGTATGGACAAATAAATCCGCACTGAGTAGAGCCTGGGAGACACGTGAATGTCTCTGGAATGCAATGACCATGGAGACAACAAGGGGGTAAAAGGTCTACAGGCATGAAGACATCATCAATTAAACTGAAATAATTATAAAGACAGAGTGAGAAACACAGAGAGAAAATATTACCTCGTACTGCTTTACGCCCGTCAACAGCAGAAAATGCCACGAAAAGTGTCAGCAAAAGACAAATACTCCGACGGAAATCCATTGTGTTCGAGAGAATATATCTAGAAGACAGGACATGCAGATGCTGATCTATTTTTCTGTAGCCTAACATTTCATATTGCATGCATGATGCAGGCTGCATCATGCAGCCCTCTTTGTAAAAACTACGGATTAAGTCTGGCTGCGTGTAAGCTTTTAACTAGTGCATCTCGTAATGTTCGCTGGCTTGAAAACTCATGGACGCACTTATACAATTACGGCAGACTGTTTAAATATGTCCCCTACGTTTTTGAATGTCGCGTAATTTACTAGCCGAAAGGCTCCTTTCAAACTCAATATGAACGTGTTAAAAGGATAACACCTGTGAACTCCAAAATAGAAAAACAGTTTACGCATGGAACAATAATATAACGCTCTGCAGGCCTTTGCAGTAATTTCAAATAGAAATAGTTGAATGGTTAAATTTCGTGGTTGAAATCCAAATCCTTACATCAAGAAAAGCTTATTTACGTCAAGCATTTCGAATAGGTTTTTCCAGTACGCATTCGCAACATTCGGTATCGAAATTGTATGATTTAATCTCATCGGGAAAATTTCATTTTTAGAAGACTATATAACATTACCAAGGATGAAACTGGAAATAAATTTGACCTTGCAACTATCTAAAATAAAAAGATCAAGCTTACCTCTGTTTGTAGTCTGCCAATAGTAATGAGGGGCTGGGACGTCTGCAGACATGAAGACATCATCAAAATAAAATAATTATAAAGAGAGAGTAAGAAAGACAGGAAGAAAAAATTACCTCGTACTGCTTTACGCCCGTGAACAGCAGAAAATGCTACGAAAAGTGTAAAGAACAGGGGTCGGTTGTATCAAGCCCGTTTAGCTTAAACGGCGGATAAGTCAAAATTAAATAGCACTCTTACATCTCTCTTGAATGAGTCAACTTTAATATTATGCACTGAATATGTAGTTGTAAACAGTATATTTGTATTAAGGTTAAAAACATTTTGTTTGCTTGTTGAATAAAACGATAGACGTGATTTATTTTTTGAACTTATCCGCCGTTTTAGCTAAACGGGCTTGATACAACCGGCCCTAGACAAATATTCAGACGGGAATCCATTGTGTTTGAGAGAATACATCTAGAAGACGGGACATGCAGATAATGATCTATTTTCAGTAGCCTAACATTTATATTAATACTTTGCAAAAACTGCGGATTAACTTAGGCTGTAAGGTTTTAATTGGTGCATCTCATAAATGTTTGCGCTGGCTTGAAAACTCATGGACACACCTACACGATAAAGGGAGGCTGCTTAAAAGTGTCCCCTAAAATTTTCTTAATTAATTTCGCACAATTTACTAACCGAAAGGTGCCTTTAAGTTCAATATGAACGTGGTAAAATGATAACATCTGTGAACTCCAAAATAGAGAGACATTTTACGTGGAACAATCATATAACGAACTGTAGGTCTTCGCAGTAATTTCAAATAGAAATAGTCGAATGGTTAAATTGAATGGTTGAAATCCAAATCCTTACTTCATAAAAAAAGTGTATTTAGGGCAAGAATTTGGAATAGGTTTTTCCAGTATATGGCTATTTACGCATTTGCAACATTTGGTATGGAAATTGTCATTACCAAGGATGAAACTGGAAATAAATTTGACCCTGCAATGATCAAAATAAAAAGATCAAGCTTACCTCAGTTTGTAGTCTGCCAATACAGTAAACATTTCATAACCCAGCTGAGTCGGTTCAGTTCGTCAATGTCTCAAGGTTCCATTGACAGACGGTATAATTATATGCTATTCCTTTCTCGCAAAATGACAAGGATATTCGAGAAGAATTTAATTATCTAATATCATGTATGTACATATATTTACATCGCTGTGTCGGATATGAGTGTCTCGGCTGTAAATTATCAATATCGATCAGTAACGTCCTTTCCAATGGAAGTCATATCCATTGCTTATAGATCCATTCAACTGAAGTCATAATATCCATATTGTTGCCATCTCGATGCTTCTTTGCTTTACTAAAAACAAATCGCAAGTCTGTACTACGTTAATTTGTTCTGAATGCCCACCGTTACGTTTCTAGCTAGACGTCATGATTATATCAATTATCTGATAGCATCGAAAGAGTTTGGTTAGTACCTCAGTACATAAATAAATGGAAGTTATTGAGAAAGGGTTAAAAGCATGCCTTAAGCATGGACAGAATTCTATGTAAATACAAATTATTTGTCTAAAACAACAAAAAATACCTTTATCGTCAATATAGTTGCATAAAGTGCTAGCCCTGATTTCATCTGCAAACTTTAACTCTTAATATGTCAAAGTAAGTTTTTTTACAGTCCTATATTGTGGGGTAAACAGATGAGCACATCGTACTCTCTTCAAGTGTTCAATGATGCAAAACCTTTTTTCATTTACATTCCACATTCAGGGCAGTGAGTTATTATAATTCCGTAATTCCGCAATATACAAAGGTGCCGAAACTTCAGATATACAGTAATGAATCATGATGAAACATGTTCGCAGGGATTATCGAACATGGGACTGGGACACTGGGTACATGCAAGATGTATGGGCAAAGATCGATTGTCGATCATGTGAACATGCAGGGATCATCACATGTGGAATGTAAATTAAGGGGTTTTGCATCATTGAAAATTTGAAGAGAGTACGATGTGCTCATCTGTTCACCACACACTATAGGACTGTATAAAAGATTATACTTTGAAATATTGAAAGTTACAGGTTCGCAGACGAAACAGTGCTAACACTTTATTACAACAATATTGACGATAAAGGTAATTTTTTTTACTTATTTTCATGCATAATAATTTGTATTTATGTACAATTCTGTCCATGTTTATAACCCTTTCTCAATCATATCCATTTATTTATGTAGCTACTAACCAGATTCTTTCGATGGTATTTGATAATCGAGTCATGACGTCTAGCTAGAAACGTCACGGTGGGCATTCAGGACAAATTAACGTAGTATAGACTTGCAAATTATTTTTAGTAAAGCAAAGAAGCATCGAGATGGCAACAATATGGATATTATGACTTCAGTTCAATGGATCTAAAATAAGCGATGGATATGACGTCCATCGGAAAGGACGCGTTACTGATCGATATTGGTAATTTACAGCCGAAGCACTCATATCCGACACAGCGATGTAAATATAGCTAAATATGATAATAGATATATCCTTCTCGGAAGTCCCAAATTGCATTATTTTTGTCATTTTTCGACCAAAGAATAGCATATATACCCTCGGTCAATAGAACTCTCAGTCACTGACGAAATGAAGTGTCTCTGCGAAGTTTTGAAATCTTTACTATATTGGAAGACTACAAACTGAGGTAAGCTTGATCTCTTCATTTTGATCACTGCAAGGTAAAATTTATTTCTAGTTTCATCCATGGTAATGTGATATAGCCTTCTAAAAATGGAATTTTCCCGTTGAGATTAAATCATACAATTTCGATACCGAATGTTGCGAATGCGTAAAAAGCTATATACTGGACAAACCTATTTAAAATGCTTGCCCTAAATAAGCTTTTTTGAAGTAAGGATTTGCATTTCAACCATTCAATTTGACCATTCAACTATTTCAATTTGAAATTACTGCAAAGTCCTACAGTTGGTTAGGTTTATTGTACGTTCCATGTAAACTGTCTCTCTATTTTGGAGTTCACAGATGTTATCATTTTAACAACGTTCATATTGAACTTAAAAGGCGCCTTTCGGTTAGAAAATTGTGCGATATTAAGAAAATCTTAGGGGACACATTTAAGCAGCCTGCCTTAATCGTGTAGGTGTGTCCGTAAGTTTTCAAGCCAGCAAACATTACGAGATGCACCAATTAAAACCTTTCAGACAAACTTAATCCGCAGTTTTTACAAAGAGGGCTGCTTCATGCATGCAATATTACATGTTATGGTACGGAAAAATAGATCAGCATCTGCATGTCACCTGTCTTCTAGATATTCTCTCAAACACAATGGATTTCCGTCTGAAAATTTGTCTGTTGCTTACACTTTTCGTGGCATTTTCTGCTGTGGACGGGCGTAAAGCAGTACGAGGTAATATTTTCTTTCTCACTCTCTCTTTATAAATATTTTAATTTTAATTGATGATGTCTTCATGTCTGCAGAAATTCTAGCCCCTTGTCATCTATATGGTTATTGCATGCAAAGTCCGATTGGGTGTTTCGAAGGCTCTTATTCGTGCGAGTACACCTGTCCAATTGGTTCTCATTGCTGCTGGTAGGTATTTTTTAGTGCACTTCCATGTGTTCACCATATCAACAGATAAAAATTAGTCTGATAATGATCAAAAACATAGAAAACAAGATCTCAAAGAAAAAAAGTAGAAATCAAAGTCATCACTAATCAATTCTTCCAACACTATTTTAACGCTAATCTTTTTCTTTTTAGCACATTATATCGTGGAAAATAGAAATATAATGGTCTAATTAAGCAGTTATTAGATGTAATCGATCCAGTTTACTTTGATTAAATGAGTAGATAAAAATTCCAGTCTATATATTATTTGAGTGAATAAACTAATTTGAGAGACAACTTAATCCATATTGATTTCTTGATTTCTAGTAGAATGTCACATTTAATGCGACGGATGGAGGGCGTTAATTGCAGCAGCTTCTGAGGCTGGTTACCATCACACACCCCTTCCTCCCCCTCCCCGAATAATTGCCCTGTGAATTGTCTAAACCTTATTGTAATAAAAACTGAATTATACAGGGTGTATAAAAAAAGGTAATCCAACTTTGGTGCGCTATTGTAAGTGAACTGCTAATTCTTTAACGATTTTTTTCACATTCCGAAAGCTTAGGCTTTTAACTATCGAATGACATGTTTTTGATACGAAATGGGGAAAAAATGAGCAAATAGAAGGCTGATAAAAGGTGTTAGTCAAAATCGCATATTTTCATTTCTGAGAGTTGGGACAAAAACCATTGAAAATCAACTCTCTTTTGGACTTTTGAATAAACTACCCGCATATGCATATTAAGTAGGAATAAATCACATCAGGAGAACATTCTAAGCAATGTGGCATAAAACCAGCGCAAGCTGTAACATGTTCGTGATTAATTGTTTTTTTCTTTTATTATGCACTGCTTTAATTAGGTTCAAAGGTGAAAATATGCGATTGCAACTAACATTTTTATCAGCCTCGTATGTGCTCATTTTTTTCACTATTTCACTTCCCCCCCTGCATTTATTGCACACATTATAATGCGTTATTCATAATAAATAATACATTATGATATATTTCATAGTTTTCCCAATTTCTGTTAGTTAATTTCCTGGCAAATATCTGCAAAGTATAGTATGCGCATTCTTTAGAGCAAATAAAATTATATGCAGTAATACTCTGAACGTGCACACTGATCTATAAATTAGGGAAACAAAGCTACAGCTAAAGACTAAGCGAAGAAAGAGGAAACATTCATTATCTAAAAGTTTCAAAATATTTCAAAGAGGTAGATGTGTAGACATTGTCCCTGTAGACAGAGGCAGATGTGTAGACCCCTAAGGTTTTTAATTTCGCACAATTTAGTGAACGAGCTTACCTCTGTAGTCGTAAAAGATTTCAAAACTCCGAAGAGACAGTTCAGTTCGTCAATGCTATTCCTTGATCGAAAAATGACAAGGACATTCGAGAAGGATATATCTAATATCATAATAATATGTTGCTATATTTACATCACTGTGTCGGATATGAGTGTCTCGGCTGTAAATTATCAATATCGATCAGTAACGTTCTTTCCGATAGACGTCATATCCATTGCTTAATATAGATCCATTGAACTGAAGTCATAAGATCCATATTGTTGCCATCTCGATGCTTCTTTGTTTTGCTAAAAATAATTTGCAAGTCTGTACTACGTTTCTAGCTAGGCACCATGACATCAATTATCAGATACCATCAAAAGAGTCTAGTGAGTAGCTACATAAATATAAATGGAAACGATTGAGCAAGGGTTATAAGCATGCATAAACAGGATTGTATACAAATACAAATTACGCATAAAAACTAACAAAAAAAAAATTAGTTTTATCGTCAATATAGTTGCATTAGAGTTCTTGTGCTGATTTAATCTGCAAACTTCGACTTTCAATATTTTGAAGTACAGCACTAGCTCTTTTACAATAAATTATTGTGTGGTGAACAAATGAGCACATCGTACTCTCTTCAAGTGTTCAATGATGCAAACTCCTTCATTTACATTCCACATGTGATGATCTCTGCATGTTCACATGATCGACAATGGATCCTTGCCCATATATTTTGCATGTGCCCATTGCCCAGTCCTGTGTTGGATAATCCCTGCTCACATGATTCATCATGATCGATTGCTGTGCATCTGAAGTTTCGGCACCTTTGTATATTGCGGAATTACATAATTATAGTAACCCACTGCCCTGGATGCTTGGTAATGCTCGACTGGGAATTGTAATAATTATGTTGTTTCAATATGAACTCGTTATGAGATCAGACTTTTGTGTAATGAATTGTGGCGATTTAGCAATAACAAGACGCCTGTTCTGGCGTTAACTCTGGCGCACGTGCCAGTCTTTAATATAGAGCTTCTGAACATAAACAATACAGTTCATATTCGCATTTAGATGCCTTACGAAGCTAAATGTTCGATCGCGAAATTCAGCAGCACACCGTACTTTAAAAAGTATAGAAGTTCAATTGTTCGAAAATGTAAACAAACCGCATGATACATTCGCTTTGTCTTACACTTAGCCTTTGGAATTCGCGCTTATATTTATATCTTCAATCCTGTGCAAACTACGACGTGTCAACGCGCCCATACACGACCACATCATCTTGTTAAACGGCGAAATAGCAGCGATATTATTAAAATAGGACCAGAATCTACATGTATTAAAATTAATATATTCTTACTCCAAATCAATCTAAACTTAATCGAAGAGCATGAAAACAACGGTTTATTTGTTCCTCTTGAAGGAATTGCCGTATCATGCGAGCGAAATCGAATCGCGCATCGGAAAATTAGCTAAAGCTGTGCACCACAACTCTTAGGGGATAAGACTGGGACGTAGATAAATACAGTCACATACACATTTTAAAAACTAGAATATTTCGCGCCATTTCAGACTTG
This sequence comes from Dendronephthya gigantea, assembly GCF_004324835.1. Taxonomy (NCBI): domain Eukaryota; kingdom Metazoa; phylum Cnidaria; class Anthozoa; order Malacalcyonacea; family Nephtheidae; genus Dendronephthya; species Dendronephthya gigantea. Next base: position 1,211,208 of record NW_021163024.1, on the reverse strand, counting down.
CGACGACGAAAAATAAAAAAAAAAACAACAAAACAAAACCGGGTCGAATTTTCAACGTCGCTGACGCTGACGCCGGAGTAATAACAATCAATTTTGGAAAATGATACCGGATAGTAAACCTCAATAATTTCTTTGCAACCTTTTCTTCTGGTATCACTTTATAATACACGCATCGAGTTTTGACATATAATTGTGACATATAAATATTTACCGAAAGTAGTTGGGTTAGATTTTTTCATCTGTGTTGCATTGTCGCAAGTTTCATTAGCTACTCCAATTGCATTTTTATTGCTGACGTTACATGTTTCCTAACTACACCTGTTTGCATGTAATATACATCGAAATCTTTTACCCAGAAACTGGAAAATATAGTGATTATAGAGATTTAAATAGAGATATGGAGATTTGAATAGAGATAATGATTAAAGCACCTGGATACGAGGCTGCATCACCGTCATGTTCGTCAGTTATTTCAAATTCAATGATTTAGTAAATTTGTTGGCGGAATCAAATCGAAGCGGTGCCAGTTTATAGCCATTATGGTATAATAACAAAGAACCCAAGTTGGAAGCAATCATAATTGTTACATTCTACAGCAAACCACGCAGACTCTTATATTGGCATTATAAAAGCTTTGTGACTGCCGACTTTATCACCACAATTCCCAATCATTATCACAAAAGTCTGATCTCATGACGAGTTCTCATGGAAACAACATAGTTATTACAATTCCCAGTCGAGTACTATCAAGCATCCAGGGCAGTGAGTTATTATAATTCCGTAATTCCGCAATGTACAAAGGTGACGAAACTTCAGATGCACAGCAATCGATCATGATGAATCATGTGAGCAGGGATTATCCAGCACAGGACTGGGACACTGGGTACATGAAAGATGTATGGGCAAGGATCGATTGTCGATCATGTGAACATGCAGAGATCATCACATGTGGAGTGTAAATGAATGTTTTGCATCATTGAACACTTGAAGAGAATACGATGTGCTCATATGTTCACCACACAATATTGGACTGTAAAAGTTTATACTTTGAAATATCAAAGTTAAAGCTTGCAGTTGAAATCAGCACTTTACTGCGACTATATTGACGATAAAGGTAATTTATTTTGTTTGTATGCAATTCTGTCCATGCTTATAAGACCCCGTTTACACTAGAACGAAAGTTTCAGGATTTGTAAATTTACCCGGATTCATTGTTACACACATGTGTCGGATTCGTCAGGTGTTTACACTACACTTTAGTTGTCTCTGTATGCGGATTTGTCCGTTTACACTCACATTACTTGTTCTTGGAGAATTGTTTGGTCGTCACGTTTGAATTTCTTCGGATTCGTCGTGTAAAGCGTTTAAACAAGAAAATTTTCCGAATTCAGATGTTTCTGGATACGAAGTTTCCACAAACTTTTACGGATTCAAAGTTTCCGGATACGCTTAAAACTGAGTACATTTTCTATCGGATTCGTTGCTGCGTGTGTAAACAGCAACATGAATCCGGTACTAAAACATTCCGCTTTCGTGATGAATCCGGAAACTTTCGCTCTAGTGTAAACGGGGTCTAACTCTTTCTCAATCATTTTCTTTTATTTATGTAGCTACTAACCAGGCTCTTGATGGTATCAGATAATTAATGTAATTATGACGTCTAGCTAGGAACATCACGGTGGGCATTCAAGACAAATTAACGTAATACAGACCCACCAATTATTTTTAGTGAGGCAAAGAAGCATCGAGATGACAACAATATGGATATTATGACTTTAGTTCGATGGGTCTATAATAAGCGATAGATACAGTATGACGTCCATCGGAAAGGGCGTTACTGATCGATATTGGTAATTTACAGTCAAGGCACTCATATCCGACACAGCGATGTAAATATAGCTGCATATGATAACAGATATATCCTTCTCGGAAATCTTAAGTGGCAGTCTCCCTAACAGCGGTCCGTCGAATTTCGCGTCAGAAAAACAATTTCTCTGAAACTTGGCCAATCAAAAGGGTTTGGTACAGAACTAATAAAAATGAAATACTTTTTTGGAAATTTTTTTTTTCGCTTTCCTAGAAGCTCGAACTTTCTTGTGCCGAGCCGGTTCATTTGGTCATCCCTTTCAAGGCCGAAATTTCGCAATATTTAGGACTGCACCGTATCAAAACTAAAGGCTCTGGCAAAGCGTTTTATTCACCATTTGTTTGATTCATTTTTACTTATAAAACATACAAATGTCAAATTCATCGAGTGCTTAGTTGACAAGATGTCAGCCTTGAAAACCACCCCTCTGTGCAGGTTGCGGAAGTGCACAAAATTATAACAAAGTTCGGGAGCAAAATTCGCGTTTGTTTGACCAAAATTGAAATAAAAAATTACATCCATATGCAGATGATACCTTTATCTCCAAGGTTCTAAAGTCAAACCTTCGGGTATGCCGCTGTGTGCGAAGCAGCGAGAATGTCAATTTGGTCTTGCGCTTTGTTACATAAAATAACACTTCGTAATCCGCATTGAAATTCATCAATTGCTGCCTAAGAACTGCTCCCGGCTCGAATTATTCCAAGAATTATTCCTTAAATTCACCTAAACAAAGATACATGAATGATCTACGCAAGTTTATATGAAAATAGATTTAGAATACTGCGACAAAACCAAAGTTTAGCTAGCTATAGAGCTGCTGAGCTGTTCTGCAGAGGAAACCCGCACAGTCATAAGCACCAGTGAAAAACCAGTGAAACAACTTATCTTTATTTACGCGTAATGCGAACTCTGTTGCAACTCCAGAAAATAATGCGACTTCTGTGTTGCATAAAACCAAGTAAAATACTGAGGGCTTGCCACAGGCTGTGGCGTAACTAGCCCCACCGAAGTTTTTGATCAGTGTAATTACGGTTTTGTCAATATGATTACGAATTTTGTACTTAATTGTAAAATCCATGGTTTGTTTTGTTAGATGAATAAAAGCCACACCCGTAACCTTAATAATTTCAAACCAGGCTTGTTTATTTGGCCGCCATTCGCGCTCCGTCGCAAAGGCTCAAATGCTATGTTGTGTTCATCAGTTTATTTGATCGCGGCATGCACCACCATAAAAGTCTCTAAGTAAATGCATCGGCGTAGCCGTCTTTGATCTAAAACAATAACAACCCGAGCTGCTTTTCTCCACCCTAATCCTGACTTTCTCACCAAAATTTGGCTTCATACTGCTGCTCCAGCATATTCATCTTGAAATTAGCTAGATAAATTCAGTGCAACATGACACACCCCTAATTAAACTGGTAGAGAACGAGTAAGCTATGACTCAGCCTACGAATACAGAATCTATTTATATCGCTTATTCCACTGGGGGGGATATAATAATAATAAGCGATATAAATAGATTCTGTATTCGCAGGCTAGCTATGACTATGTCGAGTTGCTTTTTGAAAACGCGAGGATTTGGAGGTTGTGGAGAATTTCGAGGCAAAGCTGAACTTGTGTCACTGGACAAATGCACCAGTGATATTAACAGCCATTTGTCTCGCTGCCATTTGGGCCGCGAGGCCATTTCAGAGGGAGATCTAATATTAGCGCGGTTAGGGTTGTTTTGTACGCCCGAGACGCAGAAGAGGGATATGTTTATTTGTGCCAAGCATCGTGCACATCTTGGCCAATACTGGTCAAAGCCAAACGCCTGCAAGTACCCTGGCCACAAGGGAGGGCACAAGGCAGCCAAAACAGATCGCGCATTCACTCTTGCAATCGTGCAAGACGTTTGGAAAGTGTTTGGTGTCTTAGTTCCCGTTGGAGCGCGTAAGTACCACTGATTTTCCAGTTGCTTTCAATATTGGCAATTATTTTCAACTTTGCATGTTAGTGTAAGCCTTAAACACGTTGTTTTTTCCCAGCAATTTGTAATAGCTGTCGAAGGCACACAGTGAAATGTCAAAAGCAATTGGCAGTGGGTCCATGAAGACGAAGTTGCAAGCCAAGGTGATACTGGAAGTGCGACGCCGCCGACTAGGTACCTATATGTAGTAATTAATAGGTTATGTTCATGAGGTGTTAAAGAGATTCAAAGGCGATAACCATGTTAATCCGTTTATTTACAAGTCATTTGCGCAATATCGTTTGTGTAAAAGCGACACGTCGATTACTGTCAGCATAAGTTCCAGCGATACTGCGCTGAAAACCTTTATCGAGCATATACGATCTTTAGCGATATTTGGGGGGTTTTTTGCATGGCCATGGGAGGACCGGAATAAAATTGTGAAGCAAAATATGAGGAAGAAATCATAAATCCAAGAAATTAAAAAAGCAAGAGCTTTCTACCCTGATCCGCAAAATCGTGCGTAGAAAAACTACTTCCCCCCTAATTTCCCGCTATGATACTTGACAAGCTTTTGCACGGAAAGAAATAGCCTGTGTAGCGGCCCTGTTGTATGAACGGAATGAGGGCCTGCAATAATCCCTACCGTATTTGAATATACGCCCCTAATTAAACATTCAACAAAATTGACCAATCAAGGAGGTCAATGGGGAAAACTGTCCCGAAAAATTGTTTTCACTTGAGTGCAGACGATGGGACGAACGGGAATGGCTTCAAACCATTGTGACATGTTTTTGTTTTCTGTTGTCTAATCAAATTTAGCAGATCCGACGGTAATTAGATACCAGACAGTTGAGATATTCAACGTCATCATGCGCCGGGACGATCAATCAAATTCTACGTCCAAAGTTTGGCCGCGTATATTCAAATACGGTAGGGCTTACTGCAGGCCCTCATTCTCCTCCCCTGCTCGCCCTTCCCTAGTGCGCGCGGTTTTCTTTCGCACCCGAATATTATACATAAGCAGGCTGGGAAAGAAACGTGCACTCTTCATGACGCTATCCATGTACTCTGATAACCCGCAGCTCTCAGCCAATCAGCGCGTTTGCGACTGGATAATGTAGAATTATAATTCTTGACATATAAAAAGTCTTTTTTCTTTTCGCAACGTGCAGGGTCAGTAAAGAGAGAGCCCTTGCAGATATACGCGACATGCCGCCGGACACTCCATCAGTTTTATTGCACCCATCAGGGAATGACAAACAGTGGACTCCAGGGCAGTGGCGCAAAACTGCCGAGTCTTCAGACGAGAGCCCAGAAGACCTGTGCGCTCAAGCTCTACCTCCAGATCAAGTATTCACAACATATAACGCAGCATTGGAGAAGATTGCCAGTATATCCGACAGCAAGGTGGAGCCTCTGACATTCAGATTGAAGACTGAGTGGGACAAGGCAACACAGAGTGAACAACGGTTGTGCGTGGAGAAAGTGGATGAGGCCTGCCGTGCCGTGTGTCAAGTGATCGCCCCTGGCGCAAGTGAGCAGCTGCTGATGGCGTACGTAAAAAGTGCGTCTACATCTGGATCCGAGCTGGAGGTTCTGATATCTACTTACAAACAAGCGCCAACCAAAACCTTGAAAACCCAGATCCTAAGTATATATGACCAAGGCAGCATTATTATATAAAATTTTGAATGATTATACCGCACCTAATTTGAAAGAATTATTCATCAGGAGGAATCTTTTGCAAAATAATTATGACCTCAGAAACTGTCACATTGATTTGGCTCTTCCAAAACCGAGACGAGAATTTCTGAAAAAAAGTTTTAAGTACAGTGGTGCTAAACTTTGGAATAATCTTTCGCAAGAAGCTAAGGAAGCGCAATCTATTTATTCTTTCAAAAATATTGTAAAGCAAATGAATTGTTAAATAGAATTAAGATTCAATCATGTACAGATCTTAGCATACGGCCGGATCACACCAACTTAATCTATTTTCTTACTTATATATTTCTCTTTTGTAAATAGCTATGTAGATATATTATTATCTTTTGTAAATGTTCTATTGTGTTTTGGACGCCCCTTATGGAAACCAACTTTTGTTGATAAGGCTAGCGTCATTAAAGAAGGTTTTACATACATACATACATACATATGCATTGCGGTTTACCGTCACCAAACTCAAGGAATTGCACGCTCCTTTTGAAAAGCTCAGCGATCGACAAATAAAAAAAGCACGATCCCACGCTAAAACAGTAGGAGCAGGATTCCTTGTCGAGAACGTTCCCTACCACAGAGTACGCATCGATACTACAAAGCTCGAACACTTTTTGACTTTTGTAGACCAACCATACTTTTACCAGGATGTCTCGTTTGGCACGAGAAAAGTAAGGCTCGACTCCGGTCAGCAGATGATCATGCCTAATGTGGTGAGGACTGTTGGCCGTTCAACCATGATTAAACAATACCAACAACGATGCAGCGAAGAGGAGTTCGAGCCTCTAAGTCGAGCGACTCTGTACCGAATCCTGAAGGTAAGAGAAGCGTCGCAGCGTAAGTCTCTCCAAGGCCTTGATGACACTGCGGCGAGCGGTGCAGAAGGGTTTGAAACCCTAGCCAACATAGTTAATGAGCTAGAGCGTTGTGGCGCATCCCATGAGTGGTGCGAGGGATCGCGCAACCATTTACGGGATTCTAAACGATATCTGAAGACCAGTTACAGGGCCCATTGCCGAGACGACTGTGATAACCAATGCGCTGACCACTGTAGAAGCCACGCTCTAAGTGATGCGCCGAACAAAGAGCTTTACAGTCCCTGCACTCACGCCCACACACGGCAGTGCGACAAATGTGACCTGTTGACCAACACGCTCGACTCTATCCTGGAGAAGATCAGGGAGTCTGGTGAGATTCAGTTTTACAGCCAAGACCAGCTTGAAGATACATTCTACGACGCTAACCAGCCAAGGAGATGGTACTTCAGTGGAAGGCGCACATCTTGAGGGCGGAAAACCAGGACCGCGGTAAAACATCGGCAGTCGAATCCCTCCAGGAAGACACCGTGTTCATAGTGATGGACTGGGCTATGAAGTTTACCCAAATGAGGTACCGGGAGAAACAGTCCGAATGGTTTGGCAAGCGAGGAATGAACTGGCACGTCAGTTGTGTCCTGTCCAAACCAACTGACAGCACCGGCAAGCTGGAAGTGAAGTCATACGTTCATCTCTTTAACAGCTGTGCCCAGGAGAACCCTACAGTCTATGCTATCATCATGCATCTTCTCAAGGAAGTAAAAGCTACGAGCCCACACATCACTAAGGCATTCCTGCGTTCAGATGGAGCTGGGTGCTACCATAGCAACCTCATTGCTTCCTTGGAGCAGAGTCTCTCCCAGACTGGTGTCAAAGTGATGAGGTATGTATAAAGGCTACAAGAGTACGGGGGAGTTGAAATAAATAAGCTAGGAAGCAATTAATTTAATTAACTAATTAATTAACTAGTTAAGTTGTTTTTGCTTCCTTATTTTATTTCAACTCTCCCGTAATTATAATTAATTACTAACGTCTTAAATTAATTAATCTAAGGGATGGACCATTACAAAAGTGATGGGAGGAGGAGGGGACTTTTCTGTCTCGCTCGAATGTTTTTTCGGATGCCCCAACTCTGGACGAATTTTTCTAGCGGTTCATGGTTCTTTCTTGGCTCTGCATTCCCTCTCCTCAAATATTTTTTCTTTCAGTTTTGCTTGCACGTATATTTGTTTTGCTTTTTGCCCACTCCTCCCCTCCCCTCCCATCACTAATTGCTTCCTCATTTGTTTCAGCCCCTTCTTAATAATCATTAACCATTAACTTTTTTCATTAATCATTAATTCAATGAATAATCAACTCCAAGAATAAGTTATGAATAATGAATAAGTGTGAATGAATGAAATGTATACGAGTAAAGTGAGATCCTGAATTATGAATAAAAAAACAAGCTCTCTTTTAAAGGTACGACTTTTCCGAACCACAATTTGGCAAAGACGTGTGCGACCGAATCATCAGTCCCCTGAAGAGCGTAATAAGGCAGTACTGCAACGAAGGCCACGATGTTCTGACTGCAGCTGACATGTTCGCAGCTCTCAAGGCGCGGCCAGTTAAAGGTTGTACAGCCGCTGTATGCGAAGTTGATCCGGCTGTAAAAGAGATAAAGGCCAACAAGATTCTAAACTTTAGCAGCTTCCACAACTTTTCGTACGAAAAGAATGGGCTGCGAATGTGGAAAGCCTTTGAAGTTGGGTCAGGTCAGCTATGGTCTTGGAGTACACTGCATGTACAAGTTCCGGCCGGGAACCTCTCTGCCAAGCCTGTCAGCGAGGACCTGGATTTCTGGGACGTGCAGCCTCGCGTCGTCCAGTTACAAAAGGAGGCGGACCCTGAGACGGCTCTGTTCGAGTGCAACGAGGCCGGCTGTTTCCAGTCGTTCGACTCCTATGATGCCTTCCAGGATCATGTCAACTTTGGCCATCATATCCCTGTCAGCAAAAGCCAAGAGAGCACGTATGACAAGCTGCGTCGTGAGTGGGTGCTGAAGTTTTCTAGCATGACCGTTAACGAGGAAGCCCTGCATCAGCCCTCCGCGTCAAGCGACGTGACACTGTATCGGAACCCCTCAAGGCCGGATGGGCCTTACAGAAACCCAGAGGTAGTGGGACCCGATTTTCTGAACGCGTTAAACAATATCTTCAGTCCTGTTTTGACGTCGGCGTGCGAACAGGAAGGAAGGCAGATCCTGCCCAGGTGTCAGTGGACATGAGGAATGTCAAGACTGCAGACGGGCAGCGGGCATTTTCACGAGAGGAGTGGCTCACGAAGGTCCAGATAAAGGGTTTTTCTCCCGCCTAGCCGCCGCGCAGAGAAAGAGAACGACGGGTGAGATTTCCGTTACGGCATATCCTGCAGATGAAGGAGACGAGGAGTTGCTTCAGGAAGAGCTGGCGAGACTGGAGGAGAAGAATAGGGAGGAAGAAGTACATGAAGTTCTCTCCCAAATAGCATTGGAGCATCCCATCCAATATGAAGACCATGACATTTGCAGTGTGTCTAAGGGAGGGGCATTGATGCAATTTACTGTAAAGCAGCTTAGAGCCGTATGTGATTATTTCGAGCTGCCACGCAAATCTGGAGACAGAAAATCCACTTTAATTGGTCACGTCAACAATATGGTGAAGGAATGCGGCTGTTGAAAATAAGCACGTAGATCAAAATTCACGTAGTTTATAGTGTGCTCAATTCCCCTACCTTTACTGTTACATCTTTGACTACGGTAGTTGACAACCCAAGAACAGTCCTGGCAGTAAATTCAACGTCTCTGTGTGACCCGTGATGAGCTTTGTGTAACGTATGTAATACTCTATTCTCGAACCCAGCACCCCCCCCCGCTCCTGACGCATGCGTGGAAGAAAAATTTGAAATGACAACTAACAAACAAATCTTGGTGTTATTTAGTTAGATCAGCTTTTGGAAAACCAGATAAAGCTCATTTTATGTTACGCATGCGCGCCGTATCAGTCAATCAACGAAGGTCCTCAAATGGCTCTTACCAGAGGCTCCCCGGGGGGCTGAGGAGCGGGGAAGCTCTGGGCTTGAGAATGGCAAAACTGCATCCTGCACATGCGCGGCATTTTTATTTCTTCTTAGTTTCTGGGGAAGATTACTGCAGAGCCCAATGTTTCACATACAATACAGCCACCCTATAAAAAATAGGTACGCTTGGCGTACAAGCATCTGCGATAAAGCCGCCATATTTGTTTTACTGCCTTTTCGCAGGCGTACAGCCCTAATTAGTCGACCTGAGTGTTTAACAACACACACACAACTCGATAGCATAGTATCTAGCGCTACGCGCTGATACAAAGAGCCTTGCATTGCCAAAAAATGATTTACCCTCTCCTAGACCCTTTCAAATGGCCACGCCTAAAATACGTACTGTACAAAATAATATGTATAGTAAAGAAAAATATATGAATAGTGAATTAATCATTCATCGTACGAAATAAAATACATACGACCAAGTATAATTTGGACATGTGTGGTTTAGGGCGTACAGCTCGTAGAAAGAACCGAGGGAGCTATTGCCAACCTTTTTAAAGGGACGGTTGCTTTTTTAGGAAATTTTTCTACGACATAAGCAGCCAACCTATGTCGAATTGTCGACCACCTGTAGAGCACTTCTAGACAAAAAAAGCGCAGAGTGGTCAAATATATCAGGCGAGCGGTGAGGCAAACAAGGACAACGGGGTTCAGACTAGCCTCCGAGCAACTGTTTCTTATAGCGTCAGTCACGCAACGCTTCCCTTCAAAACCTCAACGATCTCCCGTTACAAATCCTTTAACACTGACTAGAAAATATTTCTGGCTGTTACTGTTTGCTTGATGAAGTTAGTTAACTGTATATAGCCGATAGTTTTTTCATTTCAGAATTTAGGTCTTTTGGATATTTTTTGGGTGTTATTTTTGTAATAAAGAATGGCGGCTTTAATACGCAAACCAATTTTATCCCGCCGTTCTATGCAAGAGAATATGGGATCGCATTTCCTATGAATTGTTTTGGTATCTATACTAAATATTCAGAGTTTATTCAACCAACATGAAAGAGATCAAAAAGTATAATTCATTTTCCTCTTCCTGTCTAGCGCCAGGGTGCATTCGGTGTATATCACACGCCGAAGATACGCCAAAGCAATCTTAACATTACGCCAACTCCCACCCTGGGCCATACTTACGACAATTACCCACTCCAGGACGTTACGCCGATCGCATACTCGCCAGGACGTTCGACTCGTGAGGCAAAAAATGCTACACGTTTAGAGGACCATTTTTAAGAAGTTAAATGCCTTTGTTGTCGTTAAAATACTTAAATGCATGCAGTTGAAGACGGTGTGTATGTGGACCTTTGAATTACAAAGTTTGGTGTGTTTATCCGGTATTTATGCGCCGACAAGTTAAAAACAGTGTACGCCACTACGCCAAGGAAAGTTGATTTTACGCCAGTACGCCAAGGATACCCTAACTCTACGCCGAAGATATTCCGATTTGTCTACACCGAATGCACCCTGGGTCTAGCGGCGCCCTTATGACTGTGCGGGGTTTCCTCTGCAGAACAGCTCTATAGCTAGCTAAAATTTGTTTTTGTCGCAGTATTCTAAATCTATTTTCATATAAACTTGCGTAGATCATTCATGTATCTTTGTTTAGGTGAACTTAAGGAATAATTCTTGGAATAATTCGAGCCGGGAGCAGTTCTTAACTTCTTATAGGCGAGCAATTGATGAATTTCAGTGCGGATTACTAAGTGTTATTTTATGTAAACAAAGCGCCAACTTGACCAAATTGACATTCTCGCTGCTTCGCACACAGCGGCATACCCGAAGGTTTGACTTTAGAACCTTGGAGATAAAGGTATCATCTGCATATGGATGTAATTTTTTATTTCAATTTTGGTCAAACAAACGCGAATTTTGCTCCCGAACTTTGTTATAATTTAGTGCACTTCCGCAACCTGCACAGAGGGGTGGTTTTCAAGGCTGACATCTTGTCAACTAAGCACTCGATGAATTTGACATTTGTATGTTTTTATAAGTAAAAATGAATCAAACAAATGGCGAATAAAACGCTTTGCCAGAGCGTTTAGTTTTGATACGGTGCAGTCCTAAATATTGCGAAATTTCGGCCTTGAAAGGGATGACCAAATGAACCGGCTCGGCACAAGAAAGTTCGAGCTTCTAGGAAAGCGAAAAAAAAAAATTTCCACTAAACTATTCCATTTTTATTAGTTCTGTACCAAACCCTTTTGATGTGCCAAGTTTCAGAGAAATTGTTTTTCTGACGCGAACTTCGACGGACCGCTGTTAGGGAGACTGCCACTTAAATTGCATTATTTTTGTCATTTTTTTGACCAAGGAATAGCATGCATATATATACCCTCGGTCAATAGAACCTTAAGTCATTGACGAATTGTCTCAGCGGAGTTTTATTATTATTATTATTTATTATTATTTAAACATATTTATGCACGGTAGCCTTTCAGTGACCTGTTTTTCAAAGGGCCGTCTTCCACACGCATGCAATAAAAATCTAAAAATATTTCAAAATCATGCAAGTCCTAAGCTTAATATATATATTCATGCATTATATACAAAGTGACAACAGCCAAAATGCTACAATATGTCTCCGTTACAAATAAATTTGCACGGTTGTTCCGAGTTTTTCATTTCGTGACTTTGACTTAATTGTTTGAATGAATTCAATGAAAGAGACTCATAATTGTCAAGAATTTCACGAGGGAGATTATTTGATGCTCCGCGATAGGAGAAACTATTTTTAAGAAAGTTAGTGTTTGGCTTTGGTAAAGTGAGTTTCCGATCGTTGCTTCTCAGAGTATAGCAAGTATTTTGACAGGTACAAAACAGTTCAGTTAAATATGTTGGTGTCATTCCTCGTATTGCCTTAAATGTTATTTGTTCGTCGCGTCGTTTTAGGATGTGCCCGATTGGTTCCCATTGTAGTGTTTTAAAAATCTCTGCACTTCTAATGTCAAAATTTGAATTTGTGATAACCCTAGCGGCTCTTTTTTGTAGTTTTTGGAGTTTGTCAATATGTGTGGTGTTTCCGTGGTGCCACACTGTCGAACAATAAGTAAAATGGGGTAAAACTAGGGAGTTATACATCGTCTTTAGGGCGTTGTCAGTCATGTAGTTTTTTGCTCTTCTCAGTAAAGCTATATTTTTAGAAATTTTTTTGCATTGCGCATTAATATGGTCATGCCATTTAAGGTTTTTGTCAACAATTACGCCTAAGAATTTTTTGTTATCAACCCTTATAACCTTTTGTTCCGTCTTTTTAAAATCTTTACTATTAGCAGACTACAAACTGAGGTAAGCTTGATCTTTTTATTTTGATCATTACAGGGTCAAATTTATTTCCAGTTTCATCCTTGATGATGGAATATAGTCTTCTAAAATAAATTATCCCGTTGCGATTAAATTAATCATACAATTCGATACCGAATGTTGCGAATGCGTAAATAGCTATATACTGGAAAAACCTATTCGAAATGCTTGCCCTAAATAAGCATTTTTTGAAGTAAGGATTTGAACCATTTAATTTAACCATTCAACTATTTCTATTTGAATTACTGCAAAGACCTACAGTTTATTAGATTATTGTTCCATGCAAATCTGTCTCTCTATTTCGAGTTCAGAGATGTTATCATTTTACCAAACATTATGAGATGCACCTTTCAGCCAAACTCAATCCGCAGTTTTTGCAAAGAGGGCAGCATCATGTATGGAATATTAAATGTTAGGCTACGGAGAAATAGATCAGCATCTGCATGTCCTGTCTTCTAGATATATTCCCTCGAACACAATGGATTTCCGTCTGAGTATTTGTCTGTTGCTGACACTTCTCGTGGCATTTTCTGCTGTTGACGGGCGTAAAGCAGTACGAGGTAATATTTTCTTTCTGTCTTTCTCACTCTCTCTTTATAATTGTTTCATTTCAATTGATGATGCCTTCATTCCTGCAGACCTTTTACCCCCTTGTTATCTCTATCTATATCAATTCTTTCAACACTATTTTAACGCTAATTTTTTTTCTTTTTAGCACATTATATCGTGGAAAATAGAAATGTAATGGTCTGAATAAGCAGTTATTATATGTAATCGATCTAGTTTACTTTGATTAAATGGGTAGATAAAAATTCCAGTCTATATTTGAGTGAATAAAAGATACTAAGATAGATAGATAGACAACTTTCGCCATAAAGATTTCTTGATTTCTGGTAGAAAGTCACAATTAATGCAACGGATGGAGGGCATTGCAGCAGCTTCTGTGCATCGGTTTTTCAACTACTTCATCTAAAATCACCTAAATTTCCTACATTTCCCGCTTTTCTAAGCATCATTTTGAATCAAACACCATCATTTACCAAGAAGATAATTTTTGTATTATAACGAAATTCTCAATCACGCCAATGGAACTGAAAATCCCCAGTGTCAGTTTCTTCAGACATCTTATAATAGCTTATGTAAAATCAAGTCAGCAAAGTAATTAACGCCCAAATTAAAATTGCTTTTATAATTAGTCTTTGTCGTCAATCCAAATCACCTTCCGGACACAGGGGCAGCGGAAGATCGCTAAGATCAATCATTCATAAATTCATGTTTATTCACATTTTGTTTCGATTCATTTGAGAAGCCTCTAACAAGACGAATGCGAAGCTGTTCCATAAATCTTTATTCTTGTGGTCAAGTTTTCTGGAAAGAGCAAAATAATTATATCACGCAGAATACAACGAAGCCAGCGTGATCAAATACTGATGCAACAAAGCATTGCTTAATTTCAAGGAATTTTAAGACAGTGTTGTTGTAAAAAATCGAAAAACATATTCATGGAAACATATTATATGATGTAAGAATATCATGTAATGCAAAAATACAAAACATAAGGACTATAAATAATTACGTTTATATAACTATCTCAACTGTAAATCATCCAATCAGAAAGCTCGATTTGTACCACGTGATCAGTAAATTAATCATGGAGTTCCATCGAATTTTTTCACATTATGCTATAAAATCGAATACCCCGCTGCAGCGGGGTATTCGAGTTTGCGTGTACCACGCGTAGATGCCTCGCACACGACTCGAGGTTGTCAACAATTTCAAAATGGAGGCAAAAGAAGCCATTTCACCGAGCTTTTGCGCTGCCTACACGTTGTAATGAATTTCCATCTGAATATTTGTCTGTTGCTGACACTTTTCGTTGCATTTTCTGCTGTTGACGGGCGTAAAGCAGTACGAGGTAATATTTTCTTCCTGTCTTTCTCACTCTCTCTTTATAACTATTTTAATTTTAATTGATGATGTCTTCATGTCTGCAGACGTTTTAACCCATTGTTATGACGTCGGTGATTACTGCGTTTATGAAAGGTTTAGGTGTTTCGAAGGCACGTACGAGTACGGATAAGCACAGCTTATCAACCACATGCACACTGTTGTTGGTTAGATATTTTATACTGCAATACTTGTCATCTCCATATAATTTATTCACCATTTCAACGAAAATATTAATCTGACAATTATCGAAAACATGGAAGCGATATCTCAAAGAAAAAAGTAGAAATCAATACTTTATACGTACTCTAATGCCATTTGATGGGAGCTATATAATGGGCCTTGCTTAAATTTCCGATTGAGAACAAAAACTTTGATTGTATAAGGCATCACTAATCAAATCTTCCAACACTATTTTAACGCAAACCTTTTTCTTTTCAGCCGGTTACGTCGTGAAAAATAAAACTGGTTTGGTCTCTAATGGATGACTTGCGCTTTACACTAATTTTTGATCGAAGTAACTAGAAGAAAATAAATCATCACAGCTATAGAAAGATCTTATTTAAATTTGAGCAAATGCAAAGTTTGGCTGCGGAATTTTTTAAAATGCAGAAAATATAGACATGCGAAGTTGGGAATTTTGTATACTTTTGTATTACGTGCGGAAATGTGTAACTAAATTAGTAAACCTTAAATTAGTTACACACATCCGGTCGTATGTCCTTTTTATCGCCGATGTAAGAAATTAATGCAAAGCGCAAGTCGTCCATTAAGCGGTGAATAATTAGATGTATTCGATCGAAATAATCACTTTACTTAAATTGGTGGATGAGAACTCCGTTCATAATGATTTCTAGTTGAAAGTCACAATTAGTGCAACCAATGGAGGGTTTTACAGCGGCTTTTGGAGATTGGTTTTGCTCTTACTCATCGGTTTTGCTAAAATCACCTGACTTTTCCACGTTCCCCCCTTTTCTGAGCATATATGTGAATCAATCACCATTTTGTACCAAGCAGATAATTTTGTATCATCATTATCTTAATTACGTATCTTAATTACATATGTAAAATCAAGTCAGCAAAGTAATTAACGCCCAAATTAAAATTGATTTGATCGTTATTCTTTGTCGTCAATCCAAATCACCTTCCGGCCACAGGGTGGTGGAAGTTCGTTAAAATGGGGAGCAGGGAATATTCATATATTCATGTTTATTCACATTTTGTCTTATTTCATTTGAAAAGCTATATAAACAACTCAAGCTTGTGTCTAAACAGTTAACTTTTTCCGTACCACAAGAACGAACCGATCTGCAGGAATGTTAATTACCTGTGAATAGAATTAATGCTTGTTACCATCATCCCCCCCCCCAGAATAAGTGCCTATTTATTGTCTAAACTTTGTTGCAATAGAAACTAAATTAGCATACCTAGTTATGTTTCCCTGAACGCCAGAGGATCGTTAAGTGGGGCAATATTTTCTTTTGAAATTGATTGTTTTTACCGTCTACAAAACATGACTATATGAATATTACCCCCCCCCCCGCGTTAATGATCTTCCGCCGTCCTCAAATTCGTAACGAGTCTCACGGCGAGAATTTATTTTGTTCTACGAAGCCTTTTGCACACTTTATATCAGGCAAAAGGATTTCGAATAATTGAATTCAAGAAGTAAATTAAATACTGATCAGTAAAATCCGGCTTTTTTTCGGAGATCTGTTTCTTCAAAATCCAGATATTTAGTCGACGGCGGCTCGGCAATCTATGAAAATATCAACAACATTTATTTCATTAATAATATAATCCATTATTCATAATAAGAAAAACATAAAACCTCATAATTTATTTTATAGTTTTCTCAATCTCTGCTGGTTAATTTCCTGGCAAATATCTGCATGCAAAGTATAGTATGAGCATGCGCATTTTTTAGAGCAAGTACATGCAGTAATGCTCTAAGCATGCGCACTGTTCTTTAAAACACAGCTACAGCTAAAGACTAAGCGAAGCAAGAGCAAGGATTCATGATATAAAAGCTTCAAAGTATTTTAAAGAGGTAGATGTGTAGACACAGTCTATTTTTTATTCCATATTTGCTGTATATAAGGATGCAGCTTATTTGTATATACATGATGGTACCTTGGTCGTAAGTGACATAGACATAACTGACTATGAAAAGCTATCACACGGTCGCTTTTTAAGGGTTTTTGAAAGTGTAAATTTTGATAAACAAATGTCACTACGAAACCTTGAAAATGATACGACCTATGCATGGATACGACTTTGTCAACTGCAACCCCCCTTGGTGTAAATCAAACTGCCATAGAAGATTAACCCGACAAAAAGACCAGATTTCGTTAACAGAAACGCCAAAATGAGACTTGAGATAGAGAATCGTATAATATAAATATAATAGGGCAGCAAAAATACAGGGCTATCGCTTTTTCGACCTCTGAGGGCAGAAATATCCAAGTGTTCAGTGTCTTATGTGTAGCGGTATAGCCTTGTGCAATCCAGCGTATTTTCCGCACACAACTATATTATAGGTAGAGAAATTATAGGTTTTTAACATATGTAACATAGGTTTTTAGGAGTCTAATCAGTTAGTCTTGGTAGATGAAAAGACGAGTGGATTTATATTTCTATAAATTATGAGGATCGAAAGTCGCAGTTCCATTTACCAAAAACTCAGGGATATTTCGCGAAATACCCTGTGAAATGAGCTAATAAGAGACAGAATCTAATGGTCCGACAGGGTATACGAGAAAAAACCTTCTCAATCTCGGCTTAAAATCGTATGCGTTTTTGTTTAGGTACGTACCCAAAGATCATGAAATGACTAAACTCCTCCAATTTGCCTTTAACATTGGTTGTATCAAATCATTCTGGTTGATTTCATCCAAGCAGCAAGCTAGCTGTTCGCGCGAGAACTCTTCTCTACGGTTGAAAATTGATAATATCTTCTCGGCTCGACTGCGGTCATCGTAATATCTGTCACAAGACCCAATGTTACTCCTCTCAGCAGCTGGAATATTTAATAGACCAGCAAGAAAGTTCCAGTTCACAACACGCCGACTCAGTCTGTACAATTCTCGAGGTGAAAGAGGTGTTGTTACTAACTGTTCTTCCCGAAAACTTTGCGTCTGCGTTGATAATGTAGTTTCAGTTCCATTCTGTGATGAGAAAATATGATAACCAATCATAATCAAAACACACATTTATTTTTTCATATCTGAAGTGTCGTACCATACCACTTCATTTCATATCATTCAATACCATTGTTCTATATAAAATATGTATCATTTTTCGATAACAAATTGACAGCCTTTTAAAAATTTCATATGATTTAAATATTTATATCTCTTTGCCAGGCGGAAAACGGATTCTTATTATAAATATGAGAGCCCAACATATAACATTTAAGAAAGCCATCAAAGCAATTTAAAGTTTAAAAGTAAATATATTTGTAACGTTTCGTCTTTAACCTAAGACATCTTCAGACAAGTGATATAAAATTACATGAGATTTGAATATATAATCTATTTACATATGAAAATTAATGACGGATAGGAGGGTATAAGATAGTACATGACAAAACCGCACAGACGAAGGGACATAAACACAATACAAAAACTATGAAAACACGTTACAGAAGATTAAGTGGGATTGAACTACCCTGGATGTTAAGTGAGGGTTTTAGTTTGGAGATGAGGAGGCTTTCATGAATCATGAGTTCATGTTTGTCAGAACATGAGGAAAGAATTTCAAAATCATGAAAGTCGGCACAGTGCCATGCAGTGGTTATGTGGGAGAAGATGCTGGACAAAACTGGACTAGATGACTGTTTTCCAGTTATGGGGGAAATTCCCAAGGGTTCCGCCGATACTCTGGTGTGTAGATTTGACCCACGTACGATGCGGAACAGCGTCGACACTTGAAAAAGTATACAACACCAGATCTCAGAAACTTGGGAACTTTATCCTTATATGAAAAAAAGGAAGAAATATGTGTGGTGGGACGAAAAACAAAGCGAATATCAAGATGCGGATAAGCAGCATTACAAAGTCGAGTAATTTGATTGCAAATCTGAAGCAAGTGGGAACCAGTGAAGCGAAGGCAAAAATAGACCATTTTCTTTGAAACTGGGTGAATAAGTGGTTTTGGCTCAAAGGTATTGTTAAGGAAGCGACGAACAAATTCGTCAAACATATGAGCGGGATAACTATTCAGGTTGAACAAATTCCTGACAACCTCAAGTTGGATATAAAAATTTTCATAACCAGAACAGAGGTTGAAAATTCGGTGAAGTAAACAGGAGATTAAAGAGCGTTTATATTCAACAGGAATGAAACTGTGGAAGTTGGTAAAAAGACCGGTAAAAGTGGGTTTACGATAAACAGAGGTGGAGCCGAATTTACTTCTTGAGCGAGTTATTTCAATACCTAGGAAAGGCAGCTTTCCTTCTCTTTCCAATTCAGATGTAAAGGCGATATTAGGGTGCTGGCAGTTTAGGTATATAAGAAAACTAGGAACATGATCCAAGGATCTGAAAAGAAGAAAACAATCATCAACATAACGTCGATATAGAATAGGTCTGAAAGAAGAAGGACAGTTGGAAAGCCATGATTTCTCATGGAAAGACATGAAAATATTGGCGTAGAGTGGTCCTAGAGGGCTACTTATAGCCACACCAACAATCTGCTGATAAATGTGGCCATTAAAGGAAAAATGACAGTTTTTAACAGAAAGAGATAAGAGTTTGGTGAATTGTGAACGATCAAGGCCTTCAAAACACATACAGTTTGAAAAAATGAGATCTGAGATGATCTCAATCGTTTCATCCAAAGGAATATTAGTTAACAATGATGCGACATCAAAACAGGCCATAACTACATGGTCTGAATCAATGTCACTGCTCAACAGTTCCTGAACAAAGGAAAACGAGTCCTTTATGACAAAAGAACTGATAGAGATTGGAGTAAGGAAAGGAATGAAAAATTTAGCTATTGCGTACGAATAATGATTGATACATGATAGAATGGGCCTTCAAGGAATAGATGATTTATGAATCTTTGGAAGTCGGTATAGTATGCCAATGCGTGCACCAGTGGGATACAGTTCATTGTAAGTTCTTTCGTTGATGCAGTTGCCAGCCTTCAGCTTCTTTAGCAACGCTTTAACTTGATTCTCACGTTTCATGGTGAGTTTATCTGCGTCGTCTTTCAGAAGTTCAAATTTTGAAGTATCCGATAGGATTTCGTCCATCTTCATATTATAGTCATCTTTGTTGAGAATTACAACACTGTTACCATTGTCGGGTTTTACAATAACAACGTTGCTATCGCTCCTAAGGTCTTTGAGAATGTTCAGTTCTTCCTGGGTGTAGAAGGTGTTAGGTCGATTGTAGCTGCGGTTTCCGGAGTATGCTATATCTTTTAACTTAACCTTGATCGAATCAGGGAAAAAACCGGAATGGGTATTGATTGGTTCTTGCTTAATTTGGTTATAAAAATTTTCAAACGGCGACTTGGTTTTCAATTTCTCAAATCGTCTCATCTCGGACAAAGAGAAGGAAATCCTTTCGAAAGGCCTTAACTTTGCTATTCCACCGACCAAATTGAATCTCTGTACTTTTCTCACGCCGTTTGAAAATTTTTATAACCAAATTAGGCAAGAACCAATCAATACCCGTACGTGGGTCAAACCACACGCCATTTACGCACAAGAGTATCGGAACACTTGGGAATTTCCCCTATAACTGGAAAACCGTCATCTAGTCCAGTTTTGTCCAGCATCTTCTCCCACTTAACCACTGCAGGGCACTGTGCCGACTTTGATGATTTTGAAATTCTTTCCTCATGTTCTGACAAACATGAACTCATGATTCATGAAAGCCTCCTCATCTCCAAACTAAACCCTCACTTAACATCCAGGGCAGTTCAATCCCACCTAATCTTCTGTAACGTGTTTTCATAGTTTTTGTATTGTGGTTTTTATGTCCCTTCGTCTGTGCGGTTTTGTCATGTACTATCTTATACCTTCCTATCCGTCATTAATATACATATGTAAATAGATTATATATATTCAAATCTCATGTAATTTTATATCACTTGTCTGAAGATGTCTTAGGCTAAAGACGAAACGTTACAAATATATTTACTTTTAAACTTAAAATTGTTTTGATGGCTTTCTTAAATGTTATATGTTGGGCTCTATATCTCTATTTAAATCTCTATATCTCTTTTCAAATCTCTATATCTCTATTTAAATATCAATATCTATATCTCTATTCAAATCTCTATATCTCTATTTGGATCTCTGTATCTCTATTTAAATATCTATATCTCTATTTAAATCTCTATATCTCTATTCAAATCTTTATATCTCTATTCAAATCTTAATATCTCTATTTAAATCTCCATATCTTTTTTAAATCTCAATATCTCTCTTTTTAAATCTTTATATTTCTTTTTAAATCTCAAAATCTCTATTTAAATCTCTATATTTCTATTTAAATCTCATTATCTCTATTTAAATCTCAATATCTCTATTTGAATCTCTAAAATCACTATATTTTCCCGTATCTGATTAAAAGATTTCGACATATTTTACATGCAAACAGGTGTAGTTGGGAAAAATTCGAAACTTCAGCAATAAAACAACAGTAATAAAACCTGCGACAATGGGACACAGATGAGGAACGCAGCTACTTTCGGCAAATATTTATATGTTAATCAAATTTCGATGCGTGAATTATAAAGTGATACCAGAAAAAAAGGGTTGAAAAGAAAATACTGAGGTTTACTATGGAGTATCATTTTGCAAAATTAACTTGTGGTAAATAAATTTTCTTTCATTAGGTATTTAAATTAAATGTCACTTCTACAAGAATGATGTTCTGCCTACATTTTTGGCCTTTACCTTTAGTATATAACGATCACTGATGGCATGCAGACACGGGCTAAGGAAGTGTGTTCTTGCTGGTGCATGAATTTGCAGATGAATAAGAACAAGTAAAAAACGAATTTTCTCAAAAAATAAAAAATAAGTTACAACAAACCATGTTACGAACCGGTATTGTTGAAACAAACTTAACATGCCATTTTTTGCTGATTTTTGACAAATTTCAAAACGTTACGGTGTCTTTAAACGCAAATATCTCGGAAACTACTCGCTCAAACTTCATATGTAATAATATTATATCAAACTTTAAGTTAGACATTACTCAACCAAATATGAATAATTTGATTGTAATATACTTTAGTTCGTTTGTAAGTTTTGTTGAAGTAAAGATGGGTGTTTTTTGAGGGACACTCGGTACTTATATTTGTCTTAAGGAAGAATTAAAATTAATTATGCTTGCATGGCATGAATACAATTATAGCGCTATGAAACGTTTACCTCGTTTTCCATCGGAAGCAGCTTGTCTTTCAAATCTTTTCGCCCCAATTCATCCAAACACTTTCTCAAAATACGCCGATCAAACGAGTGGCTTTCATTGAAAAGTAAGAGAACTTGTTCTCCTTTTGAAGAAAATTTCGTGCAGTTGAATCTAATCTCTTCGCTTTCATAGTACGGAATATCCATGAGTCCTGCCTGACCGTCCCAGTCGAGCCCAACCTTTCTGCTTATTCGACTTATTTCTTTATTTGTGAGTTTTGTGGCATGACATACAACTGGAAATGCAAGGAAACAATATTCGTATGAGTAATGGGTATTGTTATATAGGTTCTGTGTATTTTAAATGTGATTGGTTCATTCGTATTCACATGACTTTAAATAAATGCAATGTTTCCCGCCAGGGAAACAAGTGAAAAATTGTTGCCCGCTTCTTGCCATAACAAAGTAAAGTGGGGGTTTTTTTAATGTTTTTGTTCTGATATAACAAAACACTTAATGTACACTATCTCGGAAAATAGTGAGTTTTGTTTTCCCTCGAGTTTCAACATTCGGACTCTTGGGAGAACAAAACTCACTATTTCCCTCGGGAGCATACATTAAGTGTATAATATCTATTTTATAATTATTCACATTATTCACATTTAATTATTGAAAATTTTGGCTTCTGATTAGTCAAGCGACCTCAGATTTTTTAACAATCAGTCATCGAAGGTGAGGTGATTACAAGCTGAGAACAAGTTGCATGGTATGAAGGTTGCATAGAAAAAGTAATATAGTTGTAGAGCGCCTTCGTTTCCGTTCTACCATACCTCAATTTATATAAGTATTCCTGGACATTGTATCTTAGAGACAATGTTATGCATACCTTCTGGTAATTGTTCCGTGGTTGGGCTTTGTGCTAAAATTTAAAATAACATATTATGGGATAAAAAAAACAACACGTCATGGAGATAATGAATCATTGATGAGAAAACGAATCATCATAAATATGCATTTTAAGCAAATATCAATGAATATTTCAGTAATCTTCGAAAGCGCCAAAAGCAGTTTATGAAAGCGGGGCAGAATTTAACCGAAAGTATTTCCATTTTAAACTAAAAAGGAAGAATCTTGAGTCTTACTAATCTTTGTTTTACTATAGGAAGAGACTTTCTCGTCCAGCAAGAACGTATCTTGGATAATATTGATTTACCATTTAAACTAAAACACTCAGCGCTCGTCGCAAGCGCATAACATAGCCAGAAAATTCAAGACTGGGGCGAGGCTTCTCCCCTTGCACACGAATTAGCAAAGCTCGAGAAAGCTCGTCGTCCAGGTGACCTTGGGCTCCCCCGTTTGACATTCCATATTAACCTCATGCTTTTCAAGCGTGGCAATAATATAATTTTATTCTGAATAATTAAAAATTAAAAATTACCATTTGCAGCGTTTTCTTTTGTGTTTTGCCAATTTCCACTTAAAGTTAATCTCCACAACAAGGTAGTTTCGAGTACATCGCTGATCTCAATCCTTCCACTTTCTGGTTTTTCTATTGTAATTCCTTCAAAATCACCAATCGCATAACCATCAGAATCCACTTGAGTCATATCTATCTTGAAAGAGATAGGACTGCTTTCAACTCCTGGGAAATAGAAACATATTTGAAAATGACGGTCAGTGTGGACACGTTTCAACTCTCCTTTTTCTCCGATGTGGTAACCTCGACCAAAATGATCCTTCAACTGCTTGATATCGCTTTCGTCATTGTCATCAACAAACTCGCTTATCAGAACAACCGCGATATCAATTGTTCTGAATGAAGGTTGTCTGCGGTACAAGGCGTAGGCACGGCAAACAAACGAGCAATTGTAATGGGAAACGACTCGAGCTAACCTAGCCCGCAACGCCAAAATGGCATTATACCAACAGAAACCGGCAATTTTTAAATTTAAACCCCCACACACCCCCCCTCATTGTCTACGTCATTGTCGATACCATTAGTCACCACTTCCCACACGATCTTTTCGTAAATATCATTGTAAGAACCATGAAGGATGAAAAGTTGTGCATCGGAGTCAGACCTTTCGAATGAAATGGTAAGAACGGCTGGTTTTAGGAATTTTAGGCGTTGTGGAAGGAATTCAGCAGTACTTAGGAAAGCATCAACTAGACCCAAGTTTATTAATGATTTAGGGACGAAATTTTTGTGGGGTTTTGTAGCTACAGTAATTTTTGTGTCCTCAGTCAAGCAACCAGCTTCCAACTGAAGTGTGACGTCGTCGTTCTCGATAACGCCTCCTTTTGGGCCAATTAAAGCTGAAATAAAATAATTAGGAATAAATTATTTTGCGGATCGTAAATAAAGGCTGCTTTCCACTTATGCGTTTTTTATACGCACGTACACGTACGGAAAATTTTAAATGCTTTTAAGTTTTTATTATTTAACATCTAGGTCAACTAATGCATACTAAAATATGCAGAAAACTAAGTTCCTTCGATTTATTCACTTGGTTTTTTCAAAGGTAGCATGTACAAGGATTTAGACTTTTACGTGCGTGTACGTGCGTATGAAAAACGCGTAAGTGGAAAACAGCCTTAACTTTTCGGGTTTGCGCATTGCTTCTGCTCATAATAACGCATGCTTAGGGAAAGGTATCCTAATTTGAACGCGATTATTTGAACGCGAGAACTTTTCGGCAATTTATCAACATTGCACTAGTAATTGTTAGGAAGCTCTAATAGTGACTACCAGTACGACTACGACTGCGAGATTTGTCATTCTTAATTGCCTTTGGTTAATTTCGTACTCGTAATCCCAACGACAACGGTTCGCCAGATAACGTTGGCAAAAGCACCAAACTTGGCGCGAAAATGTGAATCTTGTATTCGTACTCGTGGTCACTGCTAAAGCTACCAACACAGAATAGACATTATACCAAAAGTCTCCCTCTTTGTATTTTCATGTCCGAAATTTTTTGAGAGTGTTTCACCCCACCTAACGAAAGCAAAATACTCAGGCCTACAAAACGTGAAAATTGTTAAAAGATATATAGAAGAGTGTAAAAAATCAAAATACGTTTTGATGAAGAAAATGTGGAAACACGTGATAAAAGTCTGAAATAGATATATATTAAAAATTGAATTAAATATTATTGTAGTATGGATATTACCTGAAATAGGCACAATTCGTTTCGGAGATTCTAAAAAGATGGAATGGTATAATCATTTAAGATAAGTGTTCACGAATTAACATGTGATCGCTACGAAATTGTATTGTAGCTAACAATGAAATAACCGAACTTTGTTTGGTCACTGAGAGATCAGCGAGGTTTGTACAAAAAGATACAAGCAGTATTCAGCAGCAATATTCTAAAAGATAATATTAATTAGGATGACGGTAATTACCTGTTTTGTTTGTTGTCAGTTCTTTTAGTATCCTTGAGCGTTGTTCATGAAGTTGCTGTTGCTGTTGCTGTCCTTCGGGAAATGGCAACGAAAAACCATATTGCGCATCAGATTCTACTTCAAAATACATATAAATATATACATAGACATGGAAGCACTTGATTTTTCCAAGTTGGGAGTAATGCTAGATATGTTTGTAGGCAGATCGGTTGGTAGATAGATAGACGCCAATGTCTTATAAAAAATTATTTGCATTTGCCTTCGTTATCGGCATAAATTAATAATTTATTTGCATGCTGTTGAAAAATCACGATTGACCGTGTGCAATAACTGATTACTGGAGTCTATTACACTAGTTGGTGTACAATTATTTATTTTTCCGACGTTTCTAAGAGGGAAGATAATGCAGTTTGTGATAATCTCATATCGTCTCGTCTGACCAGGACCGTCACTAAAAGCTTAATTGGGGGGAGGAGATATATTCATATATGTTTGCATGTACGACGGTAGAAAAAATAGCTATAACAAAAGAAATCATAAGACATAAAACGAATATACGAGTATGCACCCCCCCCCCCCTCCACACACACAATAAAGCTTCTAGCCTTACTTGTCTCCCTATCGCTTTCTATATAACGTTATAAATAGTTTTGCAAAGAAACGAAGAAATTACCCTTTTCGAAAGGTTCTGCAAAGCAATCTGAAAGGTATTTAGCAGCACCATGTTCTACTAAATGTTTGACAATGTCTGACGAGCCAGATTCTACAGCCCAGTCAATAAGTGGCTGGTCATTTTCATCTTTCCAATTGACATCAGCACCATGTTCTACTAAATGTTTGACAATGTCTGATGAGCCAGATTCTACAGCCCAGTAAATAAGTGGCTGGTCATTTTCATCTTTCCAATTGACACTAGCACCACATTTCAGTAAATATTTGACAGTGTCTGATGAGCGATATCGTACAGCCCAGTAGAGAAGTGGCTGGTCATTTTTATCTTTCCAATTGTCATCACCACCACGTTCCACTAAATATTTGACAATGTCTAATGATGAGCGATTTTGTACAGCCCAGTAGAGAAGTGGCTGGTCATTCTTATCTTTCCAACTGATATCAGCACCACGTTCTACTAAATATTCGACAATGTCTAATGAGCCATATCGTGCAGCCCAGTAGAGAAGTGGCTGGTCGTTTTTATCTTTCCAATTGACATCAGCACCACGTTCCACTAAATATTTGACAATGTCTAATGATGAGCGATCTTGTACAGCCCAGTAGAGAAGTGGCCGGTCAATATTATCTTTCCAACTGATATCAGCACCTTTGTCAACTAAATATTTGAGAATGTCTAATAAGCAATCTTGTACAGCATAGTAGAGAAGTGGCTGGTCAATTTTATCTTTCCAGTTGACATCAGCACCACGTTTTACTAAATATTTGACCACGTCTAATGAGTGATATTGTACAGCATAGTAGAGAAGTGGCCGATCGTTGTTATCTTTCCAATTGACATCAGCACCACGTTCCACTAAATATTTGACCATGGCTATCGGGCCAATTTGAACGGCATAGTAGAGAAGTAACCAGTCATATTTATCTTTCCAAATGACATGGGCACCATGTTCTACTAAATATTTGACAATGTCTAATGAACGAGATTGTACAGCATAGCAGAGAAGTGGCTGGTCATTCCGATATTTCCAATTGACATCAGCACCATGTTCCACTAAATACTTGACAATGTTCAATGAATGGGATTGTACAGCATGGCTGAGAGGTGTTGTGTTAAGATGACTTTTCCAATTAACATCAGCGCCGTGATCAACTAAATATTTTGTGACTTCCACAAGACCAGATCTTACAGCACCAAAGAGAACAGTTTCACCGAATATATTAGTATAGTTTAGCTCAGCCCTAGCTCTATATCTCTTTTCTACCCACTTCCGTACAGCATCCAAATCGACACTCGACGAACTTGTGAACACATCCCAAAGATTAGGAATATTCATATTTCTTCTTAAAATTTTATCCACTCGAAATTTAGTTATCATATATTCCTTCAAATGAATATAATGGTTTAGTACAAACGTGAGGAAATTTAATGTACCAATAAGAATCCCATTTGACAAAATTATTTTCATTTTCTGATTTTGTAAAATTATTTGACAGGAAGATGTTTGTACAAAAAAATCCCTCTACATAATTGCCATGCAACGGTTTCTAAGGGCTGTTTACATGAGTCCAGTCAACCTTTAACGAAGCATGAGATGATTTTGAGGTGTTGAAAAAAGTTTTTATGAAACAAAACAATCATGCACATGCTATTGCTGGAATGACTACATTACGGCCAGCATCATGTTTTTCAGGGTGATAAAACATAATTATTTAGATGATTAATAATTTCACTGAAATTTTTGCGCCAATCAACCCCTTTCTATAATGTCTATTGTATTGGCTTTAATCCTATGCCTATGAGGATTTTGTAACGTGTAAGTAAGAACGCTATAAAAAGTTGAGTAAGCCGCCGTTAGCATGAACATGTTACCTTTTCCTCGGCAATAAACAAAAGCAAATATTCGAATAATTCGATAACGGATGCACGAATAAAATTTTAGAATATTCATTTAAACAAACAGAAAATCATTTTAAAATAACTTTTATCACTCCGGCGTCAGCGAAGTTGTTTTGTTTTTTCTATTGTATTTTTAAAATTTTTTTTGTTGTCGCAAGTGTGTTTTGGCGCGAAATAATTATACCAGTACTTGAATAGTGTATGTGGCCGTATTTATTTTATCTACGTCACAGCTTTGTCTCCGAAGAGTTGTGGTACACAGCTCAAAATCTCTGACTAATTTTCCGATGTGCGATTCGATTTCGCTCGCATGATACGACAATTCCTCCAAGAGGAACAAATAAATCGTTCTTTTCATGCTGTTTGATTAAGTATAGATTTAATTGGGGTAAGAATATATTTAATACATGTAGATTCTGGTCCTATTTTAATAATAGCGCTGCTATTTTGCCGTTAAACAAGATGTGGTCGTTTATGGTCGCGTTGACACGTCGCAGTTAATTTGCACATGATTGAAGATTTATCTTAAGCACAATTCCAAAGTGTAAAACAAAGTGAACGTATCATGCGGTTTGTTTCTATACTTTTTTTAAATTACGATGTGCTTCTGAATGTCGCGATCGAACAACATTTAGGTTCGCAGGGCATCTAACTCAATATGAACTGTATTGTTTATGTCCGGAAGCTTTATATCGAACACTGGCACATGCGCAGCACGCCGGAGTTAACGCCTTGTTAAATTGGTGAAGGCTATTTCAGGTATGCCAGAGCACCTCGTCACCAGGCCTCCAACTCATACGCGGCGTCGCGGACTGCGGCCACAATATCCAATATGGCGACCAGACATAAGGAGTGCATATTTTAAAAATCCTTAAAAAATACGTTAAGTTTATATGCAAATTTAGTATAATATGAGTAGACTTTGTAGTTTATATATTCTGCCGGAAATCACTCACAGGCCCTGGAAGCAATTAAGCGCTGGCGGGAAAGAGCATAACAGGTAAGGCACCTTAGTTTACCAAGTCTGCTTTATTCAATTATTGAAAATTATATGAACAAACTGCAACAAACCAGACAATCTTAACTTGGAAAAGCTAGACTGGTTGCCCTTGCCTGGTAGACAAGGCTCTCAAGGCACCCTTGAAATTACTTGCTGTGTTAGCTTTTCCGAAAGTGATTAATTTGAAATTACTATGATAAATTTAATTAAAAAGGTCTAACCCCTTTGTCGAGATAACATTGATATTTTGTCAGCAAATAACTAGGTTCAATCAGGGGAAATTGGCAACATGATGCAGTAAAATGTATTCCAGAGAGTCTTTTTAAGACTCGATCTTTTACTTTAAGCATCTTAAAACATTCCAAAATTCTCTCAAAGTGAGCAAGATGCTAAACCCTCTAACATTCTTGTAAAAACTACATACTTCTGAGAAGTGTCATTTTGACTTCTGCTTACCCCTTGGGAAATTCCTAAGCCCCAACCATGGTTTTTCAATAAAAGGTCCATTATTTTCTAAAACACTTGGCATTTTGTTCTTGTTCAAAGGCTCAATTTTGATCTGATTACAGAGTGTGTTGGTTGTGGTTTGCAAGATGTGGGTTCTACTAAAAATGTTAAGACTAACTTGCCTGGTAGAGAGTAATTAAAATGAGTGGTCAGACTATATATACAACCCTCTCTTATCATGGAGTAGGCAATTCACTTAGTGTGTACATGTTCAGGAGGGAAGAAGAAGGTACATTCCTTTGCTTGTCTTAGTTGTCTAGTAGTTTGCAATCTCTGATTTACACAATTAACATGGAATCTCTGGCAACATCTTTTGCATTTGACTTTGTTGTCATTCATCTGATCTTCAATTTTCTATAGTGGACACTTAGTTGTCTTGAGACTCTTACAAACACATTTTCCAGCATAATGTTGCCAAATTTCCCCCGGAATAAAACTACTTATTTTATGATAAAATATCAATGTTTTCTCAACAAAGGGGTAAGACCTTTCTAATTAAATTTAACAGAGTATTTATTGGTATTATAAGTTTTAACAAATGTATAGTTGCTCATTGAATTTAAGATATTGAACATAAGATAAATATAAGTGCTTTCCTGCAGTTATTTGAGCCAGAAATCTTGCACAGTTGTTTTTATAGCTCCAAATTAATCACTTTCGGGGTAGCTAACACAGCAAGTAATTTCAAGGGTGCCTGGGGAGCCGTTGTCTCCCAGGCTAGGGGAACCAGTCTAGCTTTTCCAAGTGAAGATTGTCTGGTTTGTTGCAGTTTGTTCATATAGTTTTCAATAATTAAATAAAGACAGACTTGGTTTCTTTTGCTCATGGTAGTTACCACTGACATACCGCGATACAAGGTAAAAAACCGTGTTCGTCAGCCACCCAATTCTTATGAATATTATATTTTCGGCTTTCCGTATACTTTTTTTTGTATTTCATATAAAAAGGATAAAAGTGTTCCTCTTTTTCCCTGTTCAACAAATGGAAAGGAGACGTAACTTCGTGCTCTATACGTCGGACGTTGTGAATGGCTTAATTTACTTATCGGTAGAGTGAATTTTCTGATTTTGCATGCTGTTATTTTATGGCATCCAGGTAAGCCGTTTTTTACCTTTTTTCTATTATAAACAATTTCGTTTTTTGCCTTTCGAATTTGGACTATAGTGTAAACTGATTACCAAAGCCTCTGAGACAATAAATCCATCAAAACGTGTGGTACACACAGCAAATACTACCATGTTATCTGATTTTGTTGTTGGCTGGTGTTTTTATACCAATTGTTATATTAATTAATGAAATAAATATAAACATGCATTGACTGAGCAGTGTGTCTTCTATCTGCAACAACTTTTATAATTTTCTGTTTATGGTATAAACTTCCATGCAAGAGGGCTAAATTCATTTGGTTAATCAGTGGAGCCTAGATGGAGTGATGAATGTTGTTCTTTACTATGACCAAGGGTCCAAGGATGCAATTAGACAATACTGAAAACTTTTATAGCCCGTTGAGGTACAAGTTGATGACTTAAATGAAAAGTATATTATGCAAATATGACTCTTGATTTAAACAGATATTTCTGCACTTATTATTGGTCAGCTGCCCAGCATTTTGCCTGAGCTTTGACCTCTGTTTCTTTGGATTTTGGATTGTATGAATAAACAAAATATTATTACGAAAATGAAATAATAGACCTGTCAGTTTGTGTCAGTGTTAAAATCTTTAGTTTGTCCACATTTTTTCGACATTTTAATATAT
Organism: Dendronephthya gigantea; assembly: GCF_004324835.1. Lineage (NCBI taxonomy): Eukaryota > Metazoa > Cnidaria > Anthozoa > Malacalcyonacea > Nephtheidae > Dendronephthya > Dendronephthya gigantea. The sequence continues at coordinate 1,179,900 of NW_021163024.1, read as the reverse complement.
ATATCTGCTCCCGCATTCGCAAAAAAAAACAGCGTCTATGACTTGTATTCATCTTAAATTACTTAACTATATTGGAGGCCAGAGTGAAAAATATATTAAAAAAAACCAAAACCATTTCAAAAACAAAAAATTTCACGGCAAAAAAATTCATATAAACCAGAGAGAGAACTATTTTTCACATAGTGGTTAGTAGCCTGGTTAGTGGTAAATACCATGGCCGAAAGGAACCAAGTAGCGTCAGCAGAGCGAAATCCGCCATATTTGTGGCTTCAAAAAGATGGCGGCGAACTTTTAAGTTGATTTCAGGTAGGGGTAAAAGGCGCTATAAACGGCCGCTGATTGGTTAAATGATTTTTCCAATTTATGTGTAATTAGCGGAATATTTTGTAATATTACTCAATATCTTTTCAACATGTCCGAGTTTTCTCAGGCAATCCTTCTTAAGGCAGACGGTTTATGCCGTATTTAAAACAACGTTCACGTTTAGGGTTTCTTCGATGCATTGTTTCAGTCCTCGTCAACTTTCCTGTGGTTAGGGCCACCTCGTAGTCTTTCGGAAATGTTCGTCACAACGAGGGGATTATGCTTAATTAATTTACGCGTATACTCTTGCGAAAAGCATGGGCCAAATGAAATGAAACAGAATATATGGTTATATGTAGTAACCTAATACAAGGTTTCAAACTAATATTGTGTACCAATAATATATCACATGTTCCATTATGATGCTGATTAGCAAGAATTTTGTCCAACTTTCTGTGTTTATTTAATATAACTAGCGGAAGGATGAAGATTTCTTAAAAAAAACCCGTCATATCTTAATCGCACCGTAAAATCCCCAATAAATAAGTAGATCTCCCGCTCTATTGGCTGTCAATACCCCTTTCTATATCTCATTAGGAAGTATATGATCAACAGTAGGCTAAAATCCGATGTCATAAATAACACTACCGAATATCAGGTAAATTTTCTTCCAAAGTGTTTATAGATCAGCGAACAAACTACTCCATACCAAAATAGCAAACACTGGGCTGTCTTGGCAACCTCGTTCCCAGGGACTTTTTCATCGATTCCCGGGTTGGGGAAAAGACCCTTTAAACGGCTGCTGATTGGGTAAATGATATTTCCAATTTGTGTGCAATTAGCGGAATATTTTGTAACTATTCCGAAATAGTACAACCCCAATATGCTTTAATGCGACAATATTATCAGTTCTACGTGACGCCGCCATTTTGAAAATATTATGCAAAATTTATGGTTAATTATGTTCATACAAAATACCCACTAAATGTGGGTATTGTGAACGGCCGATCTCTGGACCTTTCCACTTCTCTCCTCTCGCCCTAGTCCCAACCCCCCATATAAAGTCCAAAAAGGCCCTGGGAACGAGGCTGAAACACTGGGATCAGGAATTCTTGCCTAAATGTAATTATAACCTATAATATACCTATAGTGTATGGCATGTTGACAATGAAACGCGCACACAATTCCATGGACCGACAGCCTGAACCATTTCAACACATTGGGCATATATAATATTATTTACACGACCGCCTTCAAATGGGATATTACATGGTCATAACCGTCCATATCTAAACATATGCGGTTTATTTAGATTTTCGAACTTCTATACTTTTTAAAGTACGTGTTGACGGTGTTGTCTAAATATGATCATGGAACAACATTTAAGTTTGCAACGCTTCTATATGAGTATCAGCAACAGTGTTTACATATTATACGTTTAGAAGTATTGTATGGTAAGGACTGGCACGCACGCCGGAGTTAATGCCAGAGCAGGCAGAGCAAGGATGCAGCTAGTTTATTATACAAATATGAGCTTCGTTAGACTGACGGACAATGAAAGACTATCATACCAACGCTTTACCTTTAAAGACGGTATTTTGAATTGTCATTGGATTTTGCTAAAGCAAATGACCGAGACAGTTGCCGCATGCAATTATTTCTACAGTTCACGCGTTATCTATATGGTCTGCGGGTTAAGGCGTGTTTCGCGTTAAGACAGGTTTCTTGGAAAATATAGCAGAATTTCAAAGTTTTGGGAAAGGATATTCGCGTGATCTAGTGGTGAAGGGCAAATTAAGCACTACAATATCAAGATAACTTTTCAAAGCTTTGGGAAATGATACTCGCATGTGATCTGTTGAAGGGCAAACTTTAAGCATTACGCATTTTAAGCATTTTAAGCATGTGAGTCTATAATAATTATAGACTGAACAAGACCAACTTTCGACGACTGACTGCTTTTGAGTATACTTACATACTCACTTTATCGCACTGAACATCGATCTTAACATGATTAAGCCTTCCTTAATTAACATGTTATGGCAGGCAGAATAATCGAAACATTGATTTCGAGAACGAGTTGTATTGCACTTGGGCTTCAAGTTCACTATCCACCAGGGTTCAGTGTTTTATATACCTACGACTACCTGACATTTCGAAAAAAGCCTTGACAACTTACCGGAGGTGTAAAAGGCTCCATGCTTCTAAAGAGGTAGAGAAAAGAACTTCTTGGTTAGACTGTATATGAACGATGTATGAACAGACAAAGCCAATATATTTATTTGGGAATGTGAAACATGACGATGAAATCTGATATTATTCGCACATTCCATTTCCTGATGCACATATGCGGAACTACGGAAAACGGTTTTTCGGTTTATTCTCATGACCAAAAGAAAATAATGGCCTCCCAAGAGCGCACATAAAAATACCAGGCAGGATGTTCCACGTTCTGGACCGACATTTGTACTGTTTTTATTTGTTGGGAAAAGCCTATTATTAAAAGGGTTTATTTCATGACCCAAATGCAACCATAAGGGTACTGCCATTCATGGCGCTTTACGTTATGTAAGCGCCACGGATGGCAGCACTTTTTAACCTCTCCTGAAATTTCTATAGCTTAAGTGTCTGAAGTTCTACCGCGTGGTGTTTTCTTCATTCAGTGGCTCTATGCAGTGGTTTCTGCGTTGTTATTATATATTTATGCTGGTGAAATTCTATCGAGGAACACTGCTTCGTTTCACAAACATAGCAACCCCAAAAGGTCTACTCGTCAAGCTTTCTTAAACAGCTAAGGCCGGCTCCTGGTCGACCCTTTATTGAACCGTTTCTTTTTGAAGTTATCAAATCAAACGGGATTCTTAAACCACTTCTTCGAGTTGGAGCTGGTGCTCTCGTAAAATCAAGAGCAAATCAGTTAAACTACATCAACTCTGTTATCACATACAATCGTGAAGTCAGTCGTCCCAAACGCTCTCTATTGAGCGAGCAAAATATTAATATACCAACAGGGACTAAAATCAAGCCGTTATGCCTGCCTACTTGGTTTCTAACGCATGTCATATTACGAACAAGGTAGATGAATTGTATGCTGTGGTCGAGGAGAGCAGTACCTCTGTGGCCATTATTACTGAATCATGGCTAAACAGCAGTATTCCATCATCTACAATCAGCCTGGGGAGCTCATTTAATGTTTATCGTAAAGATAAAAAATTGGCCCAAGGTGGAGGTGTGTTAGCTTATGTGAATGCAAAGATACCAACTAAGCAATTGACTCATTTGGAAGATGATGATAAGGAAGTTTTGTGGCTACTTTACACACCACCGCGAATGAAAAGCCCATTCAGTTCATTATTACAATAGCTGTGTACTACCCTGTATTCCAAAAAAACATTGCAAAGGAAACTGAGCTGAATAATTACATCACAGGGCATCTTGATTAATTGCTTAGAGACTAACCTTCTACGGGAATCATGATAGCAGGAGACTTTATTCAATTTGATCTGAGTAATTTATGTCGGAGGTTTTGCCTGCGCAAGAAAGTCAAATCTCAAACTCGCGACGATAACGTCTTAGAGCAGATTCTTACAAACATGAGTAATTTATACGGGGAAGCCAAACATTTGGCCAAACATCTACCTTCTTTGGGACGCTCTGATCATCAATGCATTGTTTACGCGCCGCTGATTTATCAACCCACTGGCAAAACAATGATGAAAACTATTAGAAACCTCAACGCCGATAATATCAGAGCTCTTGGACTTAAGCTTAACTTGGTGTAGAATATCGATAACACTTTATTCATCCCTATCTATTACTAACTAACTTACTGACCAAATGTAAAATTTTCGTTTTTCAGGATATTTTGCAGAATTTGGCAAATTTTTGTGTTCCTAGAGATAGTTAAGACTTATCTGGTATACCTAGGCCAAGTTTGGTTTTTCATTAACAAAATTATGTTACCGAGGGGGTGGTTTCTTTCCACTGATATTGAGAGGGCTTGCGCGCGAAAATGTGAAGCTGAAATTGAGATATTATTTAACTGTCTGAAAGTAGGAAAGCTTTTTAATAAACTGTCAAAGTTTCAGGAAAAATAATGCATACTGAGACTGAGATCGTGACATCTAACGTGCTTGTTCGCTGTGAATGAACTTCCTACACTCGCCTTTTGGTTTTGCACTGTCTACGGGAAAGTAAGCGATCATTTCCTCGCCATAAGACATAAACGCTTGTGCTACTGAAGGGAATTAAAGTAAGTGTCTTGGTCAAGCCTAGTGGTGATTAATGTCAACATGTTGTACATTTGCATACGATATGTAAATGGTGACCTAGCAAAAACCAAAACTATTTAAATCACTATTGGATTGGTAGAATCACAAAAAAACGTCACCTTACAGGTAAAGGCCCTGTTACTCAGTGCAATTTTTCTTGCAACTTACAATGCAATTCTACTTTTGAGAGTTAAAATTTGGCCACTACGGAACGTTTATGTTTATTAGACTCCTAATTTACATCTCTTAAAAGTAGGATTTCACTTGAGTAACATGGCCTAAGTCTCAAGTAAACGCATCCTAACATTGGATCTTCAGCACTGTTTTCTGCATTATAGACACCCAATAGGCACTTCCCGAATTATTTTGTTTTCGGGCAATGAAATAACCAGCCGACCAACAATAGATTATATTGCCCTCCTCGTTTCCAAGCTATCGTTTAATTTGTGTGCACTCTAGCAAATTCGGGAAGTGTCTGTAGAAGCACCTGAATATTATGTCTAAAATCTTTGCAGTCATACAAGCTGTCAACTTGTTGTTTTCTGTTGTTCTATATATATAGGATGTTTATTAGCTGTATATGAGGACATTGGTATGGATGGATTGCAAATAGTGCAGAATTGACGCTACGAAATCTTTTTGCTAATTTCCAGTATGGTCGAATGCTCAAATAGACATGCATACGAGACATGCATATACTCGTCTAAAGATAAATGCTGGAGATGGCAATTTAAGAAGAGATCTAAAACTGATACAAAAAGCTCGACCCATGCCTTCATGGTGTAATAGTGCATGTAAAACGCTCGGGTTCGCTAGCGATATTTTTCGCGCGAAGCGACTTTATTCTTTTGTATTTGAGCAATTTGTTCCAGATGGTTGCAGTTGAGACCTCTAAAACAAAAGTAAAAGGTCGCTTCGCGCGAAAAATATCGCTAGTGGAAAACCGGCTTAAGGCCTATTAGGGAGTTTACGATTCACGACGCGCGGCCAGCTTGACGACGCGCTTGCAAACCAAAGAAACTCCACACGGAGACAATAGGTATGCATAACTTGTGGTCCCATAACAGCGTTGTCATTCTCACGACGCCTTCAAATGAGGCCTTTTCACGGCCTCTCAATGACTTGAAACAGCGATAACGTGATAGCTTAAATGAAACTACAATATCACTTATATCAGCTAGATATCGGAGGTTCTTTGCACAATTAAAACGTTTGTATGATTATTTCAGAGTCCTAGCAGCATAATCAATTTCCTGTAGCTTATTTCAAGCAAAATAATTGACTAGCGACGTCGATCTGACCGCGTCGTAGATCGTTAACTCCCTATTAATTTTACAGGATGCGATTAGTCGTATACGATTCGTATATACTCGCGTATGACTCGAATGAGATGAGAGTACGACAAGTAGGCGCGACTCGAACAAAAAAGGCGCAACTCGAACAAAAAACGAGCAACTCCAGACGAAAACGTAAACGAAAACACAAACACACACGAATATATTATAACAACACATAATTTTTACGAATAATATTATAGTGCAACTTTACTTTTGTGTTACAATTTAGTTTGTGCCAAATTTTGTGCAAAATCTAAACAACTTCAAAGACTATAATTATATCAAACACAATGCATGCGGGATAGTAAAAAACAAATTCTGAATAGACAAGACATATTGAGAGTGCAATAAGGTTATTACACGGTTGCGAGTATATGGTTTTATTTTCGCGAGGCAAAAACAATATCTCAGGAGTGAGCGCAGCGAACCCGATTATAAAAGCGAATATTTTTTAAATTATAGCCTAAACTTTAAAGTAGAATAAATATTACGTATCTCAAGATGTCTTTTAAGTGTTTTCGTTTGTATTTCCAACGTTCATTTATCTTTTATACGAACCAAACACTATTTGCATTTTCACTTGACAACAATGAAAATAGCAGGAAAATTTTTGAAACTCGTTATGTCACCCCCAAACGAGACATAACGGAAAATACGCGCACCGTACACCGGGTGTAGTGGCGTATGAGTTCTACGAGTGTTTTTGTTCTCGGTAAAATACCCCTATACCATATAATAATATTCTGTCTAAATTCTGTCCAAAATTTACAGTCTCTGAGTCCCACTGAACCGTGTCTATTTACAGTCTTTACCTGTGTCTTGTTCGAATCTTATATTATTGACTTTCAAGATGTCTTGCCTAGTCGGAATTTGTTTTTTACCATACGAATTGTGTTTACAATTATTTAGTCTTTCGAATTGTTTAGATCTTTGTGCTTTTTTGTTCTTCTCTATGGCGCAAAATTTTGTAACAAGAAGGTAAAGTTTCAATATAACTATTCGTGAAAAATTATGTGTTATGATTATTCGTGTGTGTTTGTGCCGTTTTCGTCCGAATTCGCTCGTTTTTTGGTCGAGTCGCGCCTATTTTGTCGCGAATCGCGCCCATTTGTCGCGAGGCGCGCCAATTAGACTATCTTTATTCCGATAAATGCGTGTAAAGATGTCACATTTTAAGTTTCGTAATAGTCTGACAAGCAGACAGAGTGGCGTCAGCAATCGTTTTCGTACGCCAGGACATAGATAAAAGATGCACAGATGTCCATCTCATGTAATAAAAATGTTGCAAGACAGCCATCTTGCTGGCAAGTCTTTATTGCGTGATATTGCGTTATTTGTCATGCTCTATCCAGATCTGATTGACGTCTGTGTCGTCATCAGGAATTCAAATTACTTCTTAAAATGACGGAATATTCAAATCAACGAATAAACACCTGCAAGAAAACTAGCTTTCGACCACTCATAAACCAATCAAAACGCTCTATTTGATAATTGCGCGCAAGGACTTCTTTTTGGCTTGCGTTATATAACCCATTTTCAAATGCATATTTCATTGCTCGTTTCAGCAAGATATGTGACTGTTAACAGCATATAGGCAGCTTATTTTACTTTGCTGAATACAGCTTGCGAAAATTCACTACAACTATACAGCGACCACGGGCAACGGTGAAAAACCGTGAAGGTACTGTAAGCTTGTTTCAATACCAATTTTTGATGCAATATATATATATATATATATATATATATATATATATATATATATATATATATATATATATATATAGCCCTCTATAAGCGCTTTTACCGCATTTTTACTGTTTTTATCGTACGTAATAATGCTTTAAAAATTTTTCTGTTTAACATCTAGGGCAACAAATGCATACTAAACTACGCGGACTTATAAAAGCATTTAGATTTTTACATGCAATGTCTTGACGTGCGTATGAAAAACGCCACAGTGACGAAAAGGGCCCTAGTGACGTTCTTCGTAGCTTTGTGGTTAGAGCACTACTCCGGAAAAGCAGGGTTGTACGCTCAATTACTGTCGGAAAAGCAAAGTTGTACGCTCAATTACTGTCGGAGAACCGAAGTTGAATTTTTCGCAACGTTTCCGAGAACGTTAGGTCCTTAAAATTGCATGCCTCTGCCATCGTTCTACAGAAAAACTGTCAACATTTAGTTTTTAAGCGCTGCTTTCTATTGTCGCGTTTCTTTTACGCGCGTAAAATTTTAATCTTAGTCCACAGATGGGTCAACTAATACAAACTAAAAGATTTTGTGATTGTGAAATACACAACAGTTGAAAGCAGCCCTAATTGATATATTATCACGAAGGCGTAGCTCATAGCCGAATTGTCTAGTAGCAAATTTGGCTTCCATACGTCAAACAACAAACGGCAGGTGGCTAAAAAGAATAAAAAGTATAAATTAAAGCTTTTTCTCACTTTATCTGCATACTTTATTGTTGATTGTCGATAATGTGAACAGAGATTATCTATCACGTGAACAGGGATTGTCGATCATGTGATAAGGGTTTAATTTTAACATCGAACACGTGCATTTTGGATTTCTTAGGAAATTAATAACCAATAGCGCCGTTGCTAAGGTATTTTAAATTGGAAATTAGGCTGTGTAATTTATTCTGACTTACACTCAATCGGCAACTGCCAGATTCATCTTTAAACTCGCGTTTTAAAACAATTTAAATCCAATCCAACATGCAACTTTCCCAATCTAAACCAATTTAAACGGAATAGATGAGTAACTTGAAAGAGTCTTTTCCACATATTCCCGATATAACTAGAAATACATTGCATGCAAAGTCCCCTCGCCTGAAGCAATAAACTTATATTTCCATCACTGAAATTCTATAATACTCGTTTCTGCTGAATGATCGAAGTCGTAAAGTAAAATCCTATATCTTGGTAGAATTATAAAGTCGACTCTCGAGCTATCAAATTCGACTATAATCATAATTGTGCTACGAATAGTTTTAAATATTTCAATTAGTTTTTAAACAAATTCACCTTTAAAATTAGATACTTTCCAAATCAAAATCATTTCAACGAAATTGACGAAAAAATTCAAAGAGGTGTCATACTTTTGTTTATTAATCCACATATTGAACTTACAAAATACTTGCATGTTTTAAAATACAAAATCTACCCATTTACCTGTTCAAAAACACTCCAAAAATGCTTCAAAATCGCAAATTTTTACCATCCATTTGAATAAAAGTTTTTCTATCCGAAGGTATCTTTAACATTATATTTTAATTAATTTTACGAGTCAATTTTTCGTATATTTTTAACAACATCCATAATAAAAAATATTTTTTAAAAAAAGATTTATAATTCAAAATATCAGTTATGCTGACGTGAACTCAAATTTTAATTTAGCCAATCGCATGTTTGTAAACGTTTGCTAGTTACCAGTTTTAACTCGTCTTATACTCACTTCATTTTGCATTTGCATTCCCGGGCGTAATTAAAATCTGCGAGCGGAATTAGTACCTTCGCACCGGCTCGGGGATTATTGAGAATTGAAACTATTGGGCTCCGATGTACGTTTACAATATTCACTAGGTAGCAGATAGTTCTCCATAAGGCAAATTTAAATGGTTTTCACAACAAAATTTTTGCCAATTTGATATAGTAAGCCTTTCTTTTTGCAGAGAGAATAAATACATTTTACAGTACCAACAATGTTCCTGAAATGTCATTTTTCATTTCTGGTTACGATGTACATTCTTCTTGTCAACGGAGAAAACGAAGAAATTCGGAACTTAAATTTTTGTTTCAATTCCTCTCTAGAAGGTAATTTATGTTTAGCCCAATTACCACTGCTTTTCTCCTGTTCCGATAAGAATTATTCCTTAAAAAAGGGCACTAAGGGCACTAGTATGAACTTAATCATCAAAGAACGGATCTTCTGCATTCCAACAATACTTACGAAAGAAATATATTTTCTCCAGGTTTCCGACTTAATGCCACAGTTCTGATGACCAAATACGTTTGCCAGTGGATAGATTGTGTTATGGAATGTGCAAGTGAGCCATGCTGTAGATCAGTTAACTATAAACATATATCATCCACGGAAAATGAATCAAACTGTGAAATGTTACACAACGTGATCTACAATGTTTCTGAACAATTATTGGAACGAAATTCTCACTATGATTATTTGTATCTGACAAGCCCAATAAAGGTAAGAACGGAGTGTAGCAGGTAGTGAGACAGTACACAAGCAATGTATAATTATCGTGACTACTTTACCATTTGTAGGTAAATTGCTATCTGAAGCATTATAGGTTCGGTCCATGTATCTATTAGTGGCCATCATCTTCGATAATCACCTTAATAAATATTCTGCATCAAAATAGTGCATGTTATTTCTTTAACTAAAGATTGTCATTAATTTTACTGATTAAGAACAAAATTTTCTTTTTATAGAGATACAACGAATGTTGCATTCAAAGCGTGTTAGAAGAAAAAATTAATGGTATTTTTGTTTGAGTTTGAGTTATAGCATTTTCGTAGTGGGTTTTGTCTTCCTTTCTGAGTTGTTATCCATTGCCTTCATTGTGAGTTGTTATCCAGTGTCTTCATTGTAAGTTGTTATCCATTGTCTTCATTGTGACTTGTTATCCATTGTCTTCATTTTAAGTTGTTATCCATTGTCTTCATTGTGAGTTGTTATCCATTGTCTTCATTGTAAGTTGTTATCCATTGTCTTCATTGTGAGTTGTTATCCATTGTCTTCATTGTGAGTTGTCATCCATTGTCTTCATTGTGAGTTGTTATCCATTGTCTTCATTTTAAGTTGTTATCCATTGTCTTCATTGTGAGTTGTTATCCATTGTCTTCATTGTAAGTTGTTATCCATTGTCTTCATTGTGAGTTGTTATCCATTGTCTTCATTGTGAGTTGTTATCCATTGTCTTCATTGTGAGTTGTTTTTTATTGTCTTTATTGTTAGTTGTTATACATTGTCTTTATTGTGAGTTGTTATCCATTGTCTTCATTGTGAGTAATTGTTATTAGTTGCTATCTATTCTCGTATGGTGAATTATATTACATTGTCTTCTGAGAAGCAATATTTTTTCTAGTTGTTTCAGGTTCTAGTTGTCTTGATATTAAGAATAAAAGTGCTGGATACAGAGACGGAAAATATTTTATTGATCCAGATGGAGATGGCCAAAGCATGCCATTCGAAGTGAAGTGTGATATGACGTCATTTGGCGGTGGATGAACAATGTGTTATACAACAGACAGTCATGTCAATATAAAGACTAAACTTACTACTACACCTGAACTGGGATATCGAGCAGACTGTAACAACATTCCGGTAAATATTTCATGATATCAACCATTTCCTTTTAAACCATTACGAATCATAATTCTTATTTTCTATTTATGTTTTTCATTTTTAATTAAAATCATTTAAGGCGCTTTTACAACTTCCTTGCAACTTGTTATGCCATTCCAATTTTGAGGAATGTTAATTTGTTAAGAATGTTCGATATGCTCAGAAAACGCTATCGGCCGTAATATATTTGGTATTTGTCAACTTTAGATGCTCAGGAGTAGAAGAATTTCAATACAAGCTGCGAGGAAAGTTGCATAGTGTCACACCGACTTAAACCTCGCCTGATATTCATTTTCAATATGAAGACGTTCCAAAAGTGCATGCAGCTTGAGATTGGGCTATCTTTGATTGCATTGATTCACTTTCACTCTCCAGAGTTTTTGATGCATTGCTATAAAATTATGCTCCTAAAATATGAGCTCTGCACACCCGCTTGAACTGCACCTAGAGCTGGCTTGAAGATGAGCGTCAGAGTTTATCAGCGTTAATGCGGATTTCCACTTACAGCAAAATCGTTCGCTAGCGAAATATTTGCATATTTTCTTTTGAATTGAGAACAGTCAAGTCGAACTAATTTATTTATGCTGTTAAAAAACAAAAGAAAATATGCAAATATTTCGCTGGCGAACGATTTCGCTGTAAGTGGAAATCCGCCTTTAGCTGGCAAGCGCTTACGCTGACCATAAATATACTTTTTTTTATCTATATCTATTTATTTTAACTAGCGATATTCAGTTTCGCGCAAAGCGACTTTACAATTGTGTGTTTAAGCAATTTTTTTCCAAATGGTTGCAGTTGATAGCTCTGAAAGAAAACTAAAACCGTAAAACGTCGCTTCACGCCAAAATATCGCTTGTGGAAAACAAGTTTTATGAAGTGCTACATTTTTATCGCCACTAATTCATTGCAGCCACAAGGTTGCCGCATGGCTTAATATATTCCTTGATATTTAATCCACATCAGGTTAATAGCAACTTCGTTCTATCCAGGGACAATTCGATATAGATTTTTACATATAAAACAACGAGAGTAGTTATTATGGTTAGGCCACAGGAAATGATCATGTGATAAAAATTTGGAAAACGTAAAACGTTTTTATAAACATTCTTTAAATTTAAAAAAATTAAAATGTATATCAACGATTGCATATTCCAATAATAATGACAGAGCCTAGCTAATGTTATTAGAACCTATTTTAGAACTAGTTGTTGAAGCGAAAAAACCGGCATCACAAAAGTTTTAACGTAGCTAATTTTCCTTATGTTCTTCATTCTCGAATAAAGATCTTCCTCGGCTATATGCAGTCTCTGTCTGTATACGTTGAAAGATTTTTTTTTCAGTTCACTGAGGTGATGTTTGTCGATGAAGTATCTGAACAAAAGGCAGCGTTTACCAAAGATGGTTCACCTATCACATTTGCTGGTAATTATGATAAGAAGCCAGAATCATATGGTTTATGGACAGCAAATGAAGATGGTGTGGCAACGACGGAATACAAATATCAGATGCTTATTTGTGACACACCCTTCTATAAAGGTCTACATTTCTCAGGATACACGAAGAACTGCTATAAACGTTGCCGTCACTGGTGTGGTGACATATCGTCTGCATATTTTCGTACATCTGCTGTCTCAGACAAAAAATACAAAGGTGTCGCTTTCAACGAGAATGGTCATAGGCCAAAAGTAAATCGCCTGATAAGTGTAGGAATTCGTTAAGATGTAACCTAATGTTAGTTTCGAAACGGAAGGTCGTTCAAGTTGTTATTTTGTAAAAGACCTTTTGGCAAAAACAAGTTGTTATTTTCCGTTTCAGCGCAAAGATTTACATCAAATGCGTAAATTTGGTTAGTAAATGCGCAATGCGGTTGCCTTGCCTAGCCACGCTATGTCCGTCACAAAAAAAACACTGCGTTTCTATGTTTTTGCATGAAATCCGGTTCATGCTACACAAAAACAGCCTACCTAGCTTAGGTTACTCATTCTACGCTGAGTCTCGAATGTGGACGCTTGTAAGAAAGCAAAGGTTTATGCTACAATTCTATGCGCATTGCGAGACAAAAAAATTCTATCTTTATTCTACCTCGATCAAAGCAATATCTACGCGCATGATAATTAAAGTTAGTTCGTCTCCAAACCAAAGTAAGTAAATAGATAATACGTTGTTTCTGTTAGCAATTGTCGCGCTAAGTGTTCCGATAAGCGCTGCTAAAATCGGTTTAGTTGTTATATAGTATTGCATGCTAATTCTTAGTTTAATAAGTATATCTCATTTATGTCAATTATCAAGTATACTAGCTCGTATTAATTTCATGTGATAGGTTACTATAGTTTGTCTGCTTATCATATTTTAGTTCGAGCCGACGCAATATTCTCAATCGACTTATTCGACCCAAACCTGTATATATCCCGTTAATAAATTATCAAAATTCCTACGTCGAGTTCGTTTCATTCTACGCACCGCGTCTACCCCTGTAGATTTATTGGGAACTCGTTGACATTAAATTTCTGTCCCAGTGAAGCTACACCTTGGGTGACGTCATACCATTATTATAAATTATGAGCAAACTGCACACATCAAGAACTGTCAACTTTGATTTTAGTAAATGGTCATATCACTGTCTTCATGCAAGCATATTTTATCTTTTGAAAACATAGCAAGCAACAATTGCAATATGTTGGTTGTCTTATGGCATTTAAAAGCACTTTTAAAGATATTGATACAGGTGCCGTCAACTAACTGTATATAAGTTGGCTTTAGAACACCAAGGCAATTTTTAGTCGCAAGACTTGTTATAGCCTACGGAACAAATTTGTAGTGAATAAAATGATATGATCGTGTAGATTTCAAACCGGAACTGTCATAACTTAGTTTAATGTTATGTTAATTCGGGGTATAAATAGTTGTTCACTATCACTATAAGCTATAGTCTCTACAATTCAAGAAGCGAACGATTTTCTACCGGACAGGCAAATTAATCTGTAAGTTTCATGTATGTATTCGTATGGTTTACTTGTTCGTATTCGTATTCATTTGGTTGTATTCGTACCGTACTAATCTTTGTAAATATTTGTTTAGTTGAACCGCTACATGATTAAAATTCTACGAGTTCAAAGTACACGTCTGGTTAAGACTGAGTCTAACAGATCGAATTATGAAGTAAACTAAGTTTATTTACTTTTATCTCCATATTTTCGTACATCTGCCATGCGCACAGATTTCGACGGTGTCGCTTTCAATGAAATTGGCCTTGCCTCAAAGTCAAATCGTTTCACGAGCGTAAGAATTCGTTAATGAGTCGACTAATTTACAGTTCTTTTATTCTCATAAAATTTAACAGACTAGTCCTTAGTCCTCCTTAGCGTGCCTTGTATTCTTGTGACGTCACCAGTTTGAACGCGCGGGAGAGGACTAGCACAAAATGTTTTTAATTCTTAATTCAAAATGGCGACAAGAAAATTTTTCTCAAGCACTACTGATCTCAAAATATTTGCATCAGGGGCAAAATCAAGGACAATTTTTGAATTCCAGACATTTTGTGCTAGTTCTCTCAGCGTGGGCTCCCTCCCCCCCCTGCATAAATAACAGCGCGCTTACGAGCCTTGGGACTAAGCTGATAATTTAAAAAATAGAGCGCAAAGTATCATTAGTTCGCAATTTAGCAAGATGGTACTGCAAGTTATAATAAAGTCATTGTCACAAGCACAGAATACCAACTTTTAGAAAGTTTAGTTCCTCTGGAGATGTCACATTTGCAAATACATCCTGTTTCTGTTTTAAAGTCAACAATTCCGTAGAAGTGCGACGCATCTTACCAAGATTTATGAATAAGAATTAGCTTTTTACTAGACACACCGGTTTTTAAATATTTTATAGGTTGATCAGTATTGGACATTTTATGTTCCAATATCCGGTAAGCATCATGCATGGAATCAATTTACTTTCAAGTTCAAGTTGTTAAAATGACGCGTTGAATTCGTGATCAGAATGATGTTATTAAAACTGCAAGCAAAGGAATATGACTTTAAAATATTGTCAATGCGTTCGCTTTTCCCACTGAGTAAATCGGTTAAACATATATAGATACGCCATGCAGGCAATTTTAATATTTTTTAACATAAAAATTTAGTAAGAGAGCTACAGTTACATGATCACGAACTTTTTTTCAAGCAGTTTAGAATGGATCCTAGCCAAATGGAAGAGGTTCTTAGTTGGGTAGCACCAAAGATTTATAAACAAAAAACTCGAGCAGATGTCATAGGACCAGCAGAGAGGTTGTGTGTTACAATGCGATACCTAGCAACTGCTGATGCCTTTTCTACGATCTCGCTTAATTACAGAATTGGAGAAACAACTACTTCGAAAATTGTTACTGAGACAACCAACGCAATTTGGGAGGCTATGAAAAAAAAGGACTTTTTGCGTGTGCCAATGGACAGGCAAGAATGGCAGCAAATTTCAAATAGATTCGAAAAACGCTGGAATTTCCCTAATTGTTTAGGTTGTATCGACGGAATGGTTGTATCGACATGTCATCATGCAAGCACCTGCTAAGAGTGGTTCTCTTTTTTTTAATTATAAAAAAACTTTTTCTATTGTACTTCTAGCAGTTTGCAATTCAAACTATCAATCTTTAATGGTCGATATTGGTGAAGCAGGCCGACAGAGCGACGGTGGAGTGTTTTCAAACAGCAATCTAGGACATTCTATTTTAAACAATCTTCTTCCAGTACCATTTCCATTACGTCCGAACGATTACGTTTCCAACCGATCTCTGACGCAGTCCAATTGATAGAGTCAACACAACCCAAAGAGAAATGAGGTTTTTAAAGTCCTTTTAAGAGCTATTTTGTAAATAATTCTTTGTTTGAATAATTAATCCTTTTAAATGAACTTTTGGAGTGTACGCTTCAATGATCTCGGCTTAGTACAAGAGCCCTTAGTACTAACACAGTTAATAGAATATACACGGTGAGTAAAAAAAACGGACACCTTTGAAATTCAAATTAGCTGCGAACTTATGACTGGAATATGACAATTCCCATGTACAATCAACAAAAACGATTTGATAAAACTGTTCTTTTGTATTTACAGAGCTTATAATGCATTTAAACTCCCAATGGGAACAAACTTTATGTTTTAGGTTAATTAATATGATATGCTTCGTATACCTACGAAATATTCTAAGCAACTTTTCTCACATTACAGCCGCTATGCCACTAATTTGAATTTCAAACGTGTCAGGTTTTTTTTTTACTTACCCTGTACATGGTTGGAGACTAAATAAAAGTACAATACAACTCATTAGCTATATTATAGTCCGCGTTTATGCAAAAATGGTTCCTTTCTCGTCACTTGTCCATTGTATTTTAGCCAAACGTACCAATGGCATTTGTCTTGCTAAGCTCCTCGTGCAACCTTGACTTGAAAAATATTTTAATTATAACATTGCAATTGGTTTAACGGTGTAAAAATACAATAGACGCATGGTTGGAAAGGAAGAATTTTTAGAATAAATCTACCTCAACATAGTTAATGAGTTGTATTGTAGTTTTATGTGGTCTCCAAACATGTATATTCGATTAAAGGGCTGTTTACATGAGCCCGGTTACCCGAGATTCAACGAAGCGTGAGATGATTTTGAGGTATTGAAATGAGCAGATAACATGATCCTGCATGGCAGTCGTATAATCACCACAACAGTAGCATGTAGCTATTTGGTGTCTTAAAGACTTTTTTCAATACTTCAAAGTCCTCTCACGCTTCGTTGAATCTCGGGTACCGGGCTCATATAAACACTGTGGTAATAAATATATAGAGTGAAATTCTGCAAAATCTCGGTTACGTCACTTCCGGGTTAACATGGATGTACATGTGGCGTCTGGACTGTGTGTACGCTGTACGTTTCTTCTTGTCGTGGCCGTGTGATATTACAGGACTTCACTGGGAACGAATTCATTATTCCGTTTAGTAATTTTTTTACTTTACTTAAAAGCTATTGTTGGCAATTTCGATGGGGTTTATTTACTTTATATCCTTATTCAAACGTGGTAGTTTCTCACAAACTCACATTAGGATTTTCTCTGTGACAACGCGAACGGAATCGGGGATTTTAAATGATATTTTCTCTCCACACCAGACGACGTTCAGCCATAACAAAGTCTATTTCCTTGACTGAGATCGCGACATCCAACGTGCTTGTTCGACGTGAATAAGCTTCCTACACTCGCCTTTTTGTTTTGCACTGTCTACGGGAAAGTAAGCGATCATTTCTCGTCATAAGACATAAACGCCTGTTCTACTGAAGGGAATTAAAGTAAGTGTATGTGTATTTCTCTATAATTACTATTTCTATAGCACGTTGTTGTTCTAGGTCAAGCCTTGTGGTGATTAATGTCAACCTGTTGTACATTTGCATACGATATGTAAATGGTGACCTATAGCAAAAACCAAAACTATTGAAATCACCTATTGTATTTGGTAGAATCACAAACAAACGTCACCTTACAGGTAAAGGTCCTGTTACACGGTGCAATTTTTCTTGCAACTTGCAATGCAATTCTACTTTTGAAAGTTGAAATTTGGCCACTACGGAACGTTTATGTTTATTATACTCCTAATTTACATCTCTTAAAAGTAGGTTTGCACTATGTATGGTAACATGGACTTAAACGGATCCTAACATTGGATCTTCAGCACTGTTTTCTGCATTTTAGACACGCAATAGACACTTCCCGAATTTGTTTTCGGCAATGAAAAAAAAACAGCAGACCAACAATAAATTGTATTGCCCCTTTTGCCCGATTCGTTTTAATTTGTGTCCACTCTAGCAAATTCGGGAAGTGTATGTAGAAGCACCTGAATGTGTTTAAACTCTTTGCAGTCACACAAGCTGTCAACTTGTTGTTTTCAGTTGTTCTGTAGGATGTTTATTAGCTGTATATGAGGACATTGTTATGGACAAATTGCAAAGAGTGCAGAATTGACACTACGAAATCTTTTTGCTAATTTCCAGTATTGTTATGTGGTTTTATTTTCTATTTACGCGAGGTATGAGATCTTTTACAATGGATTAACTAATGTTCATAAATGTTAGTTTCTTGGCTTCATTCTTCTCTTTTCTTCAAATATTTGTCGTTGCTGTTCTTGTCTTTGGTCATTGGTTCTGTAAAGGTTGAGCTTTTCTAACGTTTCATTTGCTTCTTACACCGCTTGTCCACTGAAGGTTGGGGTGTTGTGCCTGCCCTTTTATAGTAACGGTTGAAGGAAACTTGCAGACGTCATCAACCAGAGTGGGCTGATCCTTATCCAACCAATCAGCGTTGTAAGTTAGAAATGTGCGTTGGTCTTAGAAGCTCGTTCCAGCTCTCATATCTTATTTGTTTAAGGCGTTTTCGCACTAGTCGAGTTGGTCTTCTGCTCAATCGATCGATACTTAAAAATGTTCACAACTTAAAATATTCATCATCAACAACTAGTGAAATTTACAAACAATACCTCTGTGAACAATGTCTTTCAACTTAAACTATTTTCACTCTTATTTTATCGAATTGAACTTTTAATGACGTATTCTATTACATGCTTGACGCGCAACATTTTAAACACAATTGATTGACAGATTGACATAGGAGTTTGCCTGGCCTACAGCACGCACGTTTTTTTAAAAAAATGCAACAATTGAGATAAGTGACGACTTAAGACTGTTTATCTAGGTATTAGTTCTGAGAGGATAAATATTTTCACCTTATTACTTATTTAATCCCACGATATGTCATGCATGAAACGGAAAGACGATTAATGTTTGCTAATGGCCGAAAATTATATTTACTCAGGCGTCTCGTGGAAAAAATTATTCACTAATCCCTGCTATGCAATTGATATTCCTATTTTTGCAGCTATTTTTATATGCATTTCTCTAAACTCAATAAAGCCTTGCGTAACAGTATGGTCGAATGCTCAAATAGACATACGAGACATATACTCGTCTAAAGATCAATGCTGGAGAACGCAATTTAAGAAGAGATCTCAAACAGATGCAAAAAGCTCGACCCATGCCTTCATGGTGCAATAGTGCATGTAAAATGCTCGGGTACGCCACTTGTCCTAAGGCCTATTAATTTTACACCACGCGATTAGTCGTATACGATTCGTATACTCGCATATGACTCGAATAAATGCATGTAAAGATGTCACATTTTAAGTTTCGTAATAGTCTGATAAACAGAGAGAGAGTGGCGTCAGCAATCGTTTTCATACGCCATGCAGGACATAGATAAAAGATGGACAGATGTCCACCTCCGTAATAAAAATGTTGCAAGACAGCCATCTTGCTGACAAGTGTTTATTGCGTGATATTGCATCATTTGTTATGCTCTATCCAGAGCTGATTGGCGTCTGTGTCGTCATCAGGAATTCAAATTACTTCTTAAGATAACGGAATATTCAAAGCAACAAATAAACACCTGCAAGAAAACTAGCTTTCGACCACTCATAAACCAATCAAAACTCTCGATTTGATCATTGCGCGCAAGGATCGACCTCTTTTTGGCTTGCGTTGTATAACACCTTTTCAAATGTATATTTCATTGCTCGTTTCAGCAAGATATGTGACTGTTAACAGCATACGCAGCTTATTTTGCTTTGCCGGATACAGCTTGTGAAAATTCACTACAACTATACATCGACCACGGGCAACTGTGAAACACCGTGAAGGTAGTGTAAGCTTGTTTCAATACCAATTTTTGATGTAATCATGCATTTCCTGTAATTATATATATATATATATATATATATATATATATATATATATATATATATATATATATATATATATATATATATATATATATATATATATATATATATATATATATATATGACTAAAGCCCTAAGCACTTTTACCGCGTTTTTACTGTTTTTAACCGTACGAAATCGAACATAAAAGTTTAAATATGCTTTTAAAATTTTACTCTTTAACATCTAAAGCAACCAGTGCATACTAAACTACGAGGACAACTCATGTAATATTTAGACTTTTACATGCGATGCGTGTACGTGCGTATAAAAAACGCGACAGTGAAAAACGGCCCTAAATGATGTTCTCCGTAGCTTTGTGGTTAGAGCACTGCTCCGAAAAAGCAGAGTTGTACTCTTAATTACTGTCGGAGAACCGAAGTTGAATTTTTCGCAACGGTCTCGGTTAGATCTCTAAAATCGTATGCTTCTGCCACCGTTCTCCAAAAAAACTGTCAACATTTAGTTTTTAAGGGCTGCTTTCTACTGTTGCGTTTCTTTTACCCGTGTAAAATTTAAATGTTAGTCCACAGATGGGTCAACTAATGCAAACTAAAAAATTATATGCTTGTGAGATACACAACAGTTGAAAGCAGCCCTAATTGATACATTATCACGCAGGTATAGCTCATAGCTGAATTGTATAGTTGCAAATTTGGCATTCTTGTGTCAAACAACAACAACAACGGCAGGTGGCTAAAAGGGAATAAAAAGTATAAATTAAAGTTTTTTTCTCACTTTGTCTGCATATTTAATCGTCGATTTTTGATCATGTGAACAGAGATTATCTATCACGTGAACAGGGATTGTCGATCATGTGAAAGGAGTATATTTATATAGTATAGAGCACGTGCATTTTGGATGTCAAATTATCTTTTGGAAATTAATAACAAATAGCGTTGTTGCTAAGGTATTTTAAATTGGAAATTAGGCCATGTATTTTATTTTGACTCACACTGAATCCGTAACTGCCAGATTCATCTTTAAACTCGCGTTTTAAAACAATTTAAATCCAATCCAACAATTTTCAAAATTTAAACCAATTTAAACGAAATGGATGAGTAACTTCAAATAATCTCTTCCACATATTCCATATGATTATTCAGAATTGAAGACTATTGCGCTCCAATGTACGTTTACAATATTCACTAGATAGCAGATAGTTCTCCGTCAGGCAAATTTCAGCTGTTTTAAAAAAAAATTTTTGCCACTTTGATATAGTGAACCCTTCTTTTTATAGGAGGAATAAATACATTTTACAGGACCAACAATGTTCCTGAAATGTCATTTTTCATTTCTGGTTACGATGTACATTCTTCTTGTCAACGGAGAAAACGAAGAAATTCGGAACTTAAATTTTTGTTTCAATTCCTCTCTAGAAGGTAATTTAAGTTTAGCAAATTACCAAAGCTCTTCTCTTGTTCTTCTCTTGCTGAGTCATTCCTTTAAAAAAGGCCAGTTTAGTAAGAACTTAATCATCAAAAACCGGTTTACTGCATTCTAACAATACCAACAAAAAACTTCTATTTTCTTCAGGTTTCCGACTTAATGCCACTGTTCTGATGACCAAATACGTTTGCCAGTGGATAGACTGTGTTAGGGAATGTGCAAGTGAGCCATGCTGTAGATCAGTTAACTATAAACATATATCTTCCTCGAAAAATTATTCAAACTGCGAAATGTTACACAACGTGGTCTACAATGTTTCTGAACAATTATTGGAACGAAATTCTCACTATGATTATTTGTATTTGATAAACCCAATGAAGGTAAGAACGGAGTGTTACAGGTAGTGAGACTGTATATAAGCAATTATTTGTAATCGTAGTGACTTATTTACCATTTGTAGGTAAATTGTTATCTGAAACATGTTTAACGTTAAAACTCGCTTAAGGTAGCTTCACCTAATAGCGGCCATCATTTTCGATAATGCTCTTTATAAATATTCTGCATCAACATAGTGCATTTTATTTCTCTAACTAAAGATTGTCCATACTTTTACTGATTAAGAACAAAATTTTCTTTTATAGAGATATAACGAATGTTGCATTCCGAGCGTGTTAAAAGAAAAAAATAATGGTATATTTTTGTATTTAAATAACCTGCATGCCGTTTGCATTTTAGTTATAGTATTGTCGTAGTTGGTTTTGACTTCCTTTCTGAATTGTTACCTATTGTCTTCATTGTAAGTTGTTATCTATTGTCTTCATTGTGAGTTGTAATCCATTGTCTTCATTGTAAGTTGTTATACATTGTCTTTATTGCAAGTTGTTATACATCGTCTTCATTATGAGTTGTTATCCATTGTCTTCATTATGAGTTGCTATCCATTGTCTTCATTGTGAGTTGTTATCCATTGTCTTCATTGTGAGTTGTTATCCATTGTCTTCATTGTGAGTTGTTATCCATTGTCTTCATTGTGAGTTGTTATCCATTGTTTTCATTGTGAGTTGTTACCCATTATCTTCATTGTGAGTTGTTATCCATTGTCTTTATTGTGAGTTTCATCGGTTGTCTTCATTGTGAGTTGTTATCTATTGTTTTCATTGTGAGTTTTTGTTCATTTTTTTCATTGTAAGTTGTTATCCATTGTTTTCATTGTGAGTTGTTATACATCGTCTTCATTGTTAGTTGTTATCCATTCTATTCATTGTGAATTATAATATTTTGTCTTATGAAAAGCAATATTTTTTCTAGTTGTTTCAGGCTCTAGTTGTCTTCACATTAAGAATAAATGTGCAGTTTACACAGACGGAAAATATTTGATTGATCCAGATGGGGATGGCCAAGGCATTCCAATCGAAGTGAATTGTGATATGACGTCATTTGGTGGTGGATGGACAATGTGTTATACAACAAACAGTCATGTCAATATAAAGACTGAACTCACCACTACACCTGATCTGGGATATCGAGCAGACTGTAACAACATTTCGGTAAATGTTCAATATTTCCTTTAAACTATTAGGAATTATAATTTTTATTTTCTGCTAATTTTTTTTGCATTTTCCAATGCTCCCCTTCCAATTTAATGCTCTTCCAATTTTCTTTCTTAATTTAATGCTCTTCCAATTTTCTTTCTTAATTTAATGCTCTTCCAATTTTCCATGCTCAACTGAATACGGTATGGGCCAGTCTCTTACCCAGGCGCTTTAATAGTAAATTATATATTATAACGCTGCATTTCAGTTATTGTAGATAATATATAGATATAAAGTATTTGAGAAACGGTGTTATTCAATACGAATTTCAAAAGAATATTTTAGAACCCATGGTTACGAATGAACTAATTTTAAAATTTATTTATTTTATGCAAATGCGAGATGATGTAATTCATTTCCACAAAAACTAAATATTCCCCTCTTCTCTTTCTCTGTTTGTCATACCCCATTCTGTGGACGACGACATTTTTCAACCATTTTCAGGAAGTCTCAATTTTATTTAGTTCACTGAAGTGATGTTTGTTGATGAAGAATCTCAACAAAAGGCAGCTTTTACTAAAGATGATGGTCCACCTATCACATTTGCTGGTAATTACAATAAGCCGAATGCAGGATCATATGGCTTATGGACAGCAAATGAAGATGGTGTGGCCACGACGGAATACAAATATCAAATGCTTATTTGTGACACATCCTTCTTTAAGGGTCTTCATTTCTCTGGATATACTAATAACTGCTACAAACGTTGCGATTACTGGTGTGGTGACAAATCGTCTCCATATTTTCGTACATCTGCTGTCTCAGAACAAAAATTCAAAGGCGTCGCTTTCAACGAGAATGGTGATGGGCCAAAAGCAAATCGCCTGATAAGTGTAGGAATTCGTTAAGATGTAACCTAACTTGGGTCACGTCATACCATTATTATATATTATGAACAAACTGCACACATCAAGAACTGTAAACTTTGATTTTAGTAAATGGTTATATCACTGTCTTCATGTAAGCATATTTTATCTTTTGAAAACATAGCAAGCTACAATTGCAATATGTTGTTTGTCTTATGGTATTTAAAAGCACTTTTAGGATATTAGGATTTTGATCAGGTGCCGTCAACTTCATAAGTTGGCTTTGGAACACCAAGGCAATTTTTAGTCGTAAAACGTGTTATAGTATACGAAACAATCTTCGCCTCATATATAATCGTGTATATATCTTATCAATTTTTCTGTTGTTGTTCTGAATGTCTGACAAACGAATATCACAATTTGGGAGTAAAACCTTTCGACATGCACACATCATGTTCGTTGTTCAGAATCGCAAAAGCGACGAAGCAATTTCAAATCCATGAGGGAAACTACATGTACTGTAGATAAATCTTTAATGTTCAAATATGAGCTCAGCAAATCAATCTTCGCCTTAGGAAAACAGTAACTAAAGAATCTCCAACTTAAGTTTAATTCAAGAACCCATCAATGAAATTCGTAACCCAAACGACTAACGAAACAAATAACATGCATGCATCCAAAGAGAATTGAGACGGTCACGAGCGCGTGGTCGGCTCTCAATGCAAAACTTTGTTTTGGTTTAAATGGCCGATAATCTGTACATTGCATAAGAAAATGGATGATTGAAATGGGCACAATTCATAAAATTATATTTATTTACCCACACCTAACGATTGAAACCAATAGTTCAGGATATAAAAATAATAAAGATTTTAAACGAACCTAAACATCCTTGTGATGTTTCTAGGAAATCATTGAGGCTTAAGGAAAAACAAACTATAAAATAAAATAATAAATATAAAGAATCCAGTGCTAAAAATCACTACATTTCATTAAAACGAGCTTAATTTTGAAATATTATAATATTGAATCTTCCCTGGAGTAGCTATATTGTAGAGATACCAAAAGTAAAAAATTGGTTTACCAAAACGTTTCAAATTGAACTTAGAGTTGAGCAAACACTGCCCATGCACAGGGATGGAGGAAGGAGGCATCTAGAGATTTGAGAGGGGAGCACCAGTTTCCAGGGGCAATTTTGGTTAATAAAAAGGGCAGCTAAAAAGATGTATAAGGACGGTTTGCTCGCCATAGCTGGAAGGACACCACTATAGTGTGGTTTATATATTTATGCTCTACAGAAAGATTTGGGCACGTCGTATAAATGGGCATAGGTAGGATACGAAGGGGGCAGCTTCGATTTTAGCTTCGAGTTTTGCAGCTACATTAGCTTCTCTAATGTAAGGCGTCTTGTTTTGTAAATTTCAGAAAAACTGACAACAATGTCCAACAATGTTTCTGAAATGTCATTTTGCATTTCTGACCCCGATATACGTTTTCCTAGTCATCGAAAGAGGTGTAATTATCCCGAAATAGTACAATTCCAATATGCTTTAATGCGACAGTATTATCCGTTTTAAGTGACGCGGGTATTTTGAAAATATCAGGCAAAAATTATAATAAATTCATGCTTATTCATGATTATTATTTCAAGTGCCAAAAGGCCCTAGGGATGAGGTTGATGAAATACCTTCGATTCGGTTAATGTTTCGTCTCAAAAGGAAACGTCCATATTACCCAGTAGCCGATCGACAGTCGCTTTCAGTAAAAAAGTATAAATAATAACAAAAAATTACAAAATTACTGGGTACACGACATTCTCTCGAGAGCATATGACGCCATAAAGGCACACGACGAGCTTTTTAAATTATATTTTAACATAAAAACAAATTACAGGAGAACGACAAAATTTGTTTCTTAAATCAAAAACGCAATCCTCTTTTTATGTTATTTTAGATGTTTCTAAGCAAGAAAAACGACTTAGTCAAAAGTATCTAAGCGAATTGTACCCAAAATCTTTGAACGAGACCGACAACTAGACACTCATCATGAAAAGCTCCATGTGTATTTTCAAATAATTATCTACAAGTCACATATGGGTACAAAACCTTTCAAAAAGATCTAATTTTTTTTCATTTACAAAACAGCTTAAAAAATATAGCATAAAATTGTCAATTGCAAAGAACTGATGAACAATAAGTTTACTTTTCAAGTAAGGAACTCCCTTATTTATTATTCGAGAAGATTGAGCAGGAAAATTTCAAAAGCTGCAAGCGTGCATTATGGCCTCACAATGTTGTTGCTTAAATTGCCATCCATGGCTTTACTAATAGCACTATAATTATTGGGCTCTACTAAAAGCACTACTCAGTGGCTTTACTAAATTAAAAGCACTATATGGCTTTACTAAAAGCATTATAATTATTATAAAGCACTATATAATTGCCGACACGTTTCTGACAACAGCAATGAATATTCACATTTCGAGGAGTATTTTCTAAGAGTATTTTTGCAGAAATGTTAAAATAGAGCGTTAAAGCATCGCCGGGACCGCTTAAGCTTTGCGTTGACAAAAAAAAGTGGCGTATCGTGCGATTTATACTTGACGTTTGTTTATTTGTGTAAAATTTATGTTAAAAGGTTTAAAATTGGAAACCAACCGATGACTGATGCTATCCAATTGACTTAGAGTAAAAACAACCCAAATAGAAATGAGCCTTCTAAAGTCCTTGAAAAGCTTTTTTGCAAATAGTCCCTTGTTTGAATAATTATTCATGTTAATGGCTTGTCAAAGAAGGCATGTACAAGATTTGACCATAATTATATGGCTTGAAAGCTGACTATTTTCATTTCTAGCTTGGAAACACAATCAGCATCTGGTGCTCTGCTAAACTTAACAAAGACGTGTTCTAAAAGGTGCATCCTGAAATATAATTCAATGGCTTTCTTAATGCTCATTTTCGCGCTACTTTTCATTACAAAATTACCTCAGCCAGGGGAATGCCTAAATATAAGTCAGGCCTTCTTTCAAAAAATTGAACAAATGTACTTGAAAAATCATGTCATCGACACAAAGCAGACAGAAGATGAGGTGGAATGTGTCATGTATTGTTTGGAAAATGAATCATGCGCGTCTGTGAATTTCAAAATCTCTGGAAAGTTGAGAGGTCTTTGTGAGCTCAATAATTCGACGTTAACTGAAACATCTGGCACACGCGACCCAGAATATAGGCATCTTTACAAAGTCAAAAAGGTGAGAAAAAAGGAACGGATCTTTTAAATTTCAAAGCTCGTTTATACGTCTTCTTGTTGGTATAACTGCATGGTGTTAAGGCCTCTTAAATGAATTTTTCTATGTATAATGGCAAAACCAAATACGCGGTGTTCTCGTTAGCTGATATGTTAAATCAAACAAAGCATGTGCATTTTTCGTTTGTTAATCATTGTGCATAGCCGCAATAATTTTCATTGTCGGTTAACGTTAGCATTACAAACCGTGAAGTAATGAAACCTGGGAAATTTAAGATGTTTCGCGGCAATAGCTTGAAAATAACTAAGCTTAGTGATACCTTGGCGCTGCGTTCACGCGGAGCTGACGAATGGCACGTAGGAATTCTTCCGGCCTTCTTGTGTGAACACGCGCAGAACCAATCAAGATTAATTTATCGATCTCGTCGTGTGAGCAGAAGAACCGGACGAGCACAGCCAAAATTCATTGTTGTAGAACTCAGTCTTACGTCTGTATTCTAAAAGCTCACTCACACTCAAACTCCTTGAGTGGGAGATCGTAAACCTCTCATAACGTTGCCATGACGGTATTTCCAGTCGAATAGGGGCTTGATTCTCATTTTTTTACCATAAATCTTTCCACTTATTCAGAAAGAACTTTTTTATTGACCAGTGTTAACAAAATATTTATGTCACATTCAATCAGTGTGAGTGTGAGTGAGCTTTTTGAATACAAGCGTTAGACTGCTAAATTAGAGCCATTGCGGTCATCTACACGAGGAGTATAAGCAACAATTTAAAAAGTCGCATCCATACATAAATAGGTTTCCGAACATTTGTATAACGCAAATGCAATTCGTGAATAGGAAACTAAGCGCTTATTTTAATACAGGCTTTACACGAGCTCGTCTTAATTAGCCTTTAATTCGCTTATTTTTGTCGCTAAAAAATGGTACGTTTTATGAAGGTTCACGGCTATACCTGTATGAAATTTTCGCGCCTTTTTTACACCACGATTTCTCCATATCGTGAATTATTTTCGTTGTATTATGTGTGGCTAAATATCCCTTATAATTTTTATTCATATTTTTCAGAAGAAAAAAGATTTTGTCCCACCAACTTTCCAGCCTCACACAACACAAATATCAGGTAATGCAAAGGATAAAATAATAGAAATGGAAACTAGCCTATGAGATCCCTTTCGTTCCTGCCAAAAATTAAGAATAATAACATACTATGTTTTAAAACAATCTTGAAACCAAATGAGTGTTTAAATTATTATTTAAACAATATAAATTATGTATTTACAAAAAACATGGAAAGAAAAATTCCGGTTCGCACGCGAAACTCCGCCTAGTTAAAAACAGCCTATATTTAGTGTGTTTTTTGTCTTGCATGCATGGTGACACTATAAGCAGGACTGTCATAAAGGAGGATTCTCTTCCTGTGCTAATGGAGGGAAGTTGAGAGGACTATATAATTATTATACCCGATGAGGTTCTTATTTTGTACATATTTGAAAAACATAGAGAAAAATAATGTCCATTTTGGATCATCCAATGAATTAATTTGCTTTGCGTTAACCAGACAGTCACAATTTCACTTTCGTAAAAGCAATATTTTTTCCAGGTTCTAGTTGCCTTGACATTAAGAAAAAAAGTGCTGGATATACAAATGGAAAATATTTGATTGATCCAGATGGAGATGGCCAAGGCAAACTATTCGAAGTGAATTGTGATATGACGTCATTTGGTGGTGGATGGACAATGTGTTATACAACAGACAGTCATGTCAATATAAAGACTGAACTTACTACTACACCTGAATGGGGATATCGAGCAGACTGTAACAACATTCCGGTAAATATTTCCTGATTTTATTGAAACGTGAAAGTTGCACAGAGTTGAAGTTTTTGTTTATTTTCAATGTTTTATTATAGCAACAAATATGTACGAACACCAACCACCCTAAATTTACATGCATTAGAGGTTACATAAAATTTAGTAATTAATTTTTTTATGTACGCATTGCCGAATATTTTGATTAAAACTAAAACACTCGCAGAACCCTGCTACATCGTCCAGACGCGGTGCGCGGAATTTTTACATGTTGCTTTCGTATTTTTTAAAAAATCACTAGTGCATGGGAGACATTAACAAAAAGGATGTTACAGGAAATTAAAAATAATGAGAACATTAATACTTGGGGAATGTCACCGCTGCACCATTTCTTCCTCCTCATTACCAGAAATTTGCGACATGATAATTTGCATTTATACTAATTTGCATTTAACATTCAGCATAATGGCCTTAAACTTTTATTATTAAATACATATAGTAAATATACAAAACCTTTAAATGTCGTTGCCCTAGACCTTGCCCACTGTTTGCCGACCTCTGGGTCAATAGAACAGCCGTTTCCCAACGTTTTAATGATCGAATTACTTACCTTAAGTATTTCTACGTTCGGCCAACTGATTGTGAACAAATGTGTATTATAGCCTTCGTATTGTTCAAGTTCCTGATAAGACTGATAATATTTTTTAAAGTGATTGCAATGAAAATCTGAGCCGTACAGAAAAGTTTATACACAAATACGAAAGACAATATCTTTAACAACTTTTTTTGTTATATTACACGTCAATTCATCAACTACCTGAATCGAAATATTCGAATCAATGTGAGCGATTTTATAAGTTCGTTGACAGAACACGGACAAAACATTGAGCAATATATTTTTAAATTTGGCAGATTGCAGAAATGCCCAAGCTAAAAATTTCGGCCACCAAAACGTTTCTAAACAGATGCTCTATCGATCTAGAGGTCGGCAAACAGTAGGCAAGGTCTAGGGCAACGGCATTTTTAAGTTTTGTATATGTACTATATATATTTTATAGTAAATGTTGAAGGCCATTATGCTGAAAGTTAAATGCAAATTAATATACATGCAAATTATCATCTCGCAAATTTCTGGTAATGCATAAAACACTCTCGTTTGCGGCTCAGGTTAAAATGAAAAGGGAGGAGGGGGAGCAATTAGTGGTCAAAGAAATGTTATTTTAGGTTACGATTTTATTATAAGTAAGTCAATTAAACATTGCACAAACTATAAACTACTTACGTAACAAGATATCACACTCCGGGGGGACAAACTGAGGAGCAGATAACATAATTGGGGAGGCAAATCTCCCATTCATTATCTCCTCCCATTGGAAATGAATCATTGAACTTTGGAAAAAAACTTACCTGGGGAACGATGCCTTTGATTATAAATTTTCAATAAATATTTTAGAACTCCAGGTTAGGAATGACACTAATTAAAAGGCATTTCAAAATTCTAATAACTTATTATATCCAAATGCGGGATGATTTATTTTATTTCCACAAAGACTAAATCTGCCCTTCTTCTTCTCTCTTTGCCATGCATTTAACACATTCTGTGGACGATATTTTTCAATTATTCAGTTCACTGAAGTGATGTTTGTGGATGAAAAATCTAAACAAAAGGCAGCTTTTACTAAAGAAGGTCCACCTATCACATTTGCTGGTAGTTATGATAAGAAGGCAGGATCATATGGCTTATGGACAGCAAATGAAGATGGTGTGGCCACGACGGCATACAAATATCAAATGGTGATCTGTGACACATCCTTCCTTAAGGGTCTCTTTGTGTCTGGGTATACCAATAACTGCTACAAACATTGCGACAGCTGGTGTAATGACAGATTGTCTGCATATTTTCGTACATCTCCTGTTTCGGACCCAGGCTACAAAGGTGTCGCTTTCAACGAGAATGGTCAAAGGCCAAACCCGAATCGTCTGATAAGTGTAGGAATTCGTTAAGATGCATGTCAACTAACTTGGGTGACGTAATTTTTACCCTAATATGGTATGTTAAGCAAACTGCACACATCAAGAGCCGTAAACTTCGATTTTAGCAAATGTTATCAGATGTAGCACTGTTTTTGTAAAGCATGTGTGTTGTTTGAAACAACGTAGTTGCAACATGTATGTTGTGTTAACGGTATTTTGTCACCTTTCCTTGCAACATAACCTCGAGCCTTTTTTTCATAAAATCTATTGCTCGTCTTAGTATAGTCTTGTATATACCTTTTATCGTCGTATAGTTTAACATTAAACGGAGGAAGCCTTATTCAGCTAGCAAATTATTCTAATATATTGATAGTAGTTACAAGCCAACCCCGATTACACGCAGCTGCTGAAGGCTGGCTTTAGAACATGCACCACGACAATTTTTAGTCGTAAACTTTGTAATCTGAAGTAGACATTTTCCGTGGTTAAAATAATACTCCATCAGTGTTAAATATTTCAAATTTTGTCCAGATTGTTACCTGTTTTACTATTGAATATTTAGTTGAAAATAAACAGTAATGCGTGTCCATGGGCGATACTTTTATTGCCAATTGGTTTTACGATATACAGTGGGAATTAGACGCTCACTAAAAAAATCTAAATTATAATAACAAAGCAGGATGCTTTACTAATCAGTGATTCATTTCCCTGACGCATCTCTTACAGAACTCAGTACAGGATGTTTTTCTGTAGTTTTCGCTCCACTACAACCCACATTCCTGTCCGTTTAGGTTATTATGTGGGACATTGGTTTCGCGGTTGCTGCTACGTGCTACCTCAAAACCTCCATTAGTATCCGGTATATATATTTGCGCATACTACGTAAATGAATGACTGTTTACTTTACCTATAGTTGGTATACGGCAACCATGCGTTAACCTAAATTCCGCAACACTGGTGCATGTATGTTATTTGATATGCCATATATCAGTTAAAGGTATGTAATATCTTTAAAGTCTTTGGGTTTTTATCCTTGAAGAAGATTTCTTGTAGCTCAATCTGGTTTGTTCAGTCCGCCAACAATAGATTATATTGCCCGCCTCGTTTCCAAGCTAATGTTTACTTTGTGTGCCCTCAGGCAAATTTGGGAAGTGTCTGTAGAAGCACCTGAATGTGTTTAAACTCTTTGCAGTCACACAAGTTGTCAACTTGCTGTTTTCAGTTGTTCTTTAGGATGTTTATTAGCTGTATATGAGCACATTTATATGGATAAATTGCAAACAGTGCAGAATTGACACTACCAAATCTTTTTGCTAATTTCCAGTATGGTCGAATGCTCAAATAGTCTAAACATAAATGCTGGAGAACGCAATTTAAGAAGAGATCTAAAACATATCCAAAAAGCTCGACCCATGCCTTCATGGTGCAATACTGCATGTAAAACTCTCCGGTACGCCACGTGTTTTAAGGCCTATTAATTTTACACCACGCGATTAGTCGTATACGATTTGTATACTCGCGTATGATTCGAATAAATGCGTGTAAAGATGTCACTTTTTAGGTTTCGTTAAAAACTGATAACAGAGAAAGTGGCGTCTGCAATCGTTTTCATACGCCAGGACAAGTGTTTATTGCGTGATATTGCGTCATTTGTCATGCTCTAACAAGGGCTGATTGACGTCTGTGTCGTCATCAGGAATTCAAATTACTTCTAAAGATAACGGAATATTCAAAGCAACAAATAAACACCTGCAAGAAAACTAGCTTTCGACCACTCATAAACCAATCAAAACCCTCGATTTCATAATTGCGCGCATGGACCTCTTTTTGGCTTGCGTTACATAACACATTTTCAAATGCATATTTTATTCCTCTTTTCAGCAAGATATGTGACTGTTAACAGCATACGCAGCTTATTTTGCTTTGCTGGATACAGCTTGTGAAAATTCACTACAACTATATACATCGACCACGAGCAACTGTGAAACACCGTGAAGGTACTGTAAGCTTGTTTCAATACCAATTTTTGATGCAATCATGTATATTTCGTAGTATATGAATTATATAAAATTATAATGAAGATCGTTCGCCTGATGATCGTTTCAGAAGAAACGTGAAACACAGAGTGTAGCGAACATGTAATGTTCATTGATTTTATTTTAATTGCTGTATTAAATTTTCATATCGAGCACTCTTTGTTCTTGGATACTTTACTTAATTGTATACAATTTTTTATATATACATAATTATATAAATTATACACTTTTACCGCGTTTTTACTGTTTTTACCAGTACGTAAACGAACGTAAAAGTTTAAATGCTACGCGGACTTATATAGCTAAGCATTTAAACTTTTACATGCGATGCGTGTACGTGCGTATGGAAAACGCTACATTGGAAAACGGCCCTAAAGGCTGCTTTCCACTTACGCGTTTTTTATACGCACGCACACGTACGAAAAATTTTAAATGCTTTTAAATTTTTATTATTTAACATCTAGGTCAACTAATGCATACTAAAATGCGCAGAAAACTAAGTTCCTTCGATTTATTCACTTAGTTTTTTCAAAGGTAACATGTATAAGGATTTAGACTTTTACGTGCGTGTACGTGCATACGCGTAAGTGGAAATCCACCCTAAGTGACGTTCTCCGTAGCTTTGTGATTAAAGCACTGCACCGGAAAAGCAGAGTTGTACTCTCAATTACTGTCGGAGAACCGAAGTTGAATTTTTCGCAACGTTCTCGGTTAGATCTCTAAAATCGAATGCTTCTGCCATCGTTCTCCAAAAAAACTGTAAACATTTAGTTTTTAAGGGCTGCTTTCTACTGTTGCGTTTCTTTTACCCGCGTAAAATTTAAATGTTAGTCCACAGATGGGTCAACTAATACAAACTAAAACATTATGTGCTTGCGAAATACTCAACAGTTGAAAGCAGCCCTAATTGATACATTATCACGCAGGTATAGCTCATAGCTGATATGTATAGTAGCAAATTTGGCACTCTTGTGTCAAACAACAACAACAACGGCAGGTGGCTAAAAGGGAATAAAAAGTATAAATTAAATTTTTTTCTCACTTTGTCTGCATATTTAATCGTTGATTGTCGATCATATGAACAGACATTATCGATCACGTGAACAAGGATTCTCGATCATGTGAAAAGGGTATAATTATAGTATAGAGCACGTGCATTTTGGATGTCAAAATATTCTTTGGAACTTAATAACTATTAGCGTTGTTGCTAAGGTATTTTGAGTTGGAAACAAGACGTCTGTTCTGGCGTTAACTCCGGCATGCCGCGCACATGCCAGTCTTCAATATAAAGCTACTGAACATAAGCAATACAGTTCATATTCATTTAGATGCCGAAAACAAAAACAAAACAAAACCGAGGCGAATTTTCAACTCCGTGGCTGACGCCGGAGTAATAGGTCGTGTAATTTATCAGTGGCGTAGCCAGCCCGACAATTTAGTCATGCTATGCATGCTAATATTTTGGTGTTCATTGACTGTAAAAACAATAAATTTGTAAAGAAATGAATAATGATAATAACATAAAATTTGCATAGCATGACTAAATCGTCAGGCTGGCTACGCCACTGTAATTTATTTCACTTAAACTGAATCCGCCACTCCTAGATTCATCTTTAAACTCACGTTTTTAAACAATTCAAATCTAGTCTAACAACTTTCCCAATTTAAACCAATTTAAAAGAAATAGATGAGTAACTTCCAAGAGTCTGCTAGGCATATTCCATATAAATATTTAAAATCTAAGGCTATTGAGCTTCAATGTACATTTACAATATTCACTAGTTAGCAGATAGTTCTCCATAAGGTAAATTTCAGTAGTTTTTACAAGAACATTTTTTTCACTTTGATATAGTGAGTCATTCTTTTTACAGGCGGATTAAATACATTTTACAGCACCAACAATGTTCTTGAAATGTCATTTTTCATTTCTGGTTACGATGTACATTCTTCTTGTCAACGGAGAAAACGAAGAAATTCGGAACTTAAATTTTTGTTTCAATTCCTCTCTAGAAGGTAATTTAAGTTTAAGCCTGTTACCAATAATCTTCTCCAGCTTCGGGAAGAGTAATTTCTTAAAAATGGCCAGTTTAGTAAGAACTTAATCATCCAAAATGGCTTTACTCCATTGTAACAATACTTACCAAAAAATATATATTTTCTCCAGGTTTCCGACTCAATGCCACTGTTCTGATGACCAAATACGTTTGCCAGTGGATAGACTGTGTTAGGGAATGTGCAAGTGAGCCATGCTGTAGATCAGTCAACTATAAACATATATCTTCTTCGAAAAATGAATCAAACTGCGAAATGTTACACAACGTGGTCTACAATGTTTCTGAACAATCATTGGAACGAAATTCTCAATATGATTATTTGTATTTGACAAGCCCAATGAAGGTGAGAACTGCATGAGAACGGAGTGTAGCAGATAGTGAGACTGTATGCAAGCAATTTACAATCATAGTGACTACTTTGCCATTTGTAGGTAAATTATAATCTGAAGCATTAGGTTCCGTCCATAAAATGTTTAACGTTAAAACTCACCTTAGGTAGCTTGATTTATTATTGTGGCCATCATATTCGATAATCACCTTTATAAACATTTTGCATCAACATAGTGCATTTTATTTCTCTAACTAAAGATTGTCCATACTTTTACTGATTAAGAACAAAATTTTCTTTTTATAGAGATATAACGAATGTTGCATTCCGAGCGTGTTAGAAAAAAAAAATAGTGGTATATTTCTGTATTAATTATAGCCTTGTCGTAGTGGGTTTTGACTTCCTTTCTGAGTTGTTACCTATTGTCTTCATTGTGAGTTGTTATCCATTGTCTTCATTGTGAGTTGTTATCCATTGTCTTCATTGTTAGTTGTTATCCATTGTCTTCATTGTGAGTTGTTGTCCATTGTTTTCATTGTAAATTGTTATCCATTGTATTCATTGTAAATTGTTAATATACATCGACCTCATTGTTAGTTGTTTTCCATTCTCTCATTGTGAATTATAATACATTGTCTTATGAAAAGCAATATTTTTTCTAGTTGTTTCAGGTTCTAGTTGTCTTGATATTAAGAATAAAAGTGCTGGATACCGAGACGGAAAATATTTGATTGATCCAGATGGAGATGGCCAAGACATGCCCTTCGAAGTGAATTGTGATATGACGTCATTTGGTGGTGGATGGACAATGTGTTATACAACAGACAGTCATGTCAATATAAAGACTGAACTCACCACTACTCCTGAACTGGGATATCGAGCAGACTGTAACAACATTCCGGTAAACATTTCATGATATTAACCATTTCCTTTTAAACCATTACGAATCATAATTTTTAACTTGTAATGCAATTTCAATTTTGAGGGATGTTAATTTGTTAAGAGTGTTCGATATGCTCAGAAAACGTTATCAGCCGTAATATATTTGGTATTTGGCAACTTTAGATGCCTCAGGAGTTGAAGAATTTCAATACAAACTGCGAGTAAAGTTGCATAGTGTCACACCGCCTTAAACCTCGCCTAATATTCATTTTGAATAAGAAGAAAATCCGAAAGTGCATACAGCATGAGATTGGGCTATCTTTGAATGCATTGATTCAATTTTACTCTCCTGGGATGTATTGTGATGCATTGCTATATAATTATTTTGCCCCTAAAATATGAGCTCTGCACTTTCGCTTGAACTGTACCTAGAATTAGCCATGGCTTCAAGATGAGAGTCAGAGTTTTTCAGCGTTAGCTGGCAAGTGCTTATATACGTTGACTTTAAATGTACTATTTTTATCTATTTATCTACCGGGTGTATCAAAAAAAATGTCCCAAATGTAAAAATTCCGTTTTTCAGGATATTTTGCAGAATTTGGCAAATTTTTGTGTTCCTAGAGATAGTTAAGACTTATCTGGTATACCTAGGCCAAGTTTGGTTTTTCATCAACAAATTTATGTTACCGGGGGGGTGGTTCTTTTCCACTGATATTGAGAGGGCTTGCGCGCGAAAATGTGAAGCTGAAATTGAGATATTATTTAGCTGTCTAAAAGTAAGAAAGCTTTTTAATAAACTGTCAAAGTTTCAGGAAAAATAATGCATACTGGGAGCAACGCGCGACCCCTAAAGGTGACAAATATTTCATTGCGCGCAGTGGATTAAATGCATCGTTGATTTTAGCGTGACCGATCTCATACAAGGTGGGCAAATGAATAAATTAAAGCGAGAAACTGAACACAAAAACAAAGCGAATTATTCTTGATGTTAATCCTCAGCATGTCCACCATTTCATTCTAAGCAAACTGCGGCTTGTCTGAGCATACTAAACACTGAACAGCGAACCATTTGTCTGTCCATTCGCCTAGATTTGTAGGCGAGGTGGTAGCGTAGGCGATTTGCAAGAAAGAATTTCGAACGAAATGTATAATTTGAGGCAGGACAGACAAATGTGGTTCGCCGTTCAGTGTTTACCATGCTCAGACGAGCCGCAGTTTGCTTAGAAAGAAATGGTAGAAATGTTGAGGATTGACATCAAGAATAAAAATCTTGTTATTAAATCGCTTCGTCTTCTTGTTCAGTTTCTCGCTTTAATTTATTCATTTGCCCAGCCTTGCATGAGATCGGCCACGCTAAAATCAACGATGCATTTAATCCACTGCGCGCAATGAAATATTTGTCACTTTTAGGGGTCGCGCGTTGCTCCAAGTTTGCATTATTTTTCCTGAAACTTTGACAGTTTATTAAAAAGCTTTCCTACTTTTAGACAGCTAAATAATATCTCAATTTCAGCTTCACATTTTCGCGCGCAAGTCCTCTCAATATCAGTGGAAAAGAACCACCCCCCCGGTAACATAATTTTGTTAATGAAAAACCAAACTTGGCCTAGGTATACCAGATAAGTCTTAACTATCTCTAGGAACACAAAAAATTGCCAAATTCTGCAAAATATCCTGAAAAACGGAAATTTTACATTTGGGACATTTTTTTTGATACACCCTGTATATCTATCTGATAGCTCTGAAAGAAAACTAAAACGGTAAAACGTCGCTTCACGCCAAAATATCGCTTGCGGAAAACCAGTTCTATGAAGTGCTACATTTTTATCGCCACTAATTCATTGCGCCCACAAAGTTGCCGTCGTGGCTTGATATATTCCTTGATATTCAATCCACATCAAGTCAATAGCAACTTCGTTTTATCCGGAGACAATTCGATATAGATTTTTATACATAAAAAAACGAAAGTAGTTTTTATGGCCAGGCCACAGGAAATGATCATGTGATAAAATATAAACGTTCTAATAAACGTTCTTTAAATTTAACGATTGCACATTCCAGTAATGACAGAGCCTAAGTAATGTTATTAGAACATATTTTAGAAGTAGTTGTCGGCGAGAAAAAATCTGGTATCACAAAACTTTTAACGTCATTTTCGTTATATTCGTCATTTTCAAATAAAGATTCTCCTCATTTATGCAGTCTGTCTGTATACGTCGGAAGATAATTTTAAACCTTTTTTTCAGTTCACTGAGGTGATGTTTGTCGATGAAGAATCTAAACAAAAGGCAGCTTTTTCCAAAGATGATGGTTCACCTATCACATTTGCTGGTAATTACAATAAGCCAAATGCAGAATCATATGGCTTATGGACAGCAAATGAAGATGGTGTGGCAACGACGGAATACAAATATCAGATGCTTATCTGTGACACATCCTTCTTTAAGGGCCTCCATTTCTCAGGATACACGAAGAACTGCTTTAAAGAATGCGGTCACTGGTGTGGTGACATGTCGTCTGCATATTTTCGTACATCGGCTGTCTCACACCCAGGCTACAAAGGCGTCGCTTTCAACGAGAATGGTCATAGGCCAAGACCAAATCGCCTGATAAGTGTAGGAATGCGTTAAGATGTAACCTAACTTGGATGAGGTCATACCATGATATATGAACAAACTGCACACATCAAGAACTGTAAACTTTGATTTTAGCAAATGCTTATATCACTGTCTTCATGCAAGCATATTTTATTTTTTGAAAATATAGCAAGCTACATTGCAATATGTTGGTTGTCTTATGGTATTTAAAAGCACTTTTAAAGATATTGATACCGGTGCCGGACCGTCAACTAACTGTACATAAGTTGGCTTTAGAACACCAAGGGAATTTTTAGTCGCAAGACTTGTTATAGCCTACGGAACAAATTTGTAGTGAATAAAATGATGTGATCGAATTATGAAGTAAACAAGTTTATTGACTTTTATCTTCATATTTTCGTACATCTGCCATGCGCACAGACTTCGACGGTGTCACTTTCAATGAAAATGGCCATGCCTCAAAGTCAGATCGTTTCACTGATGAGCGTAGGAATTCGTTAATGAGTCGACTAATTTACAGTTCTTTTATTCTCATCAAATTTAACAGACTAGCCCCTATAGCCCTCCTTAGCGTGCCTTGCATTCTTGTGACGTCACTGGTTTGAACGCGCGGGAGAGGACTAGCACAAAATGTTTTTAATTCTTATAATCCAAAAAGGCGGCAAGAAAATTTTTCTCAAGCAATACTGATCTCAAAATCTTTGCATCAGGGTCAAAATCAGGGATAATTTTTGAAATCCCGACATTTTGTGCTAGTTCTCTCAGCGTGGGCTGCCTCCCCCCTGCACAAATAACAGCGCGCGCGCGCTTACGAGCCTTGGGACTAGGCTGATAATTTATAAAAATAGAGCGCAAAGTATCATTAGTTCGCAATTTAGCAAGAAGGTACTGCAAGTTATAATAAAGTCACTGTCACAAGCACAGAATACCAACTTTTAGAAAGTTTAGTTCCTCTGGAAATGTCACATTGGCAAATACAAATATATTTCGTCATTCTGTTTCTGTTTTAAAGTCATCAATTCCGTAGTTGTGCAACGCATCTTAACAAGATTTATAAATAAGAATTAGCTTTTTACTAGATACACCGGTTTTTAAATATGTTATAGGTTGATCAGTATTGGACATTTTATGTTACAATATCCGGTAAGCATCGTGCATGGAATCAATTTCCTTTCAAGTTCAAATTGTTAAAATGAAGCGTTGAATTCGTCATCAGATGTTATTAAACGTGCAAGCAAAGGAATATGACTTATACATATATAGATACGGCATGCAGGCGGTTTTAATATTTTTTAACATAAAAAGAAGTTGCAGGACAACGACAAAATTTGTTTCCTAAATCAAAAAGTGCAATCCTCTTTTCATGGTATTTTAGGCAAAAGTTTTAGGCGAATTGTGCCCAAAAACCATTGAACGAGAGTTACGAAACCGATAACGAGACACTGATCGTCAAAAGCTCCATGTATATTTTCAGTCGTATATCTAAAAGTCACATATCATTACAAAACCATTCAAAAAGATCTAATTTTTTTTTTCACTTTCAAAGCAGCTTAAAAATATAACATAAAATTTTCAATTGCAAAGAACTTCGACAAAATTAGCCTTTCTCACGATAAGGAATATCCGAAATTTTTGGGGTACTTTCAATTTTCCTAAATGCGTTTAAACAATAATTAATTTTAGTCAAGTAAGAAGCATTTTTTAAGAGTCTGCATTGAACAATAAATTAAGCCTAAAATTAAAGACAGCCACCCTAACAGGGTTTTGCACTCACAATTTAAAAAAAGGATCCCAAAAATGGTGGCGCAATCGTCATCGTGAGAAAGGCTAATTATAGTTTACTCCCAGTAAGCAATTCATTTACTTTTCGACAAGATTGGGCAGGAAAATTTCAAAAGATGCAAGCGTCCATTATAGCCTGGCAATATTGTAGTTTAAATTGTCATTTATGGCTTTACTGAAGGCACTATATAATTGAGCTTTAATTGTCGACACGTCTCTGGCGACAGTATTGAATATTTACATTTTCTCAGCATTGTGCAGAAATGTTGAATATAGAGCTAATATATAAGGTGGGCGCGACCGCTTAAGCTTTGCTTTGCCAAAAAATGTGGCCTTCCGTGCGATTTATACTTGACGTCACGTTTGTTTATTTATGTAAAATTCATCGTAAAATTGGAAAGCAACCGATCTCTGACGCAGTCCATTTGATAGAGTCAAAACAACCCAAAGAGAAATGAGGTTTTTAAAGTCCTTTTAAAAGCTATTTTGTAAATAATCCTTTGTTTATATAATTAATCCTTTTAAATGAACATTTAGAGTGTACGCTTCAATGATCTCGGCTTAGTACAAGAGCCCTTAGTACTAACACAGTTAATAGAATATGCAGGGTGAGTAAAAAAAAACTGACACCTTTGAAATTCAAATTAGCTGCGAACTTTTGACTGGAATATGACAATTCCCATGTACAATCAACAAAAACGATTTGATAAAACTGTTCTTTTGTATTTACAGAGCTTATAATGCATTTTAACTCCCAATGGGAACAAACTTTATGTTTTAGGTTAGTTAATATGATATGCTTCGTATACCTACGAAATATTCTAAGCAACTTTTGTCACATTACAGCCGCTATGCCACTAATTTGAATTTCAAAGGTGTCAGTTTTTTTTTACTTACTCTGTACATGGTTGGAGACTAAATAAAAGTACAATACAACTAATTAGCTATGTTATTGTCCGCGTTTATGCAAAAATGGTTCCTTTCTCGTCACTTGTCCATTGTATTTTAGCCAAACGTACCAATGGCATTCGTCTTGCTAAGCTCTTCATGCAACCTTGACTTGAAAAATATGTTAATTATAACATTGCTATTGGTTTAACGGTGAAAAAATACAATAGACGCATGGTTACACAGGAAAAATTTTTAGAATAAATCTACCTCAACATAGTTAATGAGTTGTATTGTAGTTTTATGTGGTCTTCAAACCATGTATATTCTATTATTTGTCGTAATAAATATATAGAGTGAAATTTTGCAAAATCTCGGTAACGTCACCTCCGGGTTAACATTGGATGAACATGTGGCGTCTGGATTGTGTGTACGCTGTACGTTTCTGTTTGTCGTGGCCCTGGCATTGGGGATTTTAAATGATATTTCCTCCCACACTAGACGACGTTCAGCCATAACAAAGTCTATTTCCTTGACTGATCATGAGATCGCGACGTCCAACGTGCTTGTTCGCTGTGAATAAGCTTCCTACACTCGCCTTTTGGTTTTGCACTGTCTACGGGAAAGTAAGCGATCATCTCCTCGTCATAAGACATAAAGGCCTGCTCTATTGAAGGGAATTAAAGTAAGTGTATGTGTATTTCCCTGGCTATAATTACTATTTCTATAGCACGTTGTTGTTCTAGTTGTAAATCTGCATACGATATCTACAGGCACGGTGCCTGTACCCGAAGGCACGGTGCAATTTTTCTTGCAACTTATAACGTAATTCTACTTTTAAGAGTTGAAATTTGGCCACTACGGAACCGTTTATGTTTATTACACTCCTAATTTGCATCTCTTAAAAGTAGGATTGCATTGGGTAACATGGCCTTAAGTCTCAAGTAAACACATCCTAACATTGGATCTTCAGCACTGTTTTCTGCATT
The DNA here is from genome assembly GCF_004324835.1 of Dendronephthya gigantea. Taxonomy (NCBI): domain Eukaryota; kingdom Metazoa; phylum Cnidaria; class Anthozoa; order Malacalcyonacea; family Nephtheidae; genus Dendronephthya; species Dendronephthya gigantea. The sequence goes on along the minus strand of NW_021163024.1, from coordinate 1,137,449 downwards.
TTAGACACGCAATACACACTTCCCGAATTTGTTTTCGGGCAACGAAAAAAACAGCCCTCCAACAGTAGATTTTCTTATATAGGTGATGTGTAACTATTTTAAATGTGATTGGTTCATTCGTAGTCAAATGACTTTAAATAAATGCAATGTTTCCCTCCAGGGAAACAAGTGAAAAATTGTTGCCACTCAAGCAAATTTGGGAAGTGTCTGTAGAAGCACCTGAACGTGTTTAAACTCTTTGCAGTCACACAAGTTGTCAACTTTTTGTTTTCTGTTGTTCTATGGGATGTTTATTAGCTGTATATGAGGACATTGGTGTGGATAAATTGCAAACAGTGCAGAATTGACACTACCAAATCTTTTTGGTAATTTCCAGTATGGTCGAATGCTCAAATAGATATACGAGACATATACTCGTCTAACGATAAATTATGGAAAGCCATGACTGGCTTATGTGCTCAATGATCTTTATATCTTTATATATGTGCTTTTATCATTATATATATGCTGTACTTTCGTTATTATATGCGGTGGTTAATTCATATATGCACTAGTTACATCATTATATGCTGTGCTTTTATTGTTATATTCGGTAGTTACATCATTATATGCTGTACTTTCATTATTATATCCGGTAGTTTTATCATGATACGTGGTACTTATATCTTTATATTGGGTAGTTTTATTATTATGTGCGGTAATTACATCATTATATGCAGTATTCATATCATTATATGAGGTGCGGATGTGCTTACTTATTTATATGCTGTACTTTCAACATTATACGCAGTACTTATATCATTATATGCTGTGCTCAATTGCTCATTGCAGCCTTATCATGATAGATTTAATTTTTCAGCAATACTTCATGTTAGGTCACATAATAATGAACATTGCAATTCATTATGTCAAACTTACATGAAGTGGAGCGTAATAGTACCACTGACCAAAACGTTGGCCCAGTGGGGGGAAAACATGGCTTTTCGTGACTAATTAGTGCTAATTATACAATATTTATAAAATATGGCGAATAAAATTATAGAGACATGCAGCTAAATACAGGAATTGCACATCTACTATGATGCGTATTACATTACGTTACTCCGCTAAAAAAATACCGCTGTCAATTCTATACAGTGGTCACTTGGTGTCTTTAATCATTAAAAATCCCTAAAGATTTCCAAAAATCTCGTACGCTTTTTTTGCAAGTGGTACGGCCCTCGTTTCAAATTTTAAAATAATTCGAAATTGTTGACTTTGAGGCTAATCTTGTAGTGTACCGGAAATAGTTATACATTAGAAATAATTTATTCATGTAGATATAGGTTTAAATAGAGTAAAGCATTGGAAATAAAAGGATTATTCTATTGCTATAACTTGTGGAACGTGCTAACACAACATTGGAGACGAGGATGGCAGAAAATGTATTGCCAGTTCCTCAACAGTTCAACGTAGAAGCCATGGATGTCTATACCGAATGGAAGACATGGATAGAATCGTTTACGATATATGGCATAGCCGTAGAACTGGAAAAGAAGTCAGAAAGCGTTCAGTTAGCAACGATGCTACATTGCCTGGGGCCGGCTGTACAAAGAATATTTAGAACCCTCCCCGGCAAGAACGAAAGTTACAAATCAGCAGTTGCAGCTCTTGAAGGCTATTTTGCTCCTAAAAGAAATGTAGTAGCAGAAAGATACAAATTTCGAAGTAGACAGCAAAAAAGCGACGAGCCTATTGATGCGTATCTCACGTCGTTAAGAGAACTAGTAAAGACGTGTGAATTCGGGGCGCTTGAAGACGAAATGTTACGGGATCAGGTCGTCGAAAAGTGTCATTCAAAGCACTTGAAAGAAAGGCTTCTCGCTCAGGATGATCTGGACCTAGATAAGGCACTTAAAATAGCAAGAAGCAGCGAAAATGCCACGAAAGAAACAATATTAATGTCTGGCTATGAGACAAAAGATCTTCCCATTAACATTGATCGCTTGAGTGATCGAAATGAGCAAAGTAGGCAAAAGCAAAGATATAGCTGTTATTGGTGTGGCGCTGCCGATCATAAATCGATAGACTGTCGAGCTATAAATATGAAGTGTAATAACTGTCAGAAACTCGGACATTTTGCACGGGTCTGTCACTCGAAAACCAAGTATCGAAAGCCTGGTGAATCGCAGAAAACTTGGAATAAAAAGAAAAACAAATATAAAAAAAATGTTCGTGCTATCGGTGTAAAAGATCTCGACGGAGCATGTAATGACCTGCAGTATGATAGTGAGTCAGAAGAAGAGTTCGTGTTATGTATGAATGGTCAATACAGTCGGGTTCAAGTTCTGTTAAATGGTCAAAAGATAAAGATGGTGGCAGATATGGGCTGTAAGCAGAACATAATCTCTTCTCGGTTATATAGAGAGCAATTCAAGTCCTATCCACTCGAAAAAACAACCAAGCAATTTGTTGCGTATGGTCAGAAGTCTCCACTGACGTGCCTAGGACGATTTAAAGGAACATTGAGAGCAGGTATGAAACTCCTAAATAGTTATATATCTATGTGATTGAGGGCCAAGCTGAATCACTCCTCGGGAGACAAAGTTGTCTTGACTTAGAAGTATTCAAGGAAGTGAAGCTCGTGAAGCAAACTGACTCTATGAAGATAAACGATCACAAATTGAACTCTTTAATTAAGGAATATGACGATCTATTTCAGGGGTTGGGGCAAATCAAAGATTATTCTCATAATATTAAAGTAGATCCTAGCGTAAAGCCTGTGAGTCAACGGCTTAGGCGTATTCCCCTTAGTCAAGTAGAACAGGTTAATGATGAAATTAATAAGATGTTGAGCGATGATGTTATTGAAGAGATTTCTGAGCCAAGCCCGTGGGTGTCAAATTTAGTGATTGTGCCAAAAGCATCCGGTGGTCTTAGGATTTGTTGTGATTATAGAGAATTAAATAAGGCCATTGTTAGGGAGCGTTATGTCCTTCCAAAAGTTGAGGACACTTTGCATGCTTTGAAAGGTTCAAAATATTTTGCAAAAATTGATGCCAGGAGCGGATTTTTTCAATTAACCTTATCGGAGCAGTGTAGGCACTTAACAACATTTATCACAAATAAAGGTTGTTTTCAGTTTAAGCGTGTGCCATTTGGGCTTACTGATATTAGTGAAACTTTTCAAAAAGTTATGGAAGAGATTCTATTTGGTCTTGCGGGTGTTGAAATCTCAATAGATGACGTTATAGTGCATGCAGAAACAGTAGATGAATTGGTAAATAGGTTAAGGAAAGTATTTGAACGATGTAGGGCACGCAACTTGAAGTTAAATGCTAAAAAGTGTGAATTTGAACTCACCAAGATAGGGGTATTGGGTCATGTTGTGTCACAGCAGGGAATTCATCCAGATCCAGCTAAAACCAAAGCTATTCAGGAGGCCCCTGTACCTACCAATATTTCAGAATTGAGGTCATTTTTGGGGGTATGTGGGTATGTTTCAAAGTTTATTCCAAATTATGCTGATCTGGTTGAGCCTCTTAGACGCTTAACGCGTAAAGGTGTTAAGTGGAGCTGGGGGCATGAGCAAGCCCAGTCTTTTGCGAGTTTAAAGTACGCACTTTCGAATGAACCGGTGTTGGCATGTTTCAAGTTGGGTAGTCCTACTGTCCTTGTAAGTGATGCCAGTCCAGTAGGATTAGGAGGAGTTTTGTTGCAAGAACAAACGACAGGTGAACTTAAGCCAATTGCATATATAAGTCGTTCGCTTTCACCTGCTGAGACTCGGTATTCGCAAATTGAACGTGAGGCATTAGCATGTGTCTGGGCTACTGAAAGATTTCATAATTATCTTTGTGGTAAAGAGTTTACCCTGTTTACTGACAACAAACCATTAGTTAGTTTGTTAGATGTTTCGAGTAAAAAAGTGTTACCCCCGCGAATTCAACGTTTAGCATGGAGGTTGTATCAATATAGGTATAAAATTAAGTATATTGAAGGGAAAATGAATATTGCTGACTCTTTTTCAAGATTACCGTTAAATGAGGTATTAGATAAAACCACGTTAGGTAAGGTTGCTGATGAATATGTCAGATTTGTTGTAGAATCTGACATGCAGCCAGATTGTGGGTTATCGTTATCAGAGGTGAAAGCAGAAACTGAAAAAGATAAGGTTTTGTCTAAAGTTATAGAGTTAGTTCATGCAGGCATTTAGTCGTCTGATAGTGATGTTAAGTTTTTAGAAAATTATTGCGGTGAGCTTTCGATTTATAAAGGCCTGTTGTTGCGCGGAAATCGTATTGTAGTACCATCATCTCTCCAAGAGCGAATTTTGAGATTGGCTCATAAGAGCCATGTGGGTATAGTGCGAACTAAACAGTTATTAAGGTCAAAATACTTCTGGGTGGGTATGGACAAGGATATAGAATCTATGGTTAAAGATTGTTCTGCATGTGTTGCAAGCAGACCGTTGAATGCTTATACACCCTTGCAGCCCGTCCAATTGCCTGAAGGGCCGTGGGTAAAAGGCGCGGTTGATATCGTAGGACCGATGGATAACAAGCATTTGGTAACATATATTGATTATTATTCTTCTTACCCAGAAGTAACTATTACTCGAGACATAGCCTCGAAAAACATTGCCCGAATTTTGATGAATATTTTTGCACGGCATGGTTTTCTGGAGGAGATAGTCTCGGATAATGGGCCACAGTTTGTTAGTCAGGAGTTTGAGGAGTTTTTGAGCTCTAAGGGTATTAAGCATGTGCGTAGCTCTCCGTATTATCCATGAGGTAACGGTAAAATTGAGAGATTTCATAGATATTTGAAAAAGAATTTTCAGGCTGTTACCTTACAGGGTGGATCATGGGAGAAGAGTCTTCCTGATATATTAATGTCGTATAGGAGTATTCCTCACCCCATGACTGGAAAAACGCCCTCATGTATGTTATTTAGTAGAAAAATACGCACTGAGCTTCCATCCATGGAGTTGTCGAATTCTGATGATATTAGACTGACGGAAATAGGAAAGAAGGCTCAAATATATCAAAAGCGAATGAAGTCTTACCGCGATCAGAAACATCGTGTAAAAGGTCATTCGTTTGCTATTGGTAATGTGGTACATTGTGCTAGGAATAAACTAGGAAGTAAACTTGATTCAAATTTCAGTCTGATAAAATATGTTATTATAGAATTTGTGGGGAGAGATACTTGTAAAATAGTTAGTACACTTGATGGGAAAATTTATGTTAGAAATGTCAAGTTCTTAGTTCATGCCCCGTTGGAGGAAAGGGCATTAATATTTGACGATTTAGAGGATAAGAAAATAGTTCCAGAAGTAAGTGAATCTGCAAGAGAGCAAGTATACTATTAATTAACTAAGTAACTATTTTGTATACTATTAATGTCAATTGTCATTAATTAAACCTTAAGAAAGATAAAAAAAAAATGTGTAAAAAAAAATATATATCCATTTAGTTAATACTCTTGTAAATTATTCCTGGGGGAAGATGTAGTGTACCGGAAATAGTTATACATTAGAAATAATTTATTCATGTAGATATAGGTTTAAATATTAAAGCATTGGAAATAAAAGGATTATTCTATTGCTATAACTTGTGGAACGTGCTAACACAACAAATCTCGTGTTGTTTTATGAGGAACTACATTAATTTGGGTCACTTTTTCATTCTTATGGGTAGTAAACATTGTCTGGGTATTGTATATGGGTATGCGTTGTAAACATTTTATTATGTGGGAGCAGTTTGAAATAAGTATGATTAAGACGACGGAATTTTAATAGTGTGGATTGAATTTTCCTATCGTAAATATAGCATACAAGTCAATTCTTTTGTTGTATTGTTTTTGTTTCTGTATGCATTGTGTTGTATTGTTCAACAATTATTTCAATGCATGCAAAAACTTTAAAGCTGTTTCTCTTGAAATAAAATATCCTAGACCCTCCACCAAATGTGGAAAGCTAACGCCCATCTCTTTTGAACACACAAACCACCCCGGCTCACCTAGGCTACCAGTCTATGTGTGTAGCCATCGACCAGAAAATAAGAGAAAATTGAAGACAAACCCAGAAAATAGGAGTAAATTTAACACAAACACTAATTTTCGCGCACTAATTTAAATTTCGCGCAAAAAAAATTATTGTAGCCAGCGGTATTATTTCCTTTGGCGTGAAACTTTATGTATTATGTATTATAGTAGATGTGCGATTCCTGTATTTAGCAGCAAGTCATTTCGTTGGAAGACGCCATGTTTTCAGTGCATGTTTTTGGTAATAGTATTACGCTCTACTTTTTTAATTGCAATGTTCATTATTATGTAAATAAGTAAGCACATCCGCACCTCATATACTGAATGATATGAATACTGCATATAATGATGTAATTACCGCACATAATAATAAAACTACCCCATATAAAGATATAAGTACCGCGTATCATGATAAAACTACCGGATATGATAATGAAAGCACAGCATATAATGATGTAACTACCGAATATAATAATGAGAGCACAGCATATAATGGTGTAACTACCGGATATAATAATGAGAGCACAGCATATAATGATGTAACTAGTGCATATAATGAATTAACCACCGCATATAATAACGAAAGTACAGCATATATATAATGATAAAAGCACAGGATATAAAGTTCATTGAGCACATAAGGGAGTCATGGCTTTCCATAATAAGTGCTGGAGAACGCAAATTAAGAAGAGATCTAAAATAGATGCAAAAAGCTCGACCCATGCCATCATGTTGTATAATAGCGCATGTAAAACTCTGGGGTATGCCACGTGTTTTAAGGCCTATTAATTTTACATGATGTGATTAGTCGTATACGATTCGCATAGTCGCGTATGATTCGAATAAACGCGTGTAAGATGTTACATTTTAAGTTTCGTTATAAACTGATGAACACAGAGAGTGGCGTCAGCAATCGTTTTCATACGCCAGGACATGGATAAAAGATGGACAGATGTCATCTCAGTAAAAAAATGTCCCAAGACAGCCATCTTGACGCAAGTCTTTATTGCGTGATATTGCGTTATTTGTCATGCTCTGTCCAGAGCTGATTGGCGCCTGTGTCGTCATCAGGAATTCAAATTACTTCTAAAGATAACGGAATATTCAAAGCAACGAATAAACGGCACCTGCAAGAAAATTAGCTTTCGACCACTCATAAACCAATCAAAACGCTCGATTTGATAATTGCGCGCATGGACCTCTTTTTAGCTTCCATTATATAACCCATTTTCAAATGCATATTTCATTGCTCGTTTCAGCAAGATATGTTACTGTTAACAGCATACGCAGCTTATTTTGCTTTGCTGGATACAGCTTGTGAAAATTCACTACAACTATACAGCAACCACGGGCAACTGTGAAAACTATAAAGGTACTGTAAGCTTGTTTCAATGTATAATACCAATATATTGACAATGGTTGATGAGCGCTCAATACCATTACCAGTAGAGCGATAGTATTCTATTCTGCACTGCTTGTCTTATATGCTCTGTAGTTATAAGGTATGGGAAAAATATTGATTCTACTGACCATATAAGGCAAGGGCATTTAGCAGACGTGGAAAGAATCGCACGAATTTATGGGCGGGAGGGAGGGCGATTAAAACCAGCTTGTTCGTTCACTGGAACTTACTGTTAGAGAGGTCTTTTAATGGATATCCCGCTTCTTTTATACCTAACTATGCTACGTCACCAGCGTAATGCCAGTTTCCGCTTCCTGTTGCATGTTATTACCTTATTTTTCTCATCGCATATCATTATAAGCATTGCGAATAGTATTCTATTCTGCACTGCTTGTCTTATATGCTCTGTAGTTATAAGGTATGGGAAAAATATTGATTCTACACCTATTCTGCTTCAGTCTCGCACCCTTATGCCAAAACTCATCTTACACCAACCACGTTCCCATTTTGTTACTTTATACCCCCATACCTTATCCCCTTTCCTCATCATAAATCTACACTGAACACTGGTTAATTAATGAAGTCATTTTTCTTTTTTCTTTTTTTTTTTTTTAATTTTTTTTTTTTTTTTTTATTTCTTATCTTTTAGATGTAGATATGTACATACATTGTATAATAATATACGGAAGACATATCAGTCTTAGATATTTTGTGAACTAGCATGAGGACGCTTCCTTGATGCAGGTACCGGGAATGCACACACAAAACGTTTAAGTTCATTTATCTCCTTCCAACTCATAAGCTCCTGCGGCTCTTTGTCAACAGCTAATTTGGTGGATGCCCCACCGGGGCGTAAAACTTGAGCGAGTTTCAGGTAGTACAGCGCCGTGTGTCGTCGGCTCCAACCCACATGGTCCATGATTTCTGAAAGTTCGGCGCCGGACAATGCTAAAGTAACGGCACATCCAGCACGAAATCCATGCAAGGTCTCACCATCATCAGCGTTCATTATTTGAAGATAAAGTTTCAAGCGAGCTTCAGCTGCGGACGAACTAAAGGGTGTATTTGCAACCCCACCGTTGGGAGTGGTTGGGCGGAACAGATAACCAGTGGTGAGATCAATATTAAGACCTCGAGCAATGTCGATATAACGTTCAATACCCGCTACGGGGCAAATCACCAGATTAGGATTACGTCTTATACCAAATACGTTACTATCTCCATCGCGTAACGTCTTGCCCCAGACATGGTTAAAGAGGAAACCGTCGTCATTTGGGAATCTAAGGATTCCTGGGACTTGAACTTGTCCCATATCCCCAGGCCGATCCCCACTAAAAAATACCGCCTTAAAATATGCTTGGTCACGTGCCAAGATAAACTTCTGTAGGCCAGTGACAGTAGGAGAAGCAAGTGCTTGATCAAGATGTTGAGCTAGCTGAGTTAATTTGTCTAAAAAGAATGGAGTGGCTTGCTTGGGAGTAACCCGAGCCTGAAGTTGCTCTGAGGTCACCAAGCGAAGGTAATCTTTTAACGTTTTATCTGCGGCTGGGTTGCCTAAACCAAGACGCTGATCCCACTCACCATCTCGGCCAATTGAATGAAAAATGGAGCGTAATTTGCCAATATATGAATCAATTGTTTTAAATGAGAGTCGAAGAGGACACTGGCATTCCTGCACACCCCGCTGACCGAGGAACCGACAAGTCTGGTGGTGCACTTGAGTTTTCCCATGCCTATCTTAAACACCAAAAATCGGCAGAGATCACGGGGGTTACCGTAGCGAGCGTTGGCCGTGCAGGTAGAGATAGGAGAAAGCCTTCAAGCTCCTGTTGCAGGGAGTTCTTTTGTCGTATATAACTGGTTGCTTGAGCGTAGTTTTGCAGCTGTTGAAGGCGGGAATCAATTTGGGTTATGTCGAACTGTAAGGGTTTGATTGCTTGGGACAACTCGTTTGCGTGAGTAGCCACACTGCTGGCAAAACCGAAAATCACAGTCATTGGCATGACCGCAAGAAGGACAACGAACGGAAGGAAGGAACAATTTTGCCACAAAAGAAGATCCTAAAACGTAAGGAGGCGCCTATGTCGGTTAACAAAACTTAAGAGAAAAACACCACAAGTCCGCAGAGAAGCCTGGAAGGGCCTTCCACCCATGCTTGGATGGGGCTAAAAGGACGTCTTGACTACCCTTTACACTTAGTTTAACCGATCGAACTGCGTAATGTTCCAAAAGCGGCCACCAGTACTTCCAAGGGTATACGTCCATTGCAACGAATGTACATGATATGGAACGACGCTTGAGAAAGCGAAAGACTGGACCAACCAGGCATGAAGGAGGGAAGACATATGAAAAACGTAAAATGGGATCTGAAGGATAACGCTTGCGGGAACAGATCCACACCCGACGAATGTGGTGAAGCAGTCGGTGTAAAATGTGGAAGGGGATTTCCTTGCAAGTCAAGCATTGCATTAGAATCTACAACCATTAAATTAAAGGTATGTCCATGTAACCCCCAAACAGCTGTTGCACAAGACGCCATGTATCAGGATGTAAACGACTATCCATCAAGGATAATCTACGTGACGGCAGATCGGCGGGATTATCCATCGAAGGAACGTAAAGAGATGAAGGAAAGATTCAATCTCCGCGAAAGAAAAAACAGACGTTTCAACACACGAGATAAGGGTAGACTTTTCCCACCTTGACTGTTCCAAGCGCTAACTACTGCCTGATTATCAACCAAAGCATCCACTCGGGTATTAGTGATTTGGTCTTCAAATGACAACAAAACCTTTTCAAGGGCGAGCGCCTCTTTTACACAAATACTTAACTGTAGCTCATTCTCAGTCCAGTATCCAGAGGTTGCCATGTTTTGTGGGGAAAGGATAGTGCCACCCCAACCGGAAGCAGAAGCATCAGTTGCAATCTGCATGCGCAGATGTCTTTCGTCCCGCCATGGCAAAGGCGTATCCCAGGTCTTCAGAAATAACCAGTGTGTAAGTTCGTCACGTAAAGCACCTGAGAGTGAAACTGGACGGCTGGTACGGGTTCCACGGCGGACCGCCGCATTCATTTCCTTTGTAAACAAAAGGGCTGCAGGAACTGCTAACGAAAACGAAACACACTTCCCAACAATACGTTGTAGTGTCTTTACCGAAACTGTTGACCCAGTAAGCACATTTTCAATTAAAGCTAAAAACTTTTCCTTTTTGTGAGACAACAGAAGGAAGCACAGTTGAGTAGAATCACACAGATAACCCAGATATGGGACCGTTTGGCGAGGCACAATAATTGACTTCTTTAAGCCTAGAAAGTAACCTAGGTTGATCAAGTAATAAGCCACAATAAAAATGGCAGACTTTGCAGCCTCAAAATTACGCATATCCTCATTTGGCAAGGATGAAAACGCCGACTGAGACAAAGATACTTGTAACTGTCCGTTGTGACGATCATCGATGTACAATAGACACGGAATACCACTGGAGCGAAAGAAATGGGAGACGACCAACCCCGTATTATGGTATATGTAGGGAGATGTTTTCCATCCGAATGGTAAAGTATTATAACTGAATAACCAGCCACCCCATTGAATGCCAAAGAAAGTACGGCTCTCGTCGGTTAAAAGGAGGTGATCATATCCTGATTTATCATCCAAGATAGTCTGATAAGAATTATGATGCACGTAACGAGGTAAATCACCAAGGTGATCTAGTTTAAAAGGTTTATCGGTAATCCAGAGATTCAAAAATCTTGCGTCATAGCACAAACGGGGTTTACCCGGCTCTACTGTCAATGGCAGTACAAGGTGTGGAAACGGCACGTGACCGACGGGACCGAGGAGTGTAATGGCACCTGATTGAAGACGATCCAATATGGTTTCTTGAATAAATGTGACAAACGGCCGACATGATAAATTATTTCTGAAAAGCATGTGAGGTGGCCTATCCGAATCATAAGAAGCTCCTGCAAATGAACCCTTAAAATGTTTAAAATAAGGGAAAAGTGCAACTTTATTCGTAACCCAGTCTAAAACTTGAGCTTGACCAGATGTGGGTGAATCACCAATAAGCTTAGACCATTCGGTAGCATGATAGTGCAACTCCCCCGCAGAAAAGTGTGACGGGTCGCGAAACTGAAGGGTGGTCAGGTCAACCAGAACTTCGCCCTTTAAGACTCGAGCAAGGTGATCAGGGTCAAGATCGATCGCCCCACCACCGACGGCAGTTGGGTTCCCCATATAATCCACCCAAGGAATACAGGTACGATCACGTACTGAATGATGAAGAAGACGTTGATCAAACTGTTTATCATATTCCCAATGCCATCCTTTAAATATCTATAAAATGGAAAGGGAGCAATACCGCCGTCAGTACCGAGGCGACCTTCCTGACCCAGTAGTATACCGGGAGGGTTGGTTGAGGTACCCTTTTTCAGGTCAGTCAACTCGTATATAGACGTTCACAATCCAGAAACAACAAACAATAACACAGATACTTTATATCGTCAATCTATATCATCATCGTTTACATAAATGTGCACCTCGTTAATCATAAATAATCAATTAAATACATCGCCCTTAATTAGACTGTTTTGGCTGCGGGCGAACGTTTTTATTTGAGCGGATGTTCTGCGTCATAGACTCCTCCATCTCTCTTTTTCGTTTACGGCACTGTGCTTGGAAATGACCCAATCTCCCACAGTGAAAGCACTTCATATTCAGTGACGTACCAGAGCGCCATCTCCTCGACTGAGACGAAGACTCCGCCGTACGAGCCCTGGCCGCACGCTTCTCTACTTTGGCAACCACTTCTAAGATCTTCTCGTAATCTTTGTCACCCAGTAGAGGTAAGACTAGCTCACGAAACTGATCGTCAGACTGGTCAATCTTATTTCGCAAGGTTTCATAGGCCAGGCGATAATAATGCTGCTTGGCATGATTGGCATCCTGTGCGGCATTCTTGAGGGATTCTACCAACTCAAGTACCTCGTATTTGTTAAACTGTGAGATGGGACGCGACGAAAGGCTTGTGATACGTTTTAGGATGGTGTCAACTGATGGTTGAGTTAAATCGTCCATTGACTTTTTTAGCGTCTCGTATTTAGTTCGGAGATCCTATATAATCGTGCAAAGAAAACGATCTTGAGATCGCGAGACACATTGTAATGACAATTCATTTGGCCTGCCCCAATTCATTCCATGTAAACATTTTTGTGAGCATATAATGGAAAGCATTCAGGCGAGAAATGAAAGTAATGAGCAAAACCCCTTTCATTTACTTAACACATGGCCGTCCTTACTTCCCGAACCTCCGCGGCAATAAGTAATTTAACAGTACACAAATGATTTAACACGCCCCCACTGCTAATTGAAACACGTGTATAAGCATAGCTCGTATCATTTAAATGCCTTTTATCATTATACCGCGAACTAACTTGTCGAGGATCTCTCGCCGAAGGGTCACTTAACAGAGCAGAACTCATTTTAAACAGGCTTACCTCGAACCATCTCGCCGAGGAGTCATTTAACCGAGCACAACTCATTGTAATTAACACGCTTCTGTTATCATACCTCGAACCATCTCGCCGAGGGGTCATTTAACAGAGCACAACTCATTTTAAACAGGCTTCTATTATCACACCTCGAACCATCTCGCCGAGGAGTCATTTAACAGAGCACAACTCATTGTAATTATAAACACGCTTCTGTTATCATACCTCGAACCATCTCGCCGAGGAGTCATTTAACAGAGCACAACTCATTGTAATTAACACGCTTCTGTTATCATACCTCGAACCATCCCGCCGAGGAGTCATTTAACAGAGCACAACTCATTTTCAACACGCTTCTGTTATCATACCTCGAACCATCTCGCCGAGGAGTCATTTAACAGAGCACAACTCATTGTAATTAACACGCTTCTGTTATCATACCTCGAACCATCCCGCCGAGGAGTCATTTAACAGAGCACAACTCATTGCAATTAACACGCTTCTGTTATCATACCTCGAACCATCCCGCCGAGCGGTCACTTAACAGAGCACAACTCATCTTAAACACATTTCTGTCATCAGTTAGCAGAACACATTAACACAACTTAGATAACACACTGGGTATATCTCGAATCAACCCGTCGAGAAACTACTTTACAAGGTACAGTCATATTACACATATGGTGAATATATCGCTAGTAATTGCGATAAAAGACCGTATCGCGTCAGATGAAAATAGAATGCATAGTAAAAAATATACACTAATACGTAGAAGAGACGTAAGATTTGTACCTCAAGTTGTTCATTATCAGCAGGTGGTTGTGGTACAGCCGCCGGAGGTTGTGGTAGAGCAGGCGCAGCCGGTGCTTGGACGTCAACAGGTTGTTGCTCAACTTCGACAGCTCCTTGTGCACCATCTTCGTGTACACCATCGGCAGGGTACTGGACTTCTTCGACGTCTGCCATACATAAATTCGTGCGATTGGGTCCTTCTTCACAAGATTAAAACCAGCTTGTTCGTTCACTGGAACTTACTGTTAGAGAGGTCTTTTAATGGATATCCCGCTTCTTTTATACCTAACTATGCTACGTCACCAGCGTAATGCCAGTTTCCGCTTCCTGTTGCATGTTATTACCTTATTTTTCTCATCGCATATCATTATAAGCATTGCGAATAGTATATTTATTTATTATAAGGCTAGCTTAGCTACTCAGAGTTTCACGCTGTAAAGCGATCATGAGACTAATGGTTAGGAAAAACGAAAGCAGGGTAAAAAAGCAGAATGGAAAGCAGCCCTAAGCGCTTTTAGCTACCGCGTTTTTACTGTTTTTAGCAGTACGTAAACGAGCTTAAAGGTTTAAATGCTTTTAAAGTTTTACTCTTAAAAATCTAGGGCAACAAGTGCATACTAAACTACGAGGACAACTCATATAAGTATTTAGACTTTTACATACGATGCGTGTACGTGCGTATGAAAAACGCCGCAGTAGAAAACGGCCCTAAATGATGTTCTCCGTAGCTTTGTGGTTAGAGCACTCCTCCGGAAAAGCAGAGTTGACACTCAATTACTGTCGGAGAACCGAAGTACAATTTTTCGCAACGTTCCCGGTTAGGTCTCCAAAATCGTATGTTTCTGCTTTCTACTGCCGCGTTTCTTTTACCTGCGTAAAATTTGAATGTTAGTCCACAGATGGGTCAACTAATACAAACTAAAAGATTTTGTGATTGTGAAATACACAACAGTTGAAAGCAGCCCTAATTGATATTTTAACACGCAGGTATAGCTCATAGCTGAATTGTATAGTAGCAAATTTGGCTTCAATAATTATGTGAAACAACAAACGGCAGGTGGCTAAAAGGGAATAAAAAGTATTAATTATTAAAGGTTTTTCTCACTTTGTAAGTATATCAGTTAATCGTCGATTGTCGATCATGTGAACAGAGATTATCGATCACGTGAACAGGGATTCTCGATCATGTGAAAGGGGTATAATTATAGTATAGAGAACGTGCATTTTGCATGTCAAAATATTCTTTGGAAATTAATAACTAAGAGCGTTGTTGCTAAGGTATTTCAAATTGGAAACAAGACGCCTGTTCTGGCGTTAACTTCGGCATGCCGCGCAGGTGCCAGTCTTCAATATAAAGCTTCTGAACATAAACAATACAGTTCATATGCATTTAGATGCCTTGCGAACCTAAATGTTGTTCGATCGCGAAATTCAGAAGCACATCGTACTTTAAAAAGTATATAGTTCAATTGTTCAAAAATGTAAATAAACCGCATGATACATTCACTTTGTCTTACACTTTGCCTTATATAGTTATATTAAATTTTCAATCCTGTGCAAACTGCGACGTGTCAACGCGCCCATACACCACCACATCTTGTTAAACGGCGAAATAGCAGCGATATTATTAAAATAGGACCAGAATCTACATGTATTAAATATATTCTTACCCCAATTCAATCTAAACTTAATCGAACAGCACGAAAGAACGGTTTTTTTGTTTCTCTTGGAGGGATTGCCGTATCACTGATCCGAGCGAAATCGAATCGCGCATCGGAAAATTAGCCAAAGCTGTGCACCACAACCCTTGGGAGACAAGACTGGGACGTAGATAAATCCGGTCACATACAAATTGCAAATACTAGTATATTTCGTGCAATTACACACTTGCGAAGACGAAAAATTTAAAAAAAAACCGAGGCGAATTTTCAACCCTGTCGCTGACGCCAAAGTAATTATGCCGTGTAATTTATTTTGACTTAAACTGAATCCGCCACTCCCAGATTCATTTTTAAATTCGCGTTTTAAAACAATTCCAAACCAATCCAACAATTTTCCCAATTTAAACCAATTTAAACGAAATAGATGAGTGACTTCAAAGAGTCTGTTCCACATATTCCATATAAATATTTAGAATTTAAGACTATTGAGCTTCGATGTACGTTTACAATATTCAATATATAGATAGCAGATAGTTCTCCATAAAGCAAATTTCAGTCGTTTTAACAAGAAAATTTTTTCCACTTTGATATAGTGAGTCATTCTTTTTACAGGCGGATTAAATACATTTTACAGCACCAACAATGTTCTTGAAATGTCATTTTTCATTTCTGGTTACGATGTACATTCTTCTTGTCAACGGAGAAAACGAAGAAATTCGGAACATAAATTTTTGTTTCAATTCCTCTCTAGAAGGTAATTTAAGTTTAAGCCTGTTACCAATGCTCTCCTCCTGCTTCGGGAAGAGTAATTCCTTAAAAATAGCTAGTTTAGTAAGAACTAGTTAATCACCCAAAACGGCTTTACTCCATTGTAACAATACTTACCAAAGAAATATATTTTCTCCAGGTTTCCGACTCAATGCCATTGTTGTGATGACCAAATACGTTTGCCAGTGGATAGACTGTGTTAGGGAATGTGCAAGTGAGCCATGCTGTAGATCAGTTAACTATAAACATATATCATCCACGGAAAATGAATCAAACTGTGAAATGTTACACAACGTGGTCTACAATGTTTCTGAACAATTATTGGAACGAAATTCTCAATATGATTATTTGTATCTGACAAGCCCAATAAAGGTAAGAACGGAGTGTAGCAGGTATTGAGACAGTATACAAGCAATTTATAATCATAGTGACTACTTTAGTGCATTTTATTTCTCTAACTAAAGATTGTCCATACTTTTACCAAAATTTTCTTTTTATAGAGATATAACGAATGTTGCATTCCGAGCGTTATAGAAGAAAAAAATAATGGTATATTAATTTTGTGCATTTAAATACCCTGTATGCCGTTTGAGTTATAGCCTTGTCGTGGTGGGTTTTGTTTTCCTTTCTGAGTTGTTACCCATTGTCTTCATTGTAAGTTGTTAGTCATTGTCTTCATTATGAGTTGTTACCCATTGTCTTCATTGTAAGTTGTTAGTCATTGTCTTCATTATGAGTTGTTATCCATTGTCTTCATTGTAAGTTGTTAGTCAATGTCTTCATTATGAGTTGTTATCCATTGTCTTCATTGTGAGTTGTTATCCATTGCCGTTGCTACTCATTATCGTCCTTGGGAGTTGTTACCCATTGTCTTCATTGTGAGTTGTTATCCATTGTCTTCATTGTGAGCTGTTTTCCATTGTCTTCATTGGGATTTTTTATCCATTGTCTCTATTGCAAGTTGTTATCTATTGTCTTCAATGTGAGTTGTTATCCATTGTCTTCATTATGAGCTGTTTTCCATTGTCTTCATTGGGATTTTTTATCCATTGTCTTCATTGCAAGTTGTTATCTATTGTCTTCATTGTCATTTTTTATCCATTGTCTTCATTGTGAGTTGTTATCTATTGTCTTCAGTGTAAGTTTCTTTCCATTGTCCTCATTGTAAATTGTTATTAGTTGTTTCCATCGTCTTCATTGTGAGTTATTATACATTTGTCTTATGAAAAGAAATATTTTCTTTAGTTGTTTCAGGTTCTAGTTGCCTTGATATTAAGAATAAAAGTGCTGGATGTACAAACGGAAAATATTTTATTGATCCAGATGGAGACGGCCAAGGCAAACCATTCGAAGTGAAGTGTGATATGACGTCATTTGGTGGTGGATGGACAATGTGTTATACAACAGACAGTTATGTCAATATAAAGACTGAACTCACCACAACACCTGAACTGGGATATCGAGCAGACTGTAACAACATACCAGTAAGAATTTCATCATATTATCATAATGCTTATTTTCTGCTTATTTTTTGCATTTTTAATTAAAATCATTTAAGGCGCTGTTACAACTTCTTTGCAACTTGTAATGCAATTCCAATTTTGAGGGATGTTAATTTGTTGAGAGTGTTCGATATGCTCAGAAAACGTTATCGGCCGTAAGATATTTCGTATTTGTAAAATTTATAGATGCTCAAGAGTAGAAGAATTTAAATACAAGTCGCGACGAAAGTGTTCATAGTGTCCCACCGCCTTAAACCTCGCCTAATATTCATTTTTAATACGAAGACGTTCCAAAAGTGCATGCAGCATGAGATTGGGCTATCTTTGATTGCATTGATTCATTTTTACTCTCCAGAGTTTCTGATGCATTGCCAGTGAACCCCCATGCATATATATATACACATATAGGGTGTCTCAAAAAAAACGCAACCACTTAAATATGCAGAACATTAATACAGCTCTAAAGCGCAATAGATAAGCACCTCTAGGAATTGAAAATAGGTTTTAATCCTTCATTTCAAATGCAAAAAGTCATTTTAGCTGAACTATGGTGCAAACCTGAACAATATTAATATTCTTGCATATTTAAGTGGTTGCGTTTTTTTTGAGACACCCTGTATATATATATATATATTTATAGAAAGGAACCCCTATATATATATTTGATAAATGTTGTGATAGAAACTATCGTGATGACAGAAACTAACGCATACAAAATCGTCCGGACAGAGTGCTCAGTGCTTGCGCAGAGCGATATAACACAGGATGAGAAACACGTGTTACTTCATCGAATTTTATTTACTACAGAACTGTTTCGTATGACAAGCGTTTAGCTTGCCACACTCATCAGGTAAATAATATATTATTACAACAGCACAACGACTATAGACGCATAATTAATTAGGTCATATTACATGTAGTTGGTTACTAGGTGTTACTTAGCAAACAAACTAAACTTCCTGGATATTACTTTCGACCTTAGGACCGGCACATATCGACCGTACACGAAGCCAGAGAATTTCGGAAACCATCAACCAACGCCATTCAAAAATCTCCTCAGACAAGCAAGCATTCGATTCAAGTAAACAGCCATACCAAGAAGCATTGAAAGAGAGCGGCTACAACTATAACTTACACTATGATCCTCAACACAACCGCCACAGATCCCGTAATATCATTTGGTATAATCTCCCGTACAGCTCAAATGTAAAAACTAACATCGGCCATAAATTTCTAAAAGCCGTAGCCGTTCCTTTCCCCGTGACCACCCACTACACAAAATATTCAACCGGAACACATTGAAGCTAAGTTACAGTTTTATGCGAAGCGTCCAGAGCATCATTTCGTCACACAACAAATCTATCCTACGTAATGAAGCCAACAGCATTACCGACAAAGAAAAGAATTGCAACTGCCGCGCGAAAGATTCCTGTCCCCTGCAAGGTGAATGCCTAACAAAAGCCATAGTCCACCAGTGAAGACAGTGAAGAATGAAAGCACGAAAGAATCCCAAACCTACGTTAGCCTTACTGAGAACACATTTAAGACACGCTACCTCAACCATACTTTCTCTTTCGGCAATAAATCAAAGAAAAACGCCGCCGAGCTAAGCAAACAAATTTGGAAATTAAAGGACTCTAATACACCGTACACTGTCAGTTGGAAAGTCGTTAAGAAGTCACAACCGTATTGTAATGAGACTAAACGCTGTAATTTATGCCTATCCGAGAAATTTATCATCATATGGCATCCTGAATTAAGCTCTTTGAACAAGCGTAATGAACTTGTTTCCACATGCCGGCATCGAAAAAAGTTTTTGCTAAGTAACACCTAGTAACCAACTACATGTAATATGACCTAATTAATTATGCGTCTCTTGTATATAGCACTGAGCTATAATAAATTCCTGGACGACCGGCTCTCGGCCAAAAGTTAAAGCCACTAAGATGGCGGATTTTGAGCTTTGCTGACGGCACTTGGTTCCTTTTGCTAATGGTAGTTACCACTGACATACCGCGATACACAGTGAAAAACTGTGTCCATCACCCTCCCGATTTTTATGAAAATATTTTCAGCTTTCCGTATATATTTTTTTGTTTTTCATATAAAATGGATAAAGTGTTTCTCTTTTTCCCTGTTCAACAAATGGAAAGGACACGTAGCTTCGTGCTCTGCGTCTGACGTTGTGAATTCCTTAATTCACTTATCGGTAGAGTGAATTTTCGCATTTTGCTCTTATTTTATAACATCCAGGTAAGCCGTTTTTCAACTTTTTTACTATAAATAATTTCCTTTTTGGCCTTTCGAGTTTGGACTATTATATAAACTGATAACCAAAGCCTCTGAGACAATAAATCCATCAAAACGTGTGGTACAAACAGCAAAGATACTATTTTCGCCTTTTGGTACATTACAGTGCTGTCAATGCAATGTTATATACCCAAATTTTATCATTTTTTCATAACTTGTGTGGGGAAAAAATTAAATTCCTGGCACTGTCAATCTTTTGAGTTTGGTCTATGTTGTTTTCATGATAGCAAATATCAATGTTAATAGGTAAACCATATCCCCAGTGAGTCTACTATAGTTACTCTTCTATTGATCCCACCCAACATCAATAAACATGATCTGAGGGTGCTGATACAGAATAATAAGATGCTGTAAACAGTGTAAATTAATTCCAACCTCTGATAGTGAGCCCTGTTAAAGCCTAGTTAATATATTATCTTTTTTACCTTGACAAATCCAAAGTGAAATGATCAATTATCACATCTTTTAATTTATTTTTTAGCTTCTTCCACCTTGTGAATAAATCTTGATCATGTCTCCATTTTTATTTTTCAGGATGAAGTTCATGCATTTTATGACTGTGCATTGTTATTCTTCATTACCATGTTATCTGATTTTGTTGTTGGCTGGTGTAATTTTTATACTATTTGTCATATTTATTAATGAATGAAATAAAAATAAACATGCATTGACTGAGCAGTGTGTCTTCAATCTGCAGCAACTTTTATAATTTTCTGTTTATGGTATCAACCTCCAAGAGGGCTATATTCATTAGGCTAATCAGTGGAGCCTACGGAGGGATAAATGTTATTCTTTACTATGACCAGGGGTCCAGGGATGCAATTAGAGAATGCTGAAAACGTTTATAGCCTATTAAAGTACCTATATCACTTGTGGGATTTTTACGGATTGAATAGAGCTTGAAAAATTAGTTTATAAGTTCTACAACTTTTTTTTATATAGTTAAATAGTTTCGGAAATATTTACATCTAAACTTGACGATTTGCCTAAATTTCTGTGCCTGGGTCTGGGACTCAGGAGCTGAGTTCTTGTCAAACATAATATAATCAATTGTAATTTTACTTCGATCTTCCAATAACGTAAAATATTTTGAGAAAAACTTGCCCAGTTGCAACAGCCATACACAACGCACCGTTCCCGCATTTTTTTCTTGAAAAACGCAAACTATATCGCCAGTGAAACTCTTCATGTTTACATTATAAAAGACCGCGTGTTTGCAAATCATTCCTGAGTCCCCGCCTCTCCAACCGACGTATTTTCGAAACTATTTAATTTTATCAAAAAAGGTTGTAGAACTTATAAATAAATTTTTCAAGCCCTATTCAAATTCGTAAAGATCCCACAAGTGATATAGGCACTTTAAGGTACAAGTTGATGACTTGAATGAAAAGTATATTATGCAAATATGATTCTTGGTTGAAACTATTCGAATTCCTGCACTTAGTATTAGTCAGCTGCCCAGCATTTTGCCTGAGCTTTGGCCTCTGTTTCTTTGGATTGTGCATAGATATAAAGTCTTGAAGGCAACATCACATACTGAATACTGATTACATACTTCCTGCAATTCATCAGTTCAGGGTTTAGAAAAGTCAAATTGTTGCTCATGAGTTCCTAGTTGTCTTCAAAATATGCGAGGATAGTGCCAAAACATTCAAAGATTTGTAAACTTTCATGTTGGAAAATTTAAATAACAAAAATATTATTACGAAAATAAAATAATAAACCTGTCAGTTCGTGTCAGTATTTAAAATCTTTAGTTTGTCCACATTTTTCCATATTTTAATATATATTTGTTCCCGCACTGGCAAAAACAGCGTGTATAAGTTGTAGTCATCTTAAAATAAAACTTTATTGTATGTCAGGGCGAAAAATATGAAAAAAACAACCTAAAAGCATTTAAAAAACAAAAAAGATTTCACGGCAAAAAAAATATAAAAGCCAGGGGGGGGGAATTATTATTTACAAAAACCAGGAGGGAGAATAGTGCTGTAGCGGGCTCAGAATTGAGCCTGGTCAGTGGTAAATACCATCGTCAAAAGGAACCATGTGGCGTCAGCAGAGCTTCTGCGCACTGCGCAGAAGGCGAAATCCGCCATATTGGTGGCTTCAAAAAGATGGCGGCGAAGTTACCGAAAATGACGAGTTGGTCATCCAGGAATTATTATATAGCTCAGTGGTATATAGTCGTTGTGCTGTTGTAATCATATACTAGAAATACATGCATGCAGCAACCCCTCGCTACTTCAAACGAAGCAAAATATTTCCTGAGCTAGCCTGACCTAACTAACCTTCAATATTATGAAATGTCCTAAATGTAAACAAACACAGTCGTAAAGGTGAAGTGAAATCACCCGTTTTCCTGCTGCTTTCCGTTGCATTAAGTTATAGATTTTCACAGTTTAAGTCAGAGTTAATACTTCATTATAGCTAAACCTTCAAAACATCAAAACAGCCCAAATAATATAAGTAACCAAGCAGTGAACGTCGAATGTTGTTTTTCGATTATTAAATTCGTGCAGTGATTGCAGTCGACAATATATAAACCTTTAAAGTGATATTTGTTATATTAAAACTCCGAATTACACTTTTAAGGACTCTTTTTGAAGTTAAAACGATGATGTGAAGCCTTAAATAGTCGGTCACGTCTTCGCAAAACCGAGCAAAACGACATTCTGTACCAAGGTCATAAAATGTATTCGTACAGCAAACACGAAATAAACCTCGAAATAAACAAAATAGACTCCTACCATTTCAAGGATTATAATCGAGTTGTTTCTTTTCACCGCTAATTCCTCCAGTTCTGATAATATTTTGTTCTGATAATAACACAAGTACCATGACCATTCAACGTCCATGACGTTTGGGCAGTCGTTTGGGCAACTTTGGATTCCGCTATGTTCTCCCGGGTCCCGGGTGTAATTCCTAATCTCCGGGCGGAATTAGTACCCTCGCACGGTGCTCCGCACCGGCTCGGGGATTATTTACCTGATGAGTGTGGCAAGCTAAACGCTTGTCATACGAAACAGTTCTGCAGTAAATGAAATTCGATGAAGTAACTCGTGTTTCTCATCCTGTGTTATATATATATGGAATGATAACTGCAGGAATGATAACTGTCGCCGATTAAGTGAAGCCACGACAAACGACACGTCATTGCATTCGTCATCATATCGGACATAGTCTTCTGCGCGGTTATTAGTCATTCGTTGTTTGTGATCGCCGAGTGCATTTCAGCGTATAAATGCTTGTTAATGGGCTGTAATGCCAATAGCTGATTGTACAAAAGATATAAAATAGGGCTAGCATCTACTGGGAAAAGAGTTTTTCAACTTATAACGTAAATTATGACTTTCATCATAATGCTGAATGGTATTTTGATGTTTTAAATTACGCCGGCTTTTGGGCGGGAAGATTTCGCTGTTGAATATTCAAAACAAATATTACTTTAAATTACCTATTGAAGCAATTAAATGAAGCACTGTCTAATTTTTTGAAGCAATTTCGGTACGACGAACTAAAAAAATATTTTAAAAACTTGCGACGGACTTCGGCGAAGTCAGTTTACCAACCTGTGAAACGAAATTAGCTGAGCGAGAATTTCTAGCTCCGTACTCTTCGCTTTTGCACGAAGAAACGACGCAATTTGTTGGCATTTTTCGACTAACTTTCCCAGTTAAAACGTTTTCCTCACGTTTTCATCATGTTTTATGAAGTGCTACATTTTTATCGCCACTAATTCATTGCACCCACAAATTTGCCGCATGGCTTGATAAATATTATATTCCTTGATATTCAATCCACATCAATTTTATAGCAACTAGTACTTCGTCTTATCCGGAGACAATTCGATATAGATTTTTATATATAAAACAAGGAGAGTAGTTATTATAGCTACCACGGTTGAATTCGACAGGAAATGATCATCTGCTAAAATTTGGAACACATAAAACGTTATAATGAACGTTCCTTAAATTTAAAAAACTTGAAATGAATATCAACGATTGCATATTCCTATATTTTGGAAGTAGTTGTCGACGCGAAAAAATCTGGCATCGCAAAAGTTTTAACGTCATTTTCGTTATATACGTCATTTTCAAATAAAGATCCTCCTCGGCTATGCAGTCTGTCTGTATACGTCGGAAGATAATTTTCAACCTTTTTTTCAGTTCACTGAGGTGATGTTTGTCGATGAAGAATCTAAACAAAAGGCAGCTTTTACCAAAGATGATGGTCCACCTATAACATTTGCTGGTAATTACAATAAGCCGAATGCAAAATCATATGGTTTATGGACAGCAAATAAAGATGGTGTGGCCACGACGGAATACAAATATCAGATGCTTATCTGTGACACATCCTTCTTTAAGGGCCTCCATTTCTCAGGATATACGAATAACTACATCTACAAACGTTGCGGTGACTGGCACAGTGACATATCGTCTGTATATTTTCGTACATCTGCTTCGCGCAAAGGCTACTACGGTGTCGCTTTCAATGAAAATGGCCATGCCTCGGTGTCAAATCGTTTGATGAGCGTAGGAATTCGTTAATGAGTTGGCTAATTTACAATTCTTTTATTCTCATTAAATTTAACAGACTAGCCCCTACTAGGAATGCTTTGCATTCTTTTGACTTCACCGGTTTGAACGCGCAGGGGAGGACTAGCACAAAATGTTTTTAATTCTTAATTCAAAATGGCGGCAAGAAAATTTTTCTAAAGCAATACTGATCTCAAAATATTTGCATCATGCAGGGACAAAATCAGTGACAAAATCAGTGACAATTTTTGAAATCCCAATATTTTGTGCCAGTTCTCTCAGCGTGGGTGCCCCCCCTGCATAATTACCAGCGCACGCTTACAAGACCTGGGATTAAGCGGGCAATTAAACAAATGGAGCGCAAAGTATCATTAGTTCGCAATTTAGCAAGATGGTAATGCAAGATGTAATAAAGACACTGTCACAAGCACAGAATACCAACTTTAAGAAAGTTTAGTTCCTCTGGGATGTCACATTTGCAAATACAAATATATTTCGTCATTCTGTTTCTGTTTTAAAGTCATCAATTCTGTAGAAAGGCGATTTATGAATTAGATTTAGCTTTTTACTAGATACACTGGTTTTTAAATATGTTATAGGTTGATCAGTGTAGGTTTGGAACTGCTAGTCTATGTTATGTTCGTTAGTGACAACTGTGCTTATCACAGGAAAACATATATCTTTAATTATTAATCTCAAGTACCATAGGAAATTAAGTTAACTAGATTTAAACTTGGGTAAGACATGCAGTTGGACCAAGAACTTGGCAGTATAGTTGAGGTATTCTGGCAGTAAGGAGCTAAAGGTTCGCAAGTGAAAGGCAAAATCTACAAGCTAAAGTAAAGTTCTGAGTTACTGGGAAAACATCTGTAAGTCGTTTTTGATTTGTATTTAGTTATTGTAAGGGTTTGTTTTAGAGTTACACTATATTAATTTAGGTTTATTATGTATTTTTTCTATTTAGTCGAATCACGTTTCACGATTTGCATATCGTCAATTTCGGGTTAAAAATATATTCAGATTGTATACGAGTTTATGATCTATTATTGTCGTTACCATTGGCAAAAGTGTGTCTACCCATTCTGCGTGCGTTTTGGACTGTTTTCCCCGCCTCAATTGTGCTCACACGTAAGCTTATACCGTATTGGGATTACTGTTTTGCGTTCGATGGTGTTAGAGCTTACATAAGTTCGAAGATCAATGCCTACAATGTGTTGAGCACTGTCTGTGAATAAGCCGGCCAAAGAAAAAGCATAATTATTCTAATATAAAAATATAATTATGAAGTATAACCCTTTGTTTGAATAATGAATCCTTTTAAATGAACCTGACCTCAAGCACCCCCCGCGCGCTGACCTCCATACAATCTCTGAATGGAATGTTATATGGTTTACTATACCAAAGCGCCTGAGGACACAACATTCCATCGTGTGCATATGACACCATAAAGGCACACGACGAGCTTTTTAAACTTTTTTTAACATAAAAAGAAGTTACAGGACAACGACAAAATTTGTTTCTTAAATCAAAATGCAATCTTCTTTTCATGTTATTTCAGATGTTGCTAAGCAAGAAACAACGACTTAGTCAAAAGTATTTAGGCGAATTGTACCCAAAAAACTAGTGAAGGAACCGACAACTAGACACTTATTTTCAAAAGCTCCATGTATATTTTCGTATATCTACAAGTCACATATGGTTACAAAACCTTTCAAAAGATCTATTTTTTTATTAAAAAAGCAGCTTAAAGTAAGAAATTTCCTTATTTTTCGACAAGATTGAGCAGGAAAATTTCAAAAGCTGCAAGCGTGCATTATGGCATCACAATGTTGTTGTTTAAATTGTCATCTATGGCTTTACTAATAGCACTATATATTAGGCTTTCATTGTTGACACATCTCTGGCAACAGTATTGAATATTTACATTTTCTCATCATTGTGCGGAAATGTTGAATATTGAGCATTATATATAGCGTCGGCGGAACCGCTGAATCTTTGCGTTGCCAAAAATGTGGTGTTTCGTGCGATTTATTTGTGGAAAATTCATCTTAAAGTGTATAAAATTGGTCACGAATCAGTCATTGACGCAGTCCAATTGATAGAGTCAAAACAACTTAAAGACAAATAATTCTTTTAAATTCTTTCTAAATTTTTTTTTAAATATTCCTTTGTTTGAATAATTATTCATGTTAATAGACTTTATGTTTTCACAGAGGGCAGTGTCCTGTTCTGCAAGATTGTGACCATATATGGCTTCTTAGCTGACTGTTTTCGTGACGCAGTCCAATTGATAGAGTCAAAACAAGCCAAAAAATTATTCCTTTTAGAGTACTTTTAAAGCTATTTTGTAAAAATACTTGGTTTGAATAATTATACATGTTAATAGACTTTTGTTTACACAGAAGACAGTGTCCTGTTCTTCAAGATGTTGACCATATATGGCTTGTAAGTTAACTGTTTTCGTTTGTACCTTGGAAACACAATCAACATCTGGTGTTCTGCTGAACTTGGCGTCTTAAAAGCAACGACGTCTTCTCAATTCAAATTCAATGGCTTCCCTAATGCTCATTTTCGCGCTATTTTTCATTTTAAAATTACCTCAGCCAGGGGAATGCCTAAATATAAGCCAGGCCTTCTTCAAAAGAATTGAACAAAGGTACCTGAAAAATCATGAAATCGACACAAAGCAGACAGAAGATGAGGTGGATTGTGTCATGTATTGCTTGGACAATGAAACATGCGCGTCTGTGAATTTCAAAATTTTTGGAAAGCTGAAAGGTCTTTGTGAACTCAATAATTCGACGCTTACTGAGACATCTGGCACACGCGATCGACCCAGAATATAACCATCTTTACAAAGTCAAAAAGGTGAGAAAAAAGGAACGGCTTCAAAGCTCGTTTATACGTCTTCTTGTTTGTATAACTGCATGGTGTACGTATGGCCTTTTAAATGAATTTGTTCTATGTATAATGGAAAAACTACATACGATGTTCTGTTTATCTGATAATAAATCAAACAATGCATGTGCATTTTTCATTTTGTTAATCATATCTGCATGATGTAGTTCCGTGTAAATTTATTTTCTTGTCCGTGCCTTTTTTACACCACGATTTATCCACATCGTGAATTATTTTCGCTGTATTATGCTAAGCTAAAAGTCCCTAATAATTTTTATTCATATTTTTCAGAAGAAAAAAGATTTTGTCCCACCAACTTTCCAGCCTCACACAACACAAATATCAGGTAACGCAAAGGATAAAATAATAGATTCCTATCTTTCCCCACAAAAATTAATGATATTAAAATACTATGTTTTACTACAATGTTCAAATTAAATGTGT
The DNA here is from genome assembly GCF_004324835.1 of Dendronephthya gigantea. Lineage (NCBI taxonomy): Eukaryota > Metazoa > Cnidaria > Anthozoa > Malacalcyonacea > Nephtheidae > Dendronephthya > Dendronephthya gigantea. The sequence continues at coordinate 1,109,617 of NW_021163024.1, read as the reverse complement.
GTTTAAATTATTATCCAACCATGTACAGCCTGAAATGATTCAATCACGTTCGACTGTTTCTCCAGTTGTTCGTTAGAAAAAACTAGCACGACTCATGCAGATTGCCCGGCCAAATTGACAATGATACATTGTTTCCCTCAATGTTAACAAACTGTACAACAATTGATTAGAAAAGAAATCAATCCTGCGTATCACAGATATATGAATATGCCCCCAATTATCGTTCCTGGTACGCTACTGAGCTCGTGTAAAACCTATGGCAGCTGAACAACATTGTATTTTATATTATTGAAAGAAGCAGCGATGTTGTTTCCCGTTTGTCATTTAAAATGAACTATTATATAAAAGTTAACTATTTGGGTCTGTTTTCCACTACGGAGAATAAATTATACATTAAAGTCAATTTCGATGATTCACGCCTAACAGGTTTCCGACTAGACAGTTCAATTCTGAAGAAGGCAAACGTTTCAAGCAAAGCTGAATGCATATCATCGTGCGTAAAAGAACCATGTTGTAGATCTCTGAACTACAAGGAAAGTTTAGCACAAGCTGAGGCCAATCTCTGTGAGATGTTACATGATGTGATCAATAATACGTCGGAACAGTTGCAAGAGAATAGTTTTTACGACTACATTTATTTTGATCAGTCACAGAAGGTAAAGTAGCATTTATCTTATCGTTTGTTACTAATGTGTTCTCGTCTCGAACCGTTGGCCTTGCATTTCGTGTAAAATACAAATTCGGGCCAGCATCTCGATAATTAGGAGGCCATATTATTCATAAATTATTGTTGTGCGTGGCCAACTCCTTTTTAAATCACCTGTAAAAATCTTATGATTCAGATTAAACTAAACATGCAACCAAACAAATTCAATTATGTTAAAATTTATGTGGGAAAGTAAGTAAGTAACCTTTACGTGTGCCTGACAATCAAACTAAGAAGAAATAACGGAAGTGCAGCTATATTATGTTAAATGAGAACAATTGGGAAGGCTTATCACTTATTTATGTAGGAAAATATATTTATTTTTTTGAAGCGAAATGTCGTTTCGCACGAAATATATCTGCATTGACGCTCTTGCAAAGTTTTGGGTATAGACAAAGATCCAACCTATCAAAAGGACCTGGGGAGTTGGTTCAGTTGTTCCTGTATCTTAACTAAACTTTTTTTCGAACGATCATGGTCCCTGGCAATTATTTGTAACATGAGGTATTCTTTACAGGTACATAACGACAGCTGCATCACTCACAAAGGTATATGATGTCAAAGTAATCCGCCTGCGTAGAAAGAAAGAAGAAAGTAAATTCAGCTAGAAATACAATACGGGACGTGCCTTAATTTTCTCAGGGGGATTATTTTGTACATGCTTGGCATTGCTTGGCATTGACCAGTCAGTTTAAAAAAGTAAGGAAATTTTACTATTGTAAAACTGATAATTTTTCAAACCTTCCAGGTTTTAGTTGCCTCGATATTAAGAATAAAAGTGCTGGATATACAGATGGAAAATATTTTATTGATCCAGATGGAGATGGCCAAGGCAAACCATTCGAAGTGAAGTGTGATATGACGTCATTTGGTGGTGGATGGACAATGTGTTATACAACAGACAGTCATGTCAATATAAAGACTGAACTCACCACAACACCAAAACTGGGATATCGAGCAGACTGTAACAACATTCCGGTAAATATTCATCATATTATCCATTTCCTTTTAAACCATTACGAATCATAATCTTTATTTTCTGCTTATTTAAGTCATTTCTGCTTATTTAAGATAATTTAAGGCGCTGTTACAACTTCTCTGCATTTTGTAATGCAATTCCAATTTTGAGGGATGTTAATTTGCTAAGAGTGTTCGATATGCTCAGAAAACGTTATCGGCCGTAAGATATTTCGTATTTGTAAACTTTAGATGCCTCAGGAGTAGAAGAAATTAAATACAAGTTGCGACGAAAGTTTTCATAGTGTCCCACCGCCGTAAAACTCGCCTAATATTCATTTTGAATACGAAGACGTTCCAAAAGTGTATATGCAGTAGTCCCTGGCTAAGTCCAACTTTCGAAGTACCGGGAGTTCGAATTAACCGGAGTTGGTGTCAGATTACGTTTTTTATAAATAATACAATAAGGTATAAAATCCAATCGAATCATCCTTCAAGAGATATCATGCCTACAAATATGAATGGTCACCGAGAGAGGACGACGTTAAATTAAAAAGATCGAAAGAATACCAAAGGAACTAAGAAAGCTTGATCAAAAACAACCGTGGCACTACGGAAAATCTTTTGAAATTTAAAATCAATTATACACTTTCATTAACTTGAACATTGTTATTTCGATAATTTCCAAAATAGTTGTCAAAGTGCTATCTTCTCGCATTTTAAAGTTTGTTGAACTATGATTCGAAACCAAAGTTCGAGTTAACCGGATATATTTGATCAAGGGAAAACAAAATTTGTTCGAATTTGCGAGGAGTTCGAGTTAAGCGAATTCGAGTTAAGCGGAGTAAATTACTATAAAAGAATTACCAAATCCAAGGGGGATTGGATTTAGTTCAAGTTAGGGAGGAGTTCGAGTTAAGCGAGTTCGAGTTCGCGGGGGACTACTGTATATTTTAATATTATATATATATATATATATATATATTATATATATATATTATATATATATTATATATTATAATATTATATATATATATGGAATGATAACTGTGGAATGATAACTGTGGCCGATTAAGTGAAGCTACGACAAACGACACGTCATTGCATTCGTCATCATATCGGACATATAGTCTTCTGCGCAGTTATTAGTCATTTCCGGTTTGTGATCGCCGAGTGCATTTCAGCATATAAATGCTTGTTAACGGGATGTAATGCCGATAGCTGATTGTACAAAAGATGCTAGGGCTTGCATCTACTGGGAAAAGAGTTTCAACTTATAACGTAAATTATTATGACTACCATCATATGCTGAATGGTGTTTTGATGTTTTAAGTTACGCTTTTGGGCGGGAAAATTTCACTGTTGAATTAGCTATCGAAGCAATTAAATGAAACACTGTCTCACTTTTTGAAGCAATCTCGGTACGACGAACTAAAAAAACATTTTAAAAACTTGCGGCAGACTTCGGCGAAGTCAGTTTACCAACCTGTGAAACGAAATTAGCTAGCGAGAATTTCTAGCTCCGTACTGTTCGCTTTTGCACGAAGAAACGACGCAATATATCGGCATTTTTAGACTAACTTTCCCAGTGAAAACGTTTTCCTCACGCCTCTCTCAATTCATCTTAAATTCTCAATGCAGTAGATTTTAGATATGTGTTTTTGAGTGGTTTTCTCCATTGCATTCAGTCTGATTCAGTTGGTTATCTTTTTCGTGAATGCATTCAAATTTATACTGGCCGTGTAACGGATTGCATTCAGGGACTGAGACTGACGTACAAACCGCGTGATTTTGATGTTTGGGGGACTGAAACTGACGTACAAACCGCGTAGGAAGACTGGGGGTTAGGCTGCATTTTTCGCGCGCTTAAAGTAAGGAAGTTATCTTTCCAGATATACACCCATTTGCAAAAACGTTGGCCGCAGATAGATAGATAGATAGATACTCGAAGTCTAATTAGAATTGCATATGATTACATTTGCATGGGATTTCATATATATATATATATATATATATATATATATATATATATATATATATATATATATATATATATAAAGATAAAATAAAATAAACTTGGTTTACTTCATAAGATTATATTCACTACAAACTTGTTTCGTATGACAAGCAACGCTTGCCACACTCATCAGGTGAATTTAAATGTCGCGCTATGTTGTTGCCAAGGTTATATATACTTAACAACATAGCGCGACATTTAAATTCACCTGATGAGTGTGGCAAGCGTTGCTTGTCATACGAAACAAGTTTGTAGTGAATAAAATCTTATGAAGTAAACCAAGTTTATTTTATTTTATCTTTATACTAGCTCTATACTTTGGTATATCGAGCACTCTACTCATATATGATTCTAAATACATATTTGATATATATATATATATATATATCACAGCCAGAAACGCCACAGACTTGCTGCAAGTTGCGGGTTTTACCGGCCTGCTGCAAGTTGTCGACAAGTTGCAGCAAGCTTGTTGACGTCATCAACTTGCAGCAAGCCGGTAAAATCGGGCTTGCTGCAAGTTGACATTTGCAGACTTGATGCAGGTTGATGAAACAAGTTGCATCAAGTTTGCAAATGTCAACTCGCAGCAAGCCTGATGGAACAACTTGCATCAAGTCTGACGAACGCATCAATGCTGATGCAAGTTGAGAAAACCAGGCTTGCTGCAAGCTGTCACTTGCAGACTTGATGCAACTTGTTTTATCAACTTGAATCAAGTCTGTCGATATCAAGTTTTAACAAGTCTGATGGAACAACTTGCAGCAAGTCTATGAGCACATCAATGTTGATGCAAGTTGAGAAAATCAGACTCGCGGCAAGTTGTTATCTACAGGCTTGCTGCAAGTTGTTCAAACAATTTGCAGCATGGTTGTGGCTAACAAGTCCTGACAAGTTTGATAACAACTTGCAGCAAGTCGTTAAAATCAGGCTTGTTGCAACTTGATAATTCGCCGTTTGCTGTAGTAACTTGATAACAAGTTTATTTGATTTGTTCACAACGAGGTTCACAGTTTATAACAATATTTTATTGCTCTACATGGTAGATTTTTGTATTTTAAATCAAAAAGATTATTTTGCTTTATTTAGCCATACAGCTATTTCTAATCAATAAAATTAGATGAGTTGAAATGGACAGCTGTAGAAAATTTCTCGCAAGTCGCAATAATTATAAATTTTATAAAAATTGAAATTTAGGAACAACTTGCTGACGTATACTATCGTTACATTTCTTTAATCTGACTGGATAAGCGCGTATGCACTCGCCATCAATCCTCGTTGCAATAACAACTTAACTAGACTACTCGCTAATGTTGGAGTTCCATTCCGACAACGTAATGTCGTTAGTTGATGTGATGGACGCAGTCCTCCAACTTCGACTGCCACGAACACACACCACGCGAGCTCTAAGCAAAGCAAAGGCGATCTTTCGTCGTAACCAGCTAACCACCATAGATGGAGAATGATTCTTCTTGTCAGCCAGCTTCGCACCCAGGAAGGAAAGAAAATGTTGGGTCTCTCTTCCGCATCCGCCAAAGGCGCTGAAGACGACCGGTGTGAAGGAGCCATGCTCGACCTCAACAATCCGTTGGTTGTAATGTCGCTTCTTTTCCCGTTCGTTGGCTTTAAACGAGCTGCTCAACGTCTGGCGTCGATGTGTAGAGGCGTATGGGTTAAACACCCTTACATCAAAAAATGCCTTTTCACATCTCTGCCAGAAACCTCTCGCAGCAATGTCCACTCTGGCGTCATCGGCTGAGTTAGCACTGGATGGAAGAACCTCGCCAGTCAAAGGAGCAAGAGCAGGTTCAATTGAAACATCGTAAGCAACGTCATCGATAGCAGCAGCAAGTAGATCACGGATCTCATTATGTCTTCGATGGATAAAACCTCCTTTCAGGCACGACAGGGCATGATCTACCGTGAACGATTTTCCACAAGCGCAGAAAGATGGAAGGCGTTTCAAAGGCCATCGATAACGCATGTAGATTGCATCAAAGAACTCACGCTTGGTCAAGATGTAGCCCTCTTCAGCAAGTGGCAGAGCAGTTAGCCAAGCTGAGGATCCTTTCAACTGGGCGAGGTCATTTGCTCGAATCTGCTCTTCACTCATGCTCGATCTCAAGTTCTGTAGCAGCAACGAGTTCCTAGCTTGACGTTGTTTTGCAATCTCACGGCGAAGATCGTGGATGGAATCTCCATGTTCTGCTGATGGTGTACCATTCTGGTGGATGATTCTACTTGAGAGAAGATGACAGATGGTTGTGGAGTTCAAATGTTCTTCATCGCAGATGTCGTTAAAGATCGGAATACCAAGACCTCCCATACGAGCTGGAAGCGAAACCAATTGTCGCTCATGGATGGACAAGCTACGGTTATCGAGGAGCGCAGGAAGGAGCTTCAGGTTGATGGTGTCGTCAACAAGCTGCATCGCGGTCTTGATACCTGGAACGGCACGAATGTGGTAAGTAAATCTGTGCCGAAAACCCGAGACAAACGCCGTGTATGCTGCTTGGGGTTGGAATTTGGCAATTTCACTCAAAACGTGAAGTTGCTGGCACCATTTACTAACTAAAGAACTAATATACTTATCTTTTCCGTCATTCGATCCAAGATATCCTTCAAGGTACTTATGCCCTTCACTTATCCTCGTTGCAATTGGACGAAATATTACAAAGATATTAAACACGTAATCAAGTTCGGTTGTTTTTGTCTCATTTTGAGTCAACAAAATTTCGAGTTTTTAACAAGTGCGAAGTGCGAACTAAAATCCTCGCTAAAATCTAATAAAGCGAAGAAGAAAAAAATCTCAAAAGAAGAAAGCTCAAAGCTGGTTTGATTTTTGAAAAAGTGGCAACGAAAATACATGATTTAAAAAGCTTAACAAATGAAAATACATGAACGACTGAGTAAAGTTCATCGACATCGTTGATATGAATATGAAATTCGTTACTGAATTTCTTTCCAATTTCAAGAGAAATCTGTAACGAGGAAGACGCCTTATTGAAGCTTTGTGTATGTACTATTTTAAAGAAAAATATTTTGTTTGTTTGTTTTGCTCAGTCAAAACCTATCTCACAAGTGTTAAAATGCTTGTTATTTTACGAAACATTAAAACCGAAGTCGCGACCGAAGTATGGCAACCTCGATGGCTACCGTTTGGCTGTTTTTTGTTTAAAATGGTGGATATACGAAGCTTCATAAGGCGCTTTCCTCACTTCGCTTTTTGACAACTTGGATCAAGTCTGCAGTTCACAAATTGCATCAAGTCTGCAGTTCACAACTTGCATCAAGTCTGCAGTTCACAACTTGCATCAAGTCTGCAGTTCACAACTTGCATCAAGTCTGCAGTTCACAACTTGCATCAAGTCTGCAGTTCACAACTTGCATCAAGTCTGCAGTTCACAACTTGCATCAAGTCTGTTAACAACTTGCAACAGACTTGATATTAATTTTCTTGTATGATTGCATGGCGACTTTAGTAATTATAATAACTTGTAGGTACACCACGTAAGTATTAAATACTGCAAAGCTTTCGGTCCGTTAACCCGGACCTTCATCAGTGCAATTACTTGAATACACGTTTGCGCGTCACTTAAATATCATGTTAGTCGTGATTAGTTTGCTCGCGCTATTAATTAAACCGTTTCATTTAATTAAGTTCTAATCAATGCGCGCGCCCTAGACAACAAAAAAACACCCTAGTATACACCCTTCAATTAAATATAGTATACACCCTTTTAGTATACACCCTTCAATTAAATTCACATTAGAAATACAGAAAGATAACTCTATATCTTTCTTAGATATCTTATTTGATGTAAAAGAGAACGGGACTTTGGGCCATAAAGTTTATAGAAAACCAACACACACTGACAGATATCTGAATTATAGTTCATTTCACCATCCTAGCATTAAAAGATCAGTATGCAAAACATTAATCAACCGTGCCAAAACAATTTGTGATTCAAATAGCATTGACTCAGAGTTAAAGCATTTGAAGGATGTTCTGCACATGAATGGTTATCCTAAGAAATTCATAGAACATGCTATGAATGAACAGCAAAGACAGAGGCAAGACACGGAATATCTATCCTCTGTCTGTTTACCATATATTGGCCCAGCTTCATATAAAATCGTTAGGATTTTAAAAGAAGTTGGAATACAAGTTTACCATTCTAGCAATAACAAATTGTTTCGCGCTCTTTACACACACAAGGATGGCGTCGATGAACAACAGAAACCTGGTGTGTACCGCATTCCATGTGAATGTGGTTTGGTTTACATTAGAGAAACCGGTAGAAATCTCTCAATACGTCTTAAAGAACATAAGACGAACTGCGAGAAAGGTAAACTGGATAAGTCTGCAGTAGCTCACCATGCGTGGACTTATGATCATCGCATTAAATGGAACGATGCTACCATTTTAGCAAACGATAAGTTTACTGTCTCTCGTAAAATGAGAGAATCTATTGAAATTTATAAACATCAAACTATCGTCCAAGAGGGAAAGCCACTTAATAGTACGTGGCGTGCTCTTTTCGGTGTCTCTTAGTCAAATACTTGTCTAGGGCGCGCGCATTGATTAGAACTTAATTAAATGAAACGGTTTAATTAATAGCGCGAGCAAACTAATCACGACTAACATGATATTTAAGTGACGCGCAAACGTGTATTCAAGTAATTGCACTGATGAAGGTCCGGGTTAACGGACCGAAAGCTTTGCAGTATTTAATACTTACGTGGTGTACCTACAAGTTATTATAAAGACTTGATATTATCAAGCCGGAGCAAGCGATGCGAACGCATCCTGATATCGGCTTGATGATCGCAACTTGCATCAAGTCTGCAGCAGGCCTGCTGCAACTTGCGCGTTTCTGGCTGTGTATATATATATATATATATATTATTTATATTATATATATATATTATATATATATATATTATATAATATTATTTATTATATATATATTATATATATATATATTTATATATAATAATATATTTAATATTATATATATATAATATATTATATATAATTATATATATATATATATATATATATATATTATCTACCTATCTATTTCAACTAGCGATATTTTTCGCGCCAAGCGACTTTACACTTTTGCGTTTAAGCAGTTTTTAAGCAATTTGTTCCAAATCCTTGCAGTTGATAGCTCTGCATGAAAAACTAAAACCGTAAAACGTCGCTTCGCGCCAAAATATCGCTTGTGGAAAACCTGTTTTATGAATTTTTATCGTCACTAATTCATTGCACCCACAAGGTTGCCGCATGGCTTGATATATTCCTTGATATTCAATCCACATCAATTTAATAGCAACTTCGTCTTATCCGGAGACAATTCGATATAGATTTTTATATATAAAACAAGGAGAGTAGTTATTATAGCTAGGCCACGGTTCAACTCGACAAGAAATGATCATCTGCTAAAATTTGGAACACATAAAACGTTAAAATGAACGTTCTTTAAATCTAAAAATTTGAAATGAATATCAACGATTGCATATTCCAATATTTTGGAAGTAGTTGTCGACGCGAAAAAATCTGGCATCGCATAGTTTTAACGTCATTTTCGTTATATACGTCATTTTCAAATAAAGATCCTCTTCGGCTATGCATTCTGTCTGTATACGTCGGAAGATAATTTTCAACCTTTTTTTCAGTTCACTGAGGTGATGTTTGTTGATGAAGAATCTAAACAAAAGGCAGCTTTTACCAAAGATGATGGTTCACCTATCACATTTGCTGGTAATTACAATAAGCCAAATGCAGAATCATATGGTTTATGGACAGCAAATGAAGATGGTGTGGCCACGACGGATTACAAATATCAGATGCTTATTTGTGACACATCCTTCTTTAAGGGCCTCCATTTCTCAGGATATACGAATAACGTCTACAAAAGTTGCGATAAATGGCGTAAAGACATGTCGTCTGTATATTTTCGTACATCTACTTTGACCAAAGGCTACTACGGTGTCGCTTTCAATGAAAATGGCCATGCCTTGGTGTCAAATCGTTTGATGAGCGTAGGAATTCGTTAATGAGTTGACTAATTTACAGTTCTTTTATTCTCATTAAATTCAACAGACTAGCCCCTAGTCGGAGTGCCTTGCATTCTTTTGATGTCACCGGTTTGAACGCGCAGGATAGGACTAGCACAAAATGTTTTTAATTCTTAATTCAAAATGGCGGCAAGAAAATTTTTCTCAAGCAATGCTGATCTCAAAATATTTGCATCAGGGACAAAATCCGAGACAATTTTTGAAATCCGGCCCAACATTTTGTGCCAGTTCTCTCAGCGTGGCCTGCCCCCCCTGCATAATTACCAGCGCGCGCTTACGAGGCCTGGGACTAAGCGGACAGTTTAACAATGGAGCGCAAAGTATCATTAGTTCGCAATTTAGCAAGATTGTAATGCAAGATATAATAAAGTCACTGTCACAAGCACAGAATACCAACTTTTAGAAAGTTTAGTTCCTCTGGGATGTCACATTTACAAATACAAATATATTTCGTCATTCTGTTTCTGTTTTAAAGTCATCAATTCCGTAGTTGTGCAACGCATCTTAACAAGATTTATATAGATTAGCTTTTTACTAGATACACCGGTTTTTAAATATGTTATAGGTTGATCAGTATTGGACATTTTATGTTACAATATCCGGTAAGCATCGTGCATGGAATCAATTTCCTTTCAAGTTCAAGTTGTTAAAATGAAGCGTTGAATTCGTCATCAGATGTTATTAAACGTGCAAGCAAAGGAATATGACTTTAAAATATTGTTAAGGCGTTCGCTTTTCCCACTGAGTAAATCTGTTAAATAAAATATAGATACGGCATGCAGGCGGTTTTTTTAATACACTGACGATTCTGTGACGAGTCTCAAAGAGCACCTTCAATTAATATTTCTCCTCAAAAGGAAACGTAAGCGCCCCCAAGCACCCCCGCGCGCTCACTTTCTCTAAGTTGACCTCCATACAATATCTGAATGCATTGTTATACGGTTTACTATAAAAACGCCTGGGTACACAACATTCTCTCAAGTTAATAATTATGAAACCATAAAAGCACACGACGAGACACTGATCGTCCAAACTCCAAAGCTTCATGTATATTTTCATAATACATCTAAAAGTCGCATATTGTTACAAAACCTTTCAAAAAGATCTAATTTTTTTTTCATTTTTTAAAAAGATCTAATTTTTTTTTCATTCACAAAGCAGCTTAAAAAATATAATATAAAATTTTCAATTGCAAAGAACTTCGACAAAATTAGCCTTTCTCACGATGATGAATATCCGAAATTTTTGGGGTACTTTCAATTTTCTTAAATGCGTTTAAACAATAATAGCAAAGTAAGAAGCATTTTTTAAGAGTTTGCAGACTATTTGAACAATAAATTAAGCCTAAAATTAAAGACAGATGCCCTAACAAGGTTTTGCACAAACAATTTAAAAAAAGGATCCCAAAAATGGCGGCGCAATCGTCATCGTGAGAAAGGCTAATTAGTTTACTTTGAGTTAGCAATTCGTCTACTTTTCGACAAGATTGCATGGCAGGAAAATTTCAAAAGATGCAAGAGTCAATTATGGCCTCGCAATATTGTTGTTTAAATTGTCATTGATGGCTTCACTGAAGGCACTATATAATTGGGCTTTAATTGTCAAACATCCCTAGTGACAGTATTGAATATTTACATTTTCTCAGCATTGTGCAGAAATGTTGAATATAGAGCTAATATAGGGTCGGCGCGACCGCTTAAGCTTTGCTTCTTAAAATTGGATAGCAACCGATCTCTGACTCAGTGCAATGGATAGAGTCAAAACAACCAAAAGAGAAATGAGGTTTTTAAAGTCCTTTTAAAAAGCTATTTTACAAATAATCCTTTGTTTGAATATTTAATCCTTTTAAATGGACCTCAAGCACCCCCGCGCGCTCGCTTTTTCTAAGCTGACCTCCATACAATATCTGAATGCAGCCATATGGTTTTCTATACTAAAGCGCCTGAGTACACAACATTCTTTCCAGTGCATATGACACCAATAAGGCACACGACGAGACAAAAATGCAATCTTCTTTTCATGTTATTTCAGATGTTGCTAAGCAAGAAACAACGACTTAGTCAAAAGTATTTAGGCGAACTGCACCCAAAAAAACAGTGAACGAGACCGACAACTAGACACTGATCGTCCAAAGCTTCATGTATATTTTCGTATATCTACAAGTCACATATGGTTACAAAACCTTTCAAATGAAAGATCTAATTTTTTTTCTATTTAAAAAGCAGCTTAAAAAATATAACATAAAATTGTCAATTGCAAAGAACTGAGGGACAATAAGTTCACTTTTCAAGTAAGCAATTCCCCTATTTTTCGACAAAATTGAGCAGGAAGATTTCAAAAGCTGCAAGCTTGCATTATGGCCTCACAATGCTCTGGTTTAAATTGTCATCTTTGGCTTTACTAAAAGCACTATAATATTATTGGGCTTTACTAAAAGCATTATATGGCTCTACTAAAAGCATTATACTGGACTTTAATTGTTGGCACGTCTCTGGTAACAGTATTGAATATTTACAATATTTACGGCGGGACCGCTGAAGCTTTGCGTTGCCAAAAAAATGTGGTGTATCGTGCGACTTTATTTGTGTAAAATTCATCTTAAAATGTATATAATTGGTCACGAATCAGTCTTTGACGCAGTCCAATTGATACAGTCAAAACAACTCAAAGAGAAATAATTATTTTAAACTCCTTTTAAATTTATTTTGAAATATTCCTTTGTTTGAATAATTATTCATGTTTGAACATATTCAAGTTTATGGAAAAGAAAACGGTCTCCTGTTTTGCAAGATGTTGAACATAAAAAGAAGTTGAAAGACAACGACAAAATTTGTTTCTTAAATCAAAAATGCAATCTTCTTTTCATGTTATTTCAGATGTTGCTATAAGCAGGAAACAACGACTTAGTCAAAAGTATTTAGGGGAATTCAGGTATCAAAAAGCCAATGAACGAGACCGACAACTAGACACTGATCGTTAAAACTTAAAAGCTTTATGTATATTTTCGTATATCTACATATAACATATCGTTACATAACCTTTCAAAAAGATCTTTTTTCTTTATCTACAAAGCATACAGCTTAAAAAATATCACAAAAAATTGTCAATTGCAAAGAACCTAGAAACAATTAGCCCTTGTCACGATGACGAATATCCGCCATTTTGGGGGTACTTTCAATTTTCCTAAATGCGTGTAAACAATAATAGCATTGTAAGAAGCATTTTTTAAGATTCAATAGACCATTTGAACAATAAAATAATTAAGCCTAAATTAAAGACAGCCGCCCTGACAAGGTCTTGCGCTTACAATTTAAAAAAAGAACCCCAAAAATCGCAACGCATTCGTCATCATGAGGCTAATTAGTTTACTTCGAGCAAGCAATTCGTTTACTTTTTGACAAGATTGGGCAAGAAAATTTCAAAAGATGCAAGCGTCCATTATGGCCACACAATATTGTTGTTTAAATTGTCATTTATGGCGCCACTAAAAGCATTATATAATTGGGCTTTCTTTGTTGGCACGTCTCTGACAACATGTATTGAATATTTACATTTTCTCATCATTGTGCGGAAATGTTGAATATTGAAAATTAGAGCGTCGGCGGAACCGCTGAAGTTTTGCGTTGCCAAAAAATGTGGTGCATCGTGCCATTTGCTTGACGCCACGTTTTTTTTTTGTAAAATTCATCTTAAGATGTATAAAATTGGACACCAACCGATCTCTGACGCAATCCAATTGAGTCAAAACAACCCAAAGAGAAAATTAATGAGGTTTTTAAAGTCCTTTTAAAAGTTATTTTGCAAATAATCTTTTGTTTGGAGAATTATTCATGTTAATGCACTTTATGTTTACACAGAACGCCGTGTCCTGTTCTTCAAGCTGTTGACCATATATGGCTTGTAAGCTGACTGTTTTCGTTTGTACCTTGGAAACACAATCAACATCTGGTTCTCCGCTGAACTTGGCGTCTTAAAAGCAACGAAGTGTTCCAAGAGGTGCATCCTGAACTTCAATGGCTTTCTTAATGCTCATTTTCGCGCTACTTTTCATTTCAAAATTATCTCAGCCAGGAGAATGCCTAAATATAAGTACTAGTCAGGCCGTCTTCCAAAAAATTGAACAAAGGCACTTGAAAAATCATATCATCGACACAAAGCAGGCAGAAGATGAGGTGGAATGTGTCATGTATTGCTTGGAAGGTGAATCATGCGCCTCTGTGAATTTTAAAGTCGCTGGAAAGCTAAAAGGTCTTTGTGAACTCAATAATTCGACGCTTACTGACACATCTGGCATACACAATCCTGAATTCAACCATCTTTACATAGTAATGAAGGTAAGAAAAATGGAGGAAATTTTTCAAAGCTCCTTACAAGCAACCATTCGCCTTCCCGCAGGTAACTGCAAGGTGTATGGCTTTTTGAATTAATTTGTTCTGTATATGTATAATCGATCTACAGATCTACAGACTGCATGTCCTGTTGTACTTGTACACGCAATAATTTCCCCTGTCAGTGAGCATCACAAACCGATAAGTATGAAAAAGGGGGATTTAAGATATCTGCATATAATGCCTTGAAAAGATCTAAGCTTAAGAATGCTCGAGCGCTGTGTTCACGCGGGACTGAACGAATGTTACGTCGAAATTATCCGGTTTTCTTGTGTGAACACGTAGAACTGGTCATGATTTTAACCGATTTTACCACCTGAACATCAGAACCGGACGAATTCGCCTGGTCTCGCGTGAACGAAATCTTATAGACTACTAAATTTAAGGTATTAGGGTCACTTACACGAGCGACTATAGAGAGTGTGCCCAAAAAAGTCCCCCCATTGAAATGAAGCTTTTGTCGGAATTTGAATGCATGCTCAACGCGGTAGTGTATAAATACCATAGTTATTTGGTTGAAACATTAAAATAAAGCGTCTTATACTTGTCTATCATAATATTAAGGCAATCATTATCTAACAAAGGCTTGATTTAAACAGGCGGGACTTTTTTTTCGGGACACCCTGTAGGTTTCCGAACATTTGAATAAAAAAAAATGAAATGCAGTTGATTCGTGAATAGAAAACTAAGCTGCTGCTTATTCTAATAGTGGCTTAATTGGACGTCATCTTAATTAGGCTGTCGCGTATATTTGTTGCTAAAAAGATGCCGGGTTTTACGAAGGTTCGCGACTTTTTCATCATGGCTCGATCTATATGAAGTTCCGTGTAGATTTATTTTTTTATCCGCACCTTTTTACTCCACGATTTATCCATATCTCGAATTATTTTCGCTGTATAAATATCGCTTATAATTTTAATAACATTTTTTAGGACAAAAAATATTTTGTTCCACCAACTTTCCAGCCTCACACAACACAAATATCAGGTAACGCAAAGGATAGATAATTATTATAGAAATGCAAACTAACTCGTGCATTGAGATTTCTTTCTTTCCTACCCAAATTTTACAATATTAAGTTACGGATACTATGTTTTACTCTTGAAATGAAATGTTATTGTCAAACAACAGGGTAAAATATTCAATAAAACGTCGAAACCGTTCACCAGTTCTCTGTTAGGAAAAACTGGCAAGACTCATGTAGAATCTCCAAACAAGGGTATTTTTCCCCAATTATATAGTCCTAAAAACTGGGATCCTCCGAGATAGGTCTGGGAAGTTTAAGGAAATTAAAATAACAAATTTAAAAGTTCTTATTCCGAAAAATGAAAAAGTCGTCGTGTAAAACCTATGGCAGCTGAACGACATTGTATTTTAGGTCGGAAAGAAGCTGCAATAACGTTATTTTTTGTTTGTCATTAAATATTAACTATATTGTTATAAAAATTTAAGCCTGTTTTGCATTATGCATGCACGTAGATTTTAGCACTCGGAGCGGAATTCTTCATTGTCTGGCGCTTTCATGCAGACTTAATTTCGAACAAAAAAGAAAAATTTCGTTGGAGCCAAAATCTATTTCGAAGTTTCGCTCGGCAACCGTTGCTATAGCGACACAGGCATCTCCAAATGGCCGCCAAATACAGTTTAATCAAGCTTAATTATTTTTTTTTTCATTAAGATGTTAAACTTTGGATACTTTATTAATAGTAGAGTTTAAAAAAAATCAGTAGGGTGCGACTTTTTTAAGAGCTAAAGTAACTATTTTCAGAATATAAAAAATCGCACACCACAGAACAAACTATTTTGTCATTAAAGCATCCGAAGTGTGAAATTTTGATGCAAAAAAATAGCGTGTCAAAACCTGTAACTGTATTTGGCGGTCATTTTGAAGCGCTTCTGTTGCTATAGAAACGGTTGCCAAGCGAAAGTTAGAAATAGATTTTGGCTCTACATATGTTGCTTAAAATTTATATTAAGGTTTAGTCTTCTAGCCAAACATCTACATGGCTTAATATCCCTGTTCAAAATATGTATTTGACAATTTTAATAAACTGTAGGGAGCCACCTTAAGTTAAAAATACAATGCAGGTCGACGTGTCTTAAATTTCACAGGGGGGCTTGTTTTGTACACATTTGAAAATTTGTGGACAATTTTCGATTTTGCAATGGCCTAATTTGCTTTGCGTTAACCAGACAGTATACAATTTCATTATCATAAAAATGATAATTTTTCAAACTTTCCATGTTTTACTTGCTTGATATTAGAAATAATAGGGAAGGTTACCGAGGTGACAATATTTAATTGATCCAGATGCAGGTGGAGACGTCTGCATTCAAAAAGCTGGTTACTCACTCTCACTCATTGGGTGTGACTTATAAATTTTTGTTAATGCTCGTCACTGAGAAAGTTCTTTCTGAATAAGTGGAAAGATTTAAGGTGATCCACTACAGAATATTTCTTTTTTCTTTGATTTTGAAATATATAAAAATCTTCAATTTAGGAATCCTCAATCCTATATTCACCCAAGGCAGGCGCGACCATGAGAATGAGGAATGAGAATTTAAGTTTGCTAAGAAAAGCGACGAAAAAATTTTGCATATATTCATAAATTTTAGAGAACAATACAATAGAACAATGAAACTATAAAAAAAGTCTATCGACCCCTTTTGTTTTGCTCAACCGGGGTAAAACCCTTATTAATAAAACTTGTTTGATTCTCTTTGTATATCTATTCTTAAAATAATATTCAGATCGCTTAGTGATACATTTAGGTTTGAATCCCAGAATAAATCATGATTTTTTTGCAGTACCACCTTAATTAAGGTAAAACACAGCTGATAATATCAAGCCCAGCCAATTCGACTGGAAATATCGCCATGCATCGTTATCAGAGATAATAACATTTCACTCAATGAGTTTAAGTTTGAGTGAACTTTTAGAATACGGGCGTTAATTTATTATGTGCTAACCAGACAGTTTGAAAAAAGTTAGCATTTTCTGATGAAAATCAATAATTTTCTAGTTGTTTCAGGTTCTAGTTGCCTTGATGTTAAGAAAAAAAGTGTTGGGTACACAGACGGAAAATATTTGATTGATCCAGATGGAGATGGCCAAAGCATGCCATTCGAAGTGAAGTGTGATATGACGTCATTTGGTGGTGGATGGACAATGTGTTATACAACAGACAGTCATGTCAATATAAAGACTGAACTCACTACTACACCTGAACTGGGATATCGAGCAGACTGTAACAACATTCCGGTAAATATTTCATGCATATGATATTATTGAAACGTGAAAGTTGCGCAGAGTTAAAGTTTTTGTTTTTTTTCAATGTTTTATTACAGCAACAAATAATTATGTACGAACACCACCCTCTTAAATCTACATGCATAGAGGTTACACAAAACTTAGTAATTAATTATATGGGCAGTAATGTTTTGAATAAAAATAAAACACTCTCAGAACTCAAGCCTCGCTACATCGGACACGGTGCGCTGAATTTTTGCACGTTGCTTTCGTATTTAAAAAAAATCACTAGTGGGAGACATTAACAAAAAGGATGTTACATGAAATTAAAAATAATGAGAACATTAATGCTTGGGGAATGTCACCGCTGCACCATTTTCGCCGTCCTCAAACACAGTCACAGTCAGTGTCGCCCCAGGTTAAAATGAATGGGGAGGGGGGGGACAATTATTGATCAAAGAAATGTTTTTTGAAGTTATGATTTTATTATAAGTGAGTAAATTAAACATCTCACAAACTATAAACTGCTTACGTAACAAGATAATTATTACATTCCGGGGGGAGTATAATACTCCTCCCATTCGTCATCTCCTCCCATTCGTCATCTCCTCCCATTGGAAATGAATTATTGCAGTGCAACTTTGGAAATAAACTTAGCTGAGAAACGAAGCTTTTGATTATGAATTTCCAAAGAATATCTTAGAACTTAAGGTTAGGAATGAAACTAATTAAAAGGCATTTAAAATTATTATAATTTTATCCAATGTGAGATGATGTAATTTATTTCCACAAAGGCCAGATCTGCCCTTCTTCTCTCTCTCTGTTCGTCATTTAACACATTCTGTGGACGATATTTTTCAACCATTTCTCATCAATTAAAACTTTTATTCAGTTCACTGAAGTGATGTTTGTCGATGAAGCATCTAAACAAAATGCAGCTTTTACCAAAGTTGATGGTTCACCTATCACATTTGCTGGTAATTATGATAAGAATGCAGCGTCATATGGCTTATGGAAAGCAAAAAAAGGTGGTGTGGCCACGACGAAATACAAATATCAAATGCTGATCTGTGACACATCCTTCCTTAAGGGTCTCTTTGTGTCTGGGTATACCAATGACTGCTACAAAGTATGCAATTACTGGTGTAATGACACATCGTCTGCACATTTTCGAACATCTTCTATCACAAACCTAGGCCTACAAGGTGTCGCTTTCAACGAGAATGGACATGGGGTAAAACCAAATCGTCTGATAAGTGTAGGAATTCGTTAAGATGTCAACTAACATTGGTGACGTCATTTCCCTCTTAATATGCATGGTATATAACAGTGAAAATAAAATAACTGGAGCGCTACCTTCTGACCAGAAGTTGAAACTAAGTCTTTACACGCCAAAACAAACTAAGTGAAACTAAGTCTTTACACGCCAAAACAAACTAAGTGAAACTAAGTCTTTACACGCTAAAACAAACACGGCCAAAACAAAAGTATTTTGTTGTGATTTCGTAAATCTGATAAGAACTCCAAAAATATTTATGGCGATAAATAACTGCCGGCGTAGTACTTCCTGCAGGCTGAGACATTCTTGATGTTAGTAGAATGCATTTTATGGACCTATTTAGTTTAAGAGAATTTGTTTCTAATCCGATCGGTAACTCCAGTCGTAATTCGTAAAACAGGTCACCTGGTTGAATTTAAGAATAATTCCATTATAATTCCATAAAAAAAATTAAAACCATGGAACAAACAAAAAATCAAATTTCTTTCAAATTCGCTTTGCAACTGCAGTGATCTCGCTCTTTGCATCTGCAGTAATCTCGCGCTTTGCATCTGCAGTGATCTCGGGCTTTGCATCTGCAGTGATCTCGCGCTTTGCATCTGCAGTGATCTCGCGCTTTTCATCTGCAGTGATCTCGCGTTTTGCATCTGCAGTGATCTCGAGCTTTGCATCTGCAGTGATCTCGCGCTTTACATCTGCAGTGATCTCGCGAGTCACCCGCGAATCGAGCCAAAATTTTCGTACTGAAACACGCGTGTCTGGAGGTAAAGTCTCGCGAATTTTGGCTTCACAAAAACAATCAGGAGGTATCGTTTCAGTTATTTATTACAGTTCACTGGTATATAAGCGAACTGCGCAAATAAACCGTAAACTTCGATTATAGCAAAATAGCAAATGTTATCAGATGCACCACTGTATTTGTCACTTTTTAAAAACAAGCAATTGCAACATACTGATTGTCTTAACGGTCAGTGGCGTAGCCAGCCTGACGATTTTGTCCCACTATGTAAATTTCGAGTTATTACTCCGCCTGCATGCGTATGCGCAGTCTTAGTTTTGGGCGACAGAACTTGGCATTTCTACAGGTAACCCAAAATAACTTTATTTTTGACCGAGAAGCCCTGGGTTACACGGTTCACGGATGAATTATGTACATCAGTTGGCATGCAGGCGGAGTGAACGCCGTGAGCAGGCGTCTTGTTATAATTATTCATGTCTTTTGAAATCTATTGTTTTCACAGTCAGTGAACACCATAATATTAGCATAGCGGGACAAATCGTCAGGCTGGCTACGCTACTGTTAAGGCGGATTTCCACTGTAAGTGAAAATCCGCCTTTAACGGTGTAATATCGTGTACGTCGTATAATTTAACAATTACCGTTAATTTTTCACCTAGTAAAATATATTGTAAAATGTAACATATTGATGATAGTTACAAGCCAACCCAGATTTCATGCAGGTACTGTATAGGCTGGCTTTAGAACATGCACCACGACAATTTTTAGTTGTAAAACTTTGTAACTCACATATATTTTGCCGGTGATTAAAATAACAATCCATCAGTGTTAAATATTTCATATTTCATCCAGATTGTAACCTGTTTTAGTATTGAACATTTAGTTGAAAATATAACAATAATACGTGTGGGAGATACTGTTATTTCCAATTGGTTTTACGATATACATTATTGAGTGTGAACTAAACGGCTAAACCCATAGAAAATATATTCCGAATCAGGCAATTCATACGAAATGATCAAATGAACCAATTAAAATGATTGAATAAACGAGTAATACAATTGACTGGTGCATGCCTTGTCATTATATATAGACGAGGTAAGCGCGACCCGCGAGCCAGATCACACGCGCAAAACGCGCAAGTCAAAGTCGTCTGGGCTGCCTATGGTAAGATGCCATGGTTCAATAACTTCTATCCTCTGCGTTCTGTGCTTGTGAGTTGTAAGGTATAGTGTCGCAGCTCCTCGCAAGAATAATTTTAATACATTTCTGTTTCAACCAATAGCATGGCTTCGTTCTTTGAAAAGCATAGAAAAGAATTATCCAATTGGACGAAAACTTCCGAGAGCTGCGACATGCAGGACCCAGTTGTAAGCCCGAAAATGCGTGCAAGATGAAGTAATGAGCCTTTAGTAAAGTATTGAAAAATGAAAGTTGAGAAGTTCAAAGATTGATTTGCATGCCACGAAGAAGAAATTGCATAAAACATGTTTATTATTGTGTAGAATTCAGTCGTATTTATCGAAATGGCTACAAATACAAACAGTCATGTTAACACGGCGACAAATGTTGGGTATTTCACTTTTGAAATCGCTTGGGAGGTCGCAAATAAAGGTGAGATGCTGAGATTGAACTAGTACAATAGTACATTTCTTGTTTCATCACGTCTAGATACACGTACCTAAATACATTATATTTTGTGTTTATTGCACACTGTGTTACATCAGGTTTTCTTCCAATTTCTTAGCATCATTTCTATACAATTTGTACTCATCTGTATATTAAGACCTTGAACGTAGATGCATTGTGCATTTAGTGATTTTACAAATCACAATTGCAAAGTGTTGATTTATAATTTATCAAAAGTGAGCAATCAATAACGAATGATAATCAATTTATATACATGTCATGCTTTTGTTTCTATATTGCTTGTATATAAACGGTCAAAGCTTATATTTCACTGCATTTGCAGTTGGAATTTTGCATACCTGTATATATAAAGAATTTGCAACAAATTTCAGAGTGAAATAACTCACTTGAACATGAAATTCACTATTTTCCAGATAAATCAAATAGACACAGGGAATTTTATGCTTATTCATATGCACATACATTTCCTACCATGATAACAGAAACTATATTGATACTGATCTATAAACTGGCTTGCTGTATCTCACTTAGAAGGCATTGCTGTAAATTGCATTAGAAAGTTATGTAATTGATACAAGCCTAGTGTTAGATTTAGCTGGAACTAATTAAAGATGACAAGCAATGGCAAGAATCCAAGTGTATTGTCTGGTCAGCGACATGATTGCTGGCCTACAACTTGGTTACTACTTATTTGGATTCCTGGAAATTATATTTTCAGATGGTGCATAATTTGACTACGTTGAAAAATAAATGGAGTCACTTCTATTTGCAAGATTGAATTTCTTTATAGATATGCATGCGATCGAAATTTTGTCAAAATTATAAACATTGTTGCTGAGGCAAGTCCTGAATTTCAGTTGGCAACATTTTCAAACATCACAATTTTTTTATATTTATATAAGCTACCTATGATAAGATAAGTTATCTTCGTCACTTGCAATTCGAGCCTCTTCGCCTTGCGACATAAAATAAAATAATTGTGCTCCCGATCTGCCGTTTGTAATACAAAGCGCTAATATTTGCATATCATTAACATTCCAAAAGTTGCTCCCCCACTGATGGAATGTGTTGCTGCGCGGAATATATGCGCAGAACGGACTTTATCTTTAAAGCACTTTATTGATAATAGTTTATTGTTAAATTATAGTCCTGCCCAGGCTACTATTTTTGCCACCCCAATTATTTATCCAATAATTTTTGTACTTTAATTGCCTTTACCTTGTAATGTTTACGTGCTAATTCTAAAACAATAAAACATTATGGGACTCCATAATTGGAATTCCAATTAGATCCAATTGGATTTTTTTGTAAGGGAAACTTAAGATATTAGGCAACAAAATATTTATCTGTGGAAATTGAGTGAAATTTTGGTTGACTAAGAAATTTGTCATCACTCTTGTTGTTGCAGTTGGTGGTATTTATACTGTGATTCGAACAAAAGCTCCGGTCACAGTAGAGGAATTGGGTAATCAATATTGCTTAGTTGGTCCTTACAAGGAACATAACGTCAATGTGGAAGTTGAAATTTGTGAACCACAAAGTCAGGCAATCAAGGATGCAATGGAGGATTTAAAAAAAGAAGGAATAAAGGTGAAAATGCAATTCATAAAATCATTTATCTTGGTTTTCTCATATACTACTGTCTTTAGTACCAAACCCCACTTTAATGCAATGTATTCTCTCTATGCTAAGATTCTAGGACCAGTTGTGTAAATGCTGTATAGCTGCATGTATCCAATGGATAATGATTTTTTCAACCATTTTAAACATCCTAGAAAGCAATGCAAATGAAAGAGAATGCATGCCCAATTTAGGAAAACTGCATTTTAATCCAGGTTAAACTGAAAAACAAAAAATGATTAATTTAAGAGGAATTGAAGTAAAGTACCACTGTTAAGTTGATTGTGCGCAATCCAGCTTTCGTACAACCATGCAGCCCATGAGCAGACTAAAGTCAAGAGCATAAACTTGTGCAGTTTTTACGTTGACGTCTGCTTTATACCTCTCGCTGATCTACTGTGTTTGTGATTGGTTTTTAATTCTGATGAACTCCTCACATTTCTTTGGCTCATGTTCATGCTGAACAGTAGAGTAGTGGTGGTGGTAGAAGTCAGATTTGAACTTTGTCATATACTGAACATGGATTCCTATTGAATTAACTGTTTCACATTGTTTCCAGCATGCAGCCACTGGCTGATGAGGTGAAATTTAAGTTAATGTCAAGTATAATATTTCCAGGTTGTTTTTGGAAGATGGCTGATTGATGGTTACCCCCAAGTAAGTTGTCTCGTTAAAGTACCTTGACATTTGAATTAATTCTTTCTAGACTTCTAGCCATATTACCCTGTCTCAGTTGTTTATTAGGTACAACAAACAATGTGCAACACTGTATATATGACATGTTTTAGAAAACAAGTACCGGTACCAATCATTTTGTTATCATAATTATGCTTAGGGCACATTGAGTTGTCCTTATGTTATATCTTTATGTGCAAGATTTAAAGCACAACCAATCCCTTGTGCGATTTTGTATTCGATATAAATATAATAATACTTCCTCCTGGGTCATCTTTTTATGATAAGAAACAGAAGAGAAGTGCCCAACTCAGTACCACAAATTGTCCTCTGGCAGCTTCCCTTGTTTCATCTTACCTCTTGCATCTTCTTATTTCCCTTCCTAGGTTTTGTTGTTGGATATTGGATCTGGTAGTAAATTCATGAATGCTTGGAAGCAAGAACTCTGGGAGAAATGTAGTGTTGGTGTTACACATCTTGATATTGAGGCTAATGACTCCGTGATTTTTGGCTATCTCGTATGTTGGTTTATAACTCAGGTTAGTTTCATTATTTCATTTCTAACAGTTAGGTGAAGTATATCTCTGTTGTTAGGAATACACCTCTGACACTCGTTCTAAACCCTACCACTATATTGTGCCTATACTGAGTGGGAATTAGGAAACACCGATTGCTGTAGAACTAAATTGAATTATAAGCCATTCATCCTTTAAAAATTTCCTGAATCGAGTATAAAGAACATGTTAGCCAGAAATTTGCTGTAGTTATTGCCCGATGATGGGCAAGTTTGTATAACATAGTTCCAGTTGATCCAATGAACCATTCCCCTATTAAAGTAGATCCTGAACTTGGAAAATTGCATGCTCGCGATTAGGCTGCATAAACTGCATGCATGACATGGACATTTATCAAGAGTATTAATCGCCGTACGTGACGTGGTCTGCGGGTAAAGCATGCTCGCGAGTGGGCGCACGTTCCTAAACTACGTTATAAAGGTCAATAGACCATTCCATTGGTTTTAGTTTAAAAAGAGAGAACCGTTACCTGTCATTGCTCATTTCCACGAGTGGTTATCAGGTGTTGGTTTGGTTGCTCTGAGAACAAGACATGTTGACGTTACTACAATATTCACAACTCACGCGACATTACTAGGAAGACATCTCTGTGCCGCCAATGCTGACTTTTATAATAATCTTGGAAGTGTAAGTACATTATACAGTTCTACACTACAATATCCTAAATTAAATATGCTGTCAGGAGTAAGACATGTATAACTAATAATATTCTTGTACGTTTGCATGGTGTCATCAAATAAGTAAATTAGTACCACGTAAGCTTTGCAGTATTAAATATTCACGTGGTGTACCACCTACTAGCTAATTTACTGTAGACATAACTACATCACGATTATGTTTCCCAAATTTATACACTTTTGAATTATCGGCTGTATTGATTTGGTATGTCTGATTCTGGGGATCAGATAAACGGGATTTTTGGAATTTTTCCACTAGAATGTTATAATTCAATAGTTTCAGTTTGTCACATATATAGCTACCCAGGCGTTATTTTGGGGCCAAATATCTTAGCTTATGGCCCAGAAGAACCCTTTAGTAGCTTCAGGTCCATTTGGGTCTGTTCGTCCCAGTTGTGTCAGGGTTTGCTGGTTACATGTCTTACTAACAACCATTATCTTTTTTTTTTCTCAATATTCTACCAAAGTTTAATATAGATAAGGTAGGAATTTTATTTTATTTTATTTTATTATAATAAACGAGCATATCTATTTTCATATCATATTATATTTTATATCTGTTTTGAATTTTAACTAAATCTTCAGCCATACATTAAACATAAGTATTGTGGAGATGAACTTCAATCTTTCCCACTGGATTAAAAATTGGTAAAAATACGCTTTGTGTTTAACCTCTAGGAAGCAGGTGATCGTGGAATCTATCATCGATATTGTCTTGAAAGATCCGCTGTTCACTCTGCTCACGTGTTCACTACAGTATCATTGATAACTGCTGATGAAGCAGAACATATGGTGAAACGAAGACCAGGTAATGATGCTTTCACAAATGTATCTAAGAAGCAGCAGGGTTGCCGCCCTTTAAACAATGGGGACGCTTTACCAGTGACTACGAGTACGACTATGAGTACAAGATTCGTCATTTTTGCGCCAAGCTCGGTGCTTTCGCCAACGCCATCTGACGAAACTCGTAGTCGTTGTGTTTTCGAGTACGTAATTTACCAACAAATTCGTACCCAAAAGCTCGGCGACTACAAGTTTTGGCTGATTGCGTATGCAAACAACGCGCGAGAATGACGAATCTTATAGTCGTAGTCGCTGCTGAAACTCTCTAATATTGCATCAAATGTGGTATAACAACTGCCTAAAGTAGACAAAACGCTTCTCGACGTTTCGACCTGAAGGCCTTCGTCAGGAGAGTTAGTATGAAATATTGTTAAAGACACTCCCAAAAAGTAGAGAATTTTAGGAATGACAACTTATTTCAGCTAGTTACGAAATAACTCCCTTTTGGGGAACAGGTTCTAGTGCGGAGGAGTAAAATTACGTTTCTTCTTCTTTCAGAGTGCATACTTCCGAATGGTTTAAATGTTGTAAAGTACACGTGAGTTTTCCTCTTCTTTCTCTATTGTTGAAGAATAAGAAATAATTCAATGAACTATCATCGTACTATGAGTAAAGGCTTAACATTTCGAGCAGTCTTAACTAATTAACATCCCTTAAAATTACAAAATTGCAATTTTGCATTCCAAGTTGCAAGGAAAAATGCGTGTGTAGTGTAACAGTGCCTTAAGTGTGGAATTTGTGGCACGCTGACGAAAAGTTCACAGTCGCGTAGCGATGTCATGATCATGATTGTTTTTAAACCACCTGGGGCCGGTGGTATATGAATCTCTTTAACTACATTGTGCATAGGGTAAATCAATTATGATTTTTGGCACTTCACTCGGTGTAGGTAAATTCTAGAGGTTGAACGGTAGCAAGAGCATTGCACTGGCATCGCAAAAGCGTAGGTTCGATTCCTGCCGGAGGACCTATAGTTGACTTGTTTTCCCATCACTGTTCCTGGCTTGAATTTGAAGTGTGTATAATTCCACACTGGAAATTACGACCCTTTAAACCTCTACATTTTGCATAGTTAAATCCTAGTTAACTCAGAAATACACTCTGATTCGCCAATTCCGCCCTTAACTACAGTTAAAACTTAACTTATCTTTTACAACTGGCCCCTGCTTGGGAAAGATTCGCCATTTTAACATCTCCTGCACATTTCTTTCTGACAGTGCTTTACACGAATTTCAAAATCTACACGCGATAGCAAAAGATAAAATACACAAGTTTGTGCGCGGCCACTTTTTTGGGTAAGTCTGGGCTATCTTAAACATGTAGTCGTCTGTATATTGTAGTGTAACCAATCAGTACGCACGATACGTGATACATAGCTTCATGCAATGTAGGTTTATACTCAGTTGTAATTTCGATGTTTCTATTTCAGGCACAATTTTGATTTAGATTCCACGCTGTATCTCTTCTCTGCTGGCAGGTACTTTGTTTGCTTTTTTAAGATTATTTTTACGATTTTACTTTAAGACTTTGTTTTTTTGAGATTATTTTTACGATTTTACTTTAAGACTTTACATTTTTAAGATTATTTTATTGAAAATTTTATCACTTTTATTCTCAATTCTTCTTTAGATATGAGTATTTTAATAAAGGAGTGGATCTTTTCATAGAGTCATTAGCAAGATTAAATTATTATTTAAAGGTTTGTGATATAATTGCATTAATCATTTGACGTCACAACAAGGATGAGTTGGATTTTGTTGGATCCAATTCACTTCTGACGTATAAAATATAGTCGGCTATTGATGAAGCCGTAGTACATTGACTTCAGTGGATTTGCTGCTAATATACATTACAAGACAACAAACTATAAAACATCCAGCAGAAGTAAGGGAATATTCACGACTCAATTATGTAGTACTTTGACTTGTACCTAGAGAAGATCTACCAGGGATGCAAAACATCCGCGGGGAGTTGTGGACCTCCCCACAGCAAACGCGTGCATTCACATGATATTTAACAGTTATTCTGCGAACTCGAGTCGTACATGAACTCTTTTATTACATACACACATTTTGGTGTGCTATTATCAACTAAAGCTTGGATTTCTATTTCACTCAACTCCTCAAATCTTTTAGCCATTTTGTTTACTTTCTCTACTGGACAGATATGAGCTAATATCTGTCTAGTAGTCAACCAATGAAATTGCAGCATACCTCATATCTGGCGCTTGTGCTTATAAAAAAAGATATTTTCTTCTGCTATAGTCAACGTCCAGTACTACAACAGTGGTTGCTTTCCTGATTTTTCCAACTCAAACCAACAACTTCAACGTTGATTCCCTCAGAGGTCAAGCAGTGACAAAACAGTTAAGGTATATAATTATTCTGAATAACATACCATGCACAATACTTAAGAATAAACTATTTAGTCGCGTTGGAATGCTCTGTGTAATGCAAGAGTTCCCGTTGGATATCCTCCATATTTCAAAACCTTTTTTTTTGCCTTTTAAGAGATGTAGTCGATGAATTACAAGATAAAATTGGCAAGAAAATCTTTGAATCTGCACTTGGGTAATGTATAATATTTTCTGACAGTACATAAGTACTATTTATAATTGGTTAAATGCCTTGGTTAAACAAATCGCCCAAACGATAGAAGTATAGGAAAAACATTTTTGAATGTTTATTACTTAACACTTTATTTAGAGGTGAACTTCCCGTAGCAGAAACATTGTTATCCTCGGGTGATCTCATAAAGTTAAAGCGATGCATTTACGCTGCCCAGGTACATTTCAAAATCCATATTATGGAAATAGTATGGATTCTACCTGGAAACAGTATGGAGTTTATAATATCCATACTGACTGCCATATTACATGCTGCAATTTTTCTTGCAACTTGCAATGCAATTCTTCTTTTGAGAGATGTAAATTTGGCGACTACCGAACTTTTGTTATTATTACACTCCATGGCGTTTATTACACTTACATTTTGAAGACTCTTCACTAATTTACGTCTCTTGAAATTAGAATTGTATTCCAAGTTGCAAGAAAAATTGCACCGTGTAACAGGGCCTTAACTGTCATTTCCATACTATGGATGATATAGTATGGAAACAGTATGCGTATAGATAATTTTCGTAGTATGGATTTTGAAAAGTTTCCAGTGTATATAGTAAGGCCGAGTGATCTGGTTTTTATGTAGTTCATTCGAGTCAAATGCACCTTTGGTGAAAATAAATGTATTTAATTTAGAGAGGAAGTCTTCCTCCTGTTGTGACACATAATGTGGTCAATGATGCAGCTGATCAAATATTGAATCATATTCGACGTTGTCGTTTATTTAATAACGATGAAGACAGGGTGAAGGTAGGAATATAGTCCAGGGTTATCTTTTGAACACATTATGCGTGTTAATGTGTCTGCTACTGAAAATTATGCAGCTTCGTTTGTACTTCCTCTTCTGGGCCAGTAATTATTTCATTGTATTATATACATTGCACAATATCCTTAAGTTAAATGTTTTTCTTTATTTGTATAGATTGTTTTCCATCCAGAATTTTTATCGGCAACAAATCCTTTGATTGGTATGGAATACGAAGAGTTTGTGCGTGGTTGTCATTTAGGAGTATTTCCATCCTATTATGAGCCATGGGGATACACTCCAGGTGTGAGAATTATTATTATGTGTTTTCGTTGTTTTGTCTTCTGTGTTGTATTATTGTCAAGGGCCGCTGTATTCGGCGTGAGCTGTAGCGGATACCCTGCCATGTAATTGTATATCATTTGTGCTTATTATTGTACTGTAAGTTTGTGTGTATCTGGCAAAGCATAATAAATAAATAAATGAATAAATAAATAAAAGATAAACGTAGCCAGGTTTTGTACCATATTAAGACATGTAATGCCATGACTTCTATATTTATAATCTTCTGTATTAACTATAATATTATAATATTATCCCCCATCATATTAAACTGCCCCCCACCATATCAACCTGCCCCCCCCATCATTTCAACCTGCCCCCCATAATATCAAACTTGTCACCCCCATAATACCTGCCCCCACCATATCAATCTGCCCCCCCCCATCATATCAACCCGCCCCCCATCATATCAACTTGTCAACCCCCATAATATTAACCTGCCCCACCATATCAACCTGCCCCATCCATATCAACCTGCCTCCCCCCACCATGTCAACCTGCCCACCCCCATCATATCAACCTGCCCACCCCTATCATATTAACCTGCCTCATATCAACTTGTCAACCCCCATAATATTAATGCCCCCCCCACCATCATATCAACCTGCCATCATGTCAAGCCCACCCCCATCATAAGAAAGAACAATAGAAAAAGAAAGCTTTTTTCTTTCATGTAATATTACCTGTACAATAAAATGACCGTCTTATTTTTAGCTGAGTGCACAGTCATGGGGATACCATCCGTATCGACCAATCTTTCAGGATTTGGACGTTTTATGGCCGAACATATTGCAGACCCATGTTCGTATGGAATATATCTCGTCGACAGACGATTCAAAGATGCTGAAGGATCTATTACGCAGTTAACTGAGGTATTTCATGGAGTTATTTGACCATTTCAAACGCCAAAAGTTGCCAATAGTAAATAAATGCGCGAGCAATGGTGGGAATGGATGATGATACAGTGCTTTGCTTTTACGGTAAAAACGGTCCTGTTGCATTGCATACAGACAGATTACTGGGGCCAGTTGTAGGCTGGATAGCGCTATCCACGGGATCCCCAATTTAGAAATATTAAGGTTTGACCAAAGCTACACCGAACTATACGAGAAATTACAGAGCGATTGAAATTAACCACTGTCTGGGGCCAGTTGAATGAAAGCCGGATAGCGCTATCCACAGGATAGTGATTTTTTCAACCGTTTTAAAAATGCTCGAAAAACGATAAATTTCATCTTCGGAATCACCTAATATTAAAAAGGATGCTCGATTTTGGAATACGTAGTTTTGATCAAAGTTATAGCAAACGCGGGCGATTTTAAAGCGATTGAAAAAAAAATATCCTGTGGATAGCGTTACCCAGCTTTCATACAACCGGCGCCTGGTGGATAGCACTATCCTGCTTCGTACACCCGCCCCCTATGGTATTTTAGGATCTCTGCAGCATTCGTCTGGCTATATGCATGCTTTCACCCCTATATTTTTAACGAAATGCTCTATAAAGTACGCTGATCATTTTCATAATTTTCACAGCACATGAAGGCATTTTGTTTGCTAAGCCGTCGGCAAAGGATCATCCAAAGAAACAGAACTGAACGTCTGAGTGAGTTACTGGACTGGAAGAGTCTCGGGAAGGTATATTGATAAGGCTTAGGTTATACGTGGCATTTTAGTCACGTTGAATGCAATTCAAACAATAGATAATGAGATGAAACACCTCATTAAGCTTCATTATCAGATCATGAGATGAAACACCTCATTAAGCTTCATTATCAGATCATGAGATGAAACACCTCATTAAGCTTCATTATCAGATCATGAGATGAAACACCTCATTAAGCTTCATTATCAGATCATAGGATGAAACACCTCATTAAGCTTCATTATTATCTCATCTATTCGATGCGACCAAAATGCAACGGTTAACATAGGCTTAGGTAACATGGAGGAATGTCGATTACAACTAGTCGGCAAATGTATTTATATTTTTCAGGCTGAATCTGAATGCATAATTTTTAACACTTCATGTAAAATGGTGGTCAATATTTTTGCATTCTGATTGAGTAATTGAAAATTTAAACGAATGTTCTAATACGAAATTTTCAGAATTACATGAAAGCGAGGCGAAAAGCTCTGTCAAAGATCTGTCCTGAGAAATTTCCAGAGGTCCCTGAAGAGGATGAGAACGTTCAACATCAGGTTTGTTTTGCCGCTCGACTAAACCTTCAAGTTTTCGTAGAACTCAGTCGTTCAAATTTTGTATTAATTTTAATTCTGGTCTCCATTTTGTGGTAATGGTCGTGATTTTGTTCTAAAAGTCATTTTCACCGACCAGAAGTAGTCTGGATGTAATTTTTTTTGTATTCATGCAGTCATCTTTGTTGACTGCACGCGCATAGAAATATTCCTTCACATCTGTCGTCACCTTGGCATGCTTTTTTTACGACTAAATTGAAACCAGGCATTGAAGAACTCTTTCTTGCAAAGCCTCATTCAATTTAGCATTTAAGAAATAAAAGACAGTTTCCGTGTTTTTATACAGTTAAGAAACACGCGTGTGAGCGAGAGATACGAGAACGAGAAATAATCATTACATCGCTTCGCCTGTCAAGTTCGGCGCGAAAATTGCCGTGTTTCTGGAAACACGCTTCTCGACCAATCAGCGTGCGCGTACTATAAATGCTATATTTAATTCTCATTAGGATTCATTAATCTCGTGTGAAGAAGCTTGACTTCATTCTCTTTCAAATATACGAAAGACGTTCTCCTCTCTTTACTTAGCCAGCGGAGTTTAACTACGCTAGATGATAAAAGATACCGACAGATAGACAGTAAATTCAATTATTTTGAGTCTATTGTCTATTAAGGCTAAGTCTTCCCAGTTAGATTAGGTTCATTCTAGCCCGAAATCACACTAAATTCGTTTGTTGTGGTTTTTAATAAACTTTCACCTCATCTTCTTTTGTTATAGTATTTCAGATTTCCCCGACCAGGTTCCCAGCCTCCCTCCCCAGGTTCTTCAACTTATGGATCAGATGACGAGGAGGATGAACGCCACAGACTTTACAGTGAATAAACGACTGATTTAGAATTCTGAACCATTTAATCCAAAATATTTAATTCGGATTTCGCTCCTGTGAACAACAAAATAATGGAGTGAAATATTGTGTGTGCCATAATTTCGTACAGTAATTAACCCATGGTCTTTAATTTCGAATCAGATAATCCGACTAACTTTTGCTGTCCATGAATCAAATTAAGTAGTTTTGCTGAATCAAGCAGTCATTGCTATGAAAGTAATAACTAAAGGCCATATTACACAGTTCAGTTTTTCCTGCAACTTGCGACGCAATTCGACTTTTAAGAGATGTAAATTAGTGAAGAGTTCTCAAAATGCAAGTGCAAGAAACATCATGCAGTGTTACACTATGCAATTTTCCTTGCAACTTGCAATGCAATTATAATTTCGAGGGATGTTAATTAGTAAAGAGTGTTCGAAATGCTAAGAAAACGTTAGCAGATTGTAAAAAATGTTCGTATTTGACAACTTTAAATGCCTCAGGAGTAGAAGTGCATTGCTAGTTGCAAGGAATGTTGCATAGTGTAACACCGCCTTAACAAAGAAAAAATTTGATAGTTGCCAAATTTACATCTCTCAAAAAGAATTGCATTGCAAGTTGCAAGAAAAATTCCACCGTGTAACAGCGTCTTAAGATTGCAATATCGTCAGGTCTCGTTAGTAAATTAATAACCTTTTCCTTAGATCAGCGACAAGAATATATCGACTATATATTAGAAATTCGAAGTTATCAGTTCACAACTTAAAAATGAAATGACTCCATCTGACAAGTGTGTCTGCTGTGTTAGGGTACGCGTAATCATGGTTTATGTAGGTGTACATGCAAGGTCTGTAACACCAATGTCACCAGGGAAATTATTATCATTAAACAAAACCCACCATTCGTAAAATTCACCCCGGATCTATCACTTTGGAGAAAGCGCCAATATTTTGCTTTCAGCTCTATATTCTGACATGCTGTTTTTTGAAATTTAATAAACGGATTTTATAATGAGTATATTTGAATTTTAGTAATAACAATCGCTTGTTGTAAATAGTTTTAGTAGCTAATTTTGCAAGACTGAAATAAAATTTTAATTAAATATGTGGTACATTTCGAATTTTCCAAACCTGGAATTTTAACTTAAATTTTAAATTTTATACCGATGCAATACTAACAATGTGTGGTCTGACCACTGGTCTCAAACTCAAAGCCTGTAAAAAACTCATTCATTGTTCTAACTATCACCATCACAACCCAGTAACCTCAAATAAGACTGGAACGCTAGCTTTCTGACTTTCAATCACGAGATTCGCATGAAGCCTTTCTTGTAGGTATGCGGAAATTTCAAAGGTCAAATCAAAATTCCTGCCATTTTATCTACGAAATTCGCGTGGATACCTGAATCATACTACAAGAATATTAGAACACTGATGACCTGTACCTACAGAAAGGCCTCTTGTTCCGCCATTTTGGCTTCAAATTTTTCGCAGAGCTAGCGTTCCAGTGATCCAGTCTGTCACAACCTCGTAGCCAGGGTTGTTACCTTCACAATTCTTTAGTGCCGTTCAGTGAACTCAAATAAGACTGGAACGCTCACTCTGTCGGAAGTTTGAAGCCAAGTTTCCGGAACATGAGGCTTCATGATCCGCCATCTTGGCTTCACTCATTACTGATGAGGAAAGTCAAGAGTGAGTGTCCCAGTCCTATTTGAGTTCACTGGTGCTGTTTACATGTGTGGCGGATATAACATTATATACATACTACAAGGTGACACAATAGGTTACCGCTTGCTTGAATTTCAATAGTCTGACGATGTCTTTGGAATAAAGACGAAATATCACTGTCTCTGTCTTTAGACTGATTTATTGCTGGCAACATTATTCATATCGGAGCCGAAATTTCATCAAAGTCAAAGATGTACCTGCACATGCTGTGTACGCCTGCAAATGACAATATATAAAAGAACTACAGATGTACGTATACATATCACAAATAATTACTGTAAGGTTTAGCACCAACGTACATATCAGACTTATTGTTTTGCACCACAGTTAATGGAGAGAGGCTCCATTAAGCCAGTCTAGATCTTCATGCATGCTTCTGGTTAATGCAAAGAGTTTAATGTTCGCACTTCGCAATGCCATAGAAATCGACACGCCTGAATAGCCCTTTAACAAAATATTGCTATTATACGCTATAACTTATAGCTAATCAACATCGTTCATTAAGTAGGTATTTAATCAAAGTTATACTGGTGTGCAGATACGTGAAGTCTAAAATTGAATGAAATTAAAAAAGCTATGAAGCTAAGTGAAATACCAATTTAGTAATGAAATAAATTGATTTGCTTATATTTAGATTTCAGATCGTTGAATATGCAGCTCTACAATCTTTGTTTAATCATATGGGGTGCGTTTGAAAGCGTTCTGTACAGCATGTATATTTGGCTGGGCTCAACTTTTGGAAATACTTGAAAGTGAACGATATTTCTCGTCTTATTGTGGAACTGATGAGGCTGATGCTAACAAAACTGTATCACAATTAAAAGGCAACTCTTCAAATGGCGACAATGGCGACGAAACCTGTTCGAGACAAGACAGTCTTCTTATACTGGCATATACATTATCTGTGTTTACATATTTTGGATCGATGTTTTTCAGCGGAAAATATTTGGATATCTTTGCGTTTAGGAAGACAAGAATATTAGCATGGTAAGTAGAATGATCGAAGATTTTACTGTTGGAAATATGTAGCAGATGATAAACCTCTAGTCGATATCGGCGAATATCTGTAAGGCTTGCGTGCATAGAAATTGTTAGCGATAATTTTGTTTTCCATTTTAAGCTATACGCCTTTCGAACAACCGGCCCCGTGACGGTAAGAGTACACTGCCACGCAATTCTATTCACAACGGCAGAATCATTGATTGAAAGAAAGGAATGTTTTTAAAACATATTTATGCTTATTTAACAATCAATCGTCAAAGGCGAGGTGAATACGTCTTGGTTTTTATTCAGCGATATTCACCGAGCGTGAGGTTTAGTATAGTTACAAAGATGATTTAAAAGAAACGAATAAATGATACACGTTTCGCAATTTAACATGAATGTCTCTTCAGTTTGTGCACTGGTCTCTGCCATAGGCACAATATGACGCAATATTAAACTGGACGCACCTTTCAGAACCAAAGCGTGTATATAAGCGTAAGATCACCAAATTTGCAACGTGGATGTAACATGAATAATATCCTGACTGGTCGACTCCTCCGGAAAACGATATTATCGGTGCTTTCTACAGTCTGTGCGAGAAACCGTTTCGGCCGGAAGGTGACTTAGATGGTCAAAAGTGCATTAACCTTGAACATCTCGGCAGCTACAGTTCAATTTTTCTCGATGGAATCTGTCAAACTCCATCCTTTTGATAAGCCTTGGATGACAGCATCTCTAAAGAACTACGCCAAGGGGCACTCCACAGCGGAAATACAAATCTTTGGTACCATTATAGAGACAAAGTAAGATTCGAGATAAAGAGATGAAAGTTTTATATCGATTTAAGTCCAACATCTGAAAAAGAGCAACACTATAGTGCTGATCCTCATCCTGGTGGAAACTCGTCAAGAGACTATATCTGTTCAATATTATTAATAAAGCGCCAATTCACATGGAGTAACTTTGGCAGATTGTCAACTAGTAAACGCTTTAAACGATTTTATATCGAGGTGAATGCAGATATTCCCCCTCCGTTGTCATGTTTCACTCACTTCTTATCAATCACCATATCAATAAGTTTAACTGCATTGTTTCTAATCATGCAGTCGTTTGTCGATCTGTTTCCTACCAGTCTTAATTTTTGGAGAGATGGAATAAGTTTTATCATTTCAAATATTATTTATTGGGATTCCTGTGACTGTACTATATAACCTTGTTGCTGTTTCAAAACATTTTCTTGTCATAACGAGATGAATGACATGAACCCCAAATGATGAATGAAATATTCGTATTTTAGTAATCCGCTTCTGCTTCTTTGCGTTTAGTTTCATCTTTTTACTGGCGGGTGGAGCGATGCTCTTGTCAACATATGGTAAGCTGGTGAAAACACACTTGAAATTGTACGGACACTTTTTCCAGCTAAAGTTATGTCTAAACATTGAGATGGTGCTACTCTAGATAAGTTACCAACTGTGCAAGCTAAAAAACTAAGCAAATTTGGATTGCATGAGAACAGGAACGTCAAATAATGACGTCAGAAAGAGTTGTCAAAGACGGCGTAAGAATTGGCAAATAAATAGCGTGGCACATCCGTATTTGGTATATTTCGCGCCATTATTCGCTATTCTCACGTGGACTTTGACATTCCATTTAATAAATTACCATTTAAATATTACGATACGTGTCACATATTTTTAGACTATTTTTTTATTGCTAGATCTACATGAACTTCTCTTTCCTGGTCTTCTCCTTACTGTAATTGGTGGAGGATTTTATACATCAGTTTTAGTGAAGGTAATGTGCAGTAAAATTAAATAATCAAGACTTCAGTTTGCAGGATCACCATCGTTGCAATGACACTGTTAATAAAATATTGCATCAATTCGTTACCGAAGTTTGTCAATCAGCTACTTTAGGGAAAATTCATGATCCGAGCCATACATACAGAAATTTGGTCAACTTATGTACTGAATTTGATGCAATATTTTTAACACACGACAATTGGTATCGTATTCGTAGGCTGCATGGGTGTTTTCGGGTTTCTTTTCGTTGTAGTGTCTCTTAAAATTAACCTTCCAATCGTCACACCGGTGTAATTGTAGTTTTTCGACCCGTGGGTATCTGCAGTTGTTATCTCGGCATTATAGACAAGGCTTTCATTTCAATGTGCGGACCTCGTTAGTTTGGACCTATGTTCGGACCTGGCGAGTTACCCTCGTGTTTGGTCAAATTAATTAAGCCGCAGGCTCCGCTGCTGCTGGTGTCCTTCCGTAAACTTCTTTAAGTCTCAGCTTTGCAAACACACTTCCTCCTTAAGCAGAAAAACCTAAGGTGCCAACAAGGTCATCAGATAACACTTGCTTGATGATAGACCACATATTCTCTATGGGGTTAAGATCGGGTGAATTTGGAGGCCAAATCATCAGTGTTCGGTCCTTGAAACCCAAGGACTCTAAATATAGGGTTGTTGCTTTAGCTGAATGGGAAGCGGCGTTGTCATGCATGTAAATTAACTTTTTCAACAGCGACAGTGGGATCTCTTCCAGCCAGGGTTCAAGAACGCTTTTTAAAAACTGGCAATAAGTTTGATATGTTAGTTTAACCCCTTCTGGTACACGAATAGGACCAAACATTTCGTCCCCAATTATGCCAGCCCAAATCATTACACTTCCGCCTCCCTGCTGGCGTCTCATTCTTGTTGGACACTGTTCACCATGGATGACCCATCCTTTCGACCAACCATCATCCAGGGTTGCTCTTGCCTCGTCAGGGAACAATACACATTTCATGTCTGTCTTCATATAGTTTTTAGCCCAGTTCAACGGCAAATTTTTGTGTCTTTTCGTTAGTGGAGGCCTTTTTAGTGAACATTTGTTCTCGGCTATCTTTGCCAAAATTCTGTTTTGTGTACTTTTTGAGATGTCCAGCAGGCCAGCTTCTTTAAATATTCTATCACTCGTTGCTCCTGGAAGTTTTCGCAGTTTTTGCTTCAAACAACGTAAATCACGCTTTGAAAAAGACTTCATGGATCCGCGATCAGTTCTTCTTTTCCTCTTCCTCAAAGGATCTTTTAAAAATCTCTTTACTGTTACGGCGTGACGTTTGATAATCCTTGCAATATCTTCAATTGTGGTTGATTTTGCCAGCTCTTTAATAATAATTTCTTTTTCTGGGTCAGTAAGGTCTTTGCTTCGTCCCATCGTCACAACAAAATGATCAAACTAATAAAGTGGACCACCCTTTATATAAAAAACCTGCCTAATTTACGAATCACGTGATGTATGTGAATGTAAACATTGAGGCCATGTTTTCACTGGGATAATTCAATATTCCCTACTTCGTGCAGAGGAAAGAGCTTACTCGAGTAAATTTGTGAACATATTTGCATAATAACTAATATAGTGAGTCGCAGCTGTGTACATTTCAATTACAAGGCTGAAAAAAAGCCCTGTATTGTTATTTTTTGTCACTACCTCTCCACGCCTTGATTGGGTAATTTGCACACCTGCTGCCTTCCTTGGATGTGGTGGGAATTCCCCGGAATCGAACCCCACTGTTACAATATGAAACTTATACTAAGTACATTGATGTGACTTGCGGGCGCATCCAAGATGGTGTATAAAAAAGTACTAGTTTGTAGTTAGTATTATTTAAAGCATGCGAGTATTGAAAGATAAACGTTTATAATAAACAAGATCTCGACTATTGTAACATGGTGGCAGCGAGATAAGATCGAAATCCACGACCACGAGGAAAAGGATAAGCATAGATATAAGAAAAGAGTAAATTATAGCGGGTAAATCATGACTACAACACCGCCAACACCGGCACCGATACAAGGAATTTCGCCGCCTGAAAAGCTTCAAACGAAGGGTAACATAGCGGAAAACTGGAAGACGTTTAAGCAAGCGTGGATGAATTATGCGATCATTACGAATCTGGACAAACAGACAGAACAGTACCGTGTTGCTTTATTCTTACATTGTATTGGGACCGAAGCTCTCAAAATTTACAATGGTATGTCATTCACGGAAGAAGAACGCGATAAGCTCAATCCTATTATAGCAAATTTGACGAGTTTACAATTGGAGAGATTAATGAAACGTATGAGCGGTATGTATTCAATAGTAGAAACCAGGAAGATGATGAAAGTGTTGATGCATATGTCGCGACGCTACGTACATTAGCACAAACATGCAATTTTTGTGAATGTCTAAAGGACTCACTCATCCGAGACAGAATTGTGTTTGGAATAAATAATACACAAACCAGGAAAAAACTCCTTCAAGAACGAAAACTTAGTTTGAAGAAATGCATTGACCTATGTCGAAGCACTGAAGTCACGACAACACAAATGAAGATAATCTCAGACAAGGCAGCGCCAGAGGACATACACAGAGTGACAATGAGAAAGACGCAGACCGGGTATCAAAGAGACCAGCGAGATGTGATGTCACCAATAACATGCAAGTTTTGTGCAGGGAGACACCCACAACGAAAAGAAAGATGCCCAGCCTGGGGAAAGGAATGCCTAAAGTGTGGGGGAAAGAATCATTTCGCCAGGGTTTGCCGAAAAGTCGAGAGCAGAGATAATGCAAAAGTGCACCTTACAAGACAAGAAGAAAAACGTGAGTATGAAAATGATGCGGACAGTTCCGATATCGAATACCTGGGAAGTATAGCAGTCAATAATGGGAGCGTTTGCGCAGTTGGGCCATCAGATGAAGCCTACCCAAGAGAGATATATGCAGAAATGTTTCTGGGTACAAAACCTGTTCAATTTCAAGTGGATTGTGGTGCATCAATAAACATTTTACCGGAGAGTGTTCTGGGGAGCAGGAGCTCTCTCCAACTACCAAAACACTTATCATGTGGAATAAAACCGAAGTTAAACCAACAGGAACCATAAGAGTTGCTATAAGAAACCCAAAGTCAGGAAAAAAGTTCTCCTTGAGTTCGTCGTAGTGCGAGAAAGTCTCACGCCACTGATTGGTGCGAGGGCAGCGCAACAAATGAAGCTGATCACAATTCATAGGGATAATTTTGTAGCAGTGACAGCACCTAAACGAGATAAACCAAAGGTGAATCAGCTATTGACGGTAGAGGAGATAGTTAATCAATACCCAGAGGTGTTTCACAGTCAGCTTGGAAACCTACCTGGTACAGTGAAATTAGAAGTAGAGAAAGACGCTAGACCAGTCGTTGTACCAACTCGGCGTGTGCCGATAGCATTGAAAGAGCAATTTAAAGGTGAATTGGACAGACTCGAAGAGTTGGGAGTCATCGCTAAAGTGGATAAGCCAACACCGTGGGTGAGCAGTGTGGTAGTCGCTACAAAGAAGTCAGGTCAATTGAGGGTGTGCATTGATCCGAAGCCATTAAATGCCGCGCTTAAGCGTGAGCAATACCATTTGCCAGTGTTGGATGATCTCCTTCCGGAGTTGGCCAAAGCCAAGGTATTCTCTACAGTGGATCTCCGCGCCGGCTATTGGCATTGCGTTTTGGAGGAAGATTCGAGTTTTCTTACGACATTTGCAACACCCTACGGGAGATACAGGTGGCGAAGACTACCATTCGGACTGTCAGTTTCATCGGAAATTTTTCAGAAGAGAGTTCATCAAGTTTTGGATGGTCTAGACGGAATTCTGGACATCACCGACGATATTCTCATTTATGGAGTTGGGGCGACCGAAGAAGATGCGAATGTAGATCATGATCGAAAGCTACGTCATCTGCTAGAAAGATGTAAGAAAAATGGTGTTGCCCTCAACCCAGATAAGATGAAGCTGCGCCAAAAAGAGGTGACGTATATGGGACATCTGTTTACCAGCGGAGGCCTTAAGGTAGACCCAGGGAAGCTTGAAGCAGTGAAAGAATTACCTCGTCCAACCGATATTGAATCGGTGCAGCGACTGAATGGTTTCGTAAATTACTTGGCTAAGTTTTTGCCAAGGTTGGCTGATGTTATGGAGCCAATCTGCCGTCTGACCCGAAAAGGTGTAGAATGGAGATGGGAGGAGGAGCAAGAGAAGGCGTTCCAGGAAGTAAAGAAATTGGTCACGGAGGCCCCGGTGTTAAAGTATTACGATCCGAAGGATGAGGTGGTAATCCAATGTGACGCAAGCCAGAAGGGTTTAGGAGCGACACTGTTGCAACAAGGAAGACCAGTTGTGTATATTAGTCGTGCCCTGACGGAGACAGAGCAACGATATGCGCAAATCGAAAAAGAAATGTTGGCGATTGTGTTTTCACTTGAGAGATTAAACCAGTACGTCTTCGGAAGACATGTAAAGATTCAAAGTGATCACAAGCCATTGGAGGCTATCCTCCGAAAACCCCTGGCAAGTGCTCCGCGGCGTCTGCAGGGGATGATGATGAGGCTGCAGAAGTATGATTTCGAAGTAAGGTATCAGCAAGGAACAAGCATGTACATAGCTGATATGCTATCGCGTGCTTTCCTGCCTACAACGGAACATCCGTCTGGTGTTGAATTCGAGTGTGTCAACATGGCTAGTTTTTTGCCAATTTCAAGTGAGAAAATGAGGGACATTCAAGCAGCGACCGATGAAGACGAATCGCTACAGCTACTTAAGAAAACCATAATGGAAGGATGGCCACAAGAGAAGAAGTACCTAGCAGCACAGATCCTACCTTATTTCAGTATGCGGGATGAGCTAACGGTGCAAGATGGGCTGTTATTCAAAGGGCAGAGAGTGATCATACCGAGTAGACTGCGTCGGGATATGAAGAAGAAAATACATGCGTCGCACCTGGGGACCGAGTCGTGTCTTCGTAGAGCGAGAGAGAGTGTGTACTGGCCAGGGATGTCGGCGGAAATTAAAGAGTTAGTGGCTCTTGTGAAGTCTGTAGAACCTATGAAACAGCACAGCAGAAGGAAACCTTGATGCCCAATGAAATACAATCACGTCCCTGGGAGCAAGTTGGCGTGGATTTGTTCACGTTCGATAAGAAGGATTATATGATAACTGTCGACTATTTTAGTAACTTTTGGGAAATTGATAGGCTGACCAGTACCAAAACGAGTATGATAATTCTCAAGTTGAAGAATCATTTTGCGAGGTACGGCTGTCCAGAGAGAGTCATTAGCGATAATGGCCCACAGTTTTCGGCGGAAGAATTTGTAACGTTTGCCGACACATGGAATTTCGAGCATCTCACGAGCAGCCCTGGTAATAGCAAGGCGAATGGTAAAGCGGAGTCAGCGGTGAAGATGGCAAAACGGCTCATTCGTAAAGCTGTTGAGGGGGGAGCTGACCCATACCTGGCGATTTTGGATTATCGCAATACACCTACTCAGGGTATGGAGAGTAGTCCCGCACAACGTTTGCTAAACCGGAGAACTCGGACACTTCTTCCTACAACATCAAAGCTCCTGCAACCTAAGGTGATGTGCCAGGAAAAAGAGTTTAGGGACATGAAGAAACGGCAGGAGCAGCAGATCAAGTATTACAACCGCAATGCAAAGGATCTTCCGGAGTTGAGTCATGGTGACGTGGTAAGGATGAAACCATTTAGAATGGGTAAAAAGAAATGGGATAAAGCTGTCGTAACTGCCAGATTAGACGAAAGATCATATACGGTCAAAACGCCGGAAGGAAATAGTTATCGCAGAAACCGAAGTCATTTGAAGAAATCAGCGGAGATGCCGATAAAAGAAGAGGTGAGTTCGGAGGATGAGTGGAGTCAAGCAAATGAGGAGTCCACAGAGGAAGAAGTAACGCAATCCACCACCCCGTTGAAAGAAAAACCTACGGAAAGTTTATCACCCGCAAAGTCCCCTCGACCGCTAGCAGCAGAGCAAGACAGCCAACGACAAGCAGCTTGTCCAGTACGAATAACAAGACCACAGCGCACCCGAAGAGCTCCAGAGTACTTAAAAGACTATGTCCGTTAGGAAGAAAGAACGAACACAGCTGGAACCGTATATATAAAAATTATATATACATATTTGTACATACTAAACAATTTAATTATTGTATGTATCTATGTAATTTTTGCTTTTTTTAATTTATCTGTTTTAAGTAAGTTATTTTGGTAATAGGAGCAGTCCCTTCATAAAAGGGGGGATGTTACAATATGAAACTTATACTAAGTACATTGATGTGACTTGCGGGCGCATCCAAGATGGTGTATAAAAAAAAGTACTAGTTTGTAGTTAGTATTATTTAAAGCATGCGAGTATTGAAAGATAAACGTTTATAATAAACAAGATCTCGACTATTGTAACACCCACGTCTCCTCGTCATCTTCTGCAACCATGGTAAACCACTACCATGGCTTTTTAGGGCTTTTTCAAGTCTTTCATAGTGACCATTCGCCTAATGATCGTTTCAGAAAAAACGTGAAACACAAAGTGTAGCGAGTTATAATTCAAATTTTGTAACATATCCTCAATCTCATATTATAATTTGCTCTGTTAAATTTCAGCAAACACTCTTTCATCTTAATCATTATATAAAAATATAATTACAATTTAGTTACCATTATCATTTATAGACCAGGAGCGAGGGGAATTCGACGAAATATTACCCCCAAGGGAAGATATATTCCGAGGGCTTCTCCCGAGGGATATATCTTCCCGAGGGGTAATATTTCGTCGAATTCCCCGAGCGGAAGGTCTATAAATTATATATTATATCAAACAACGTGTAGGCAGCGCAAAAGCTGGGTGATATGGCTTCTTTTGCCTCCATTTTACCCCGCTGCAGCGGGTATTCGACTTTTATAGCATAATATGAAAAAAATCGATGGAACTCCATGATTAATTTACTGATCACGTGGTACAAATCGAGCTTTCTGATTGGATGATTTACAGTTGAGATATAATATTATCAATTATCGCTACTCTGCATCTGGTTTAATTAATGAAAGTAATACACTCCGTTCTAGTGTTAAAACGTTGGTCGAAACGGAGTCCCATGTGAATGTAATGCTCGTGTAGTGATTACTTTCATTAATTAAACCAGAGTAGCGATAATTGCGATGGATTTTATACCTGGTCGCCGTGAACTTATCAACTTTAATTTGTTCGCCTCTAGGTTTGTGGTGTTCTTTCTCAGCGTCGTTATATGGCTATGAGTATTATAAATGGAGGAATTGATTCTTCAGCCGTTTCGTGGCTCATTTTTAAGGTATTTACACTTTAATATGCCTCAAAAAGAACTCATGAGGTGATGAAGACTTTCTGGTGTAGACCGTGTGGCAATGTGCAGCGTTTTTTCAGTCTCAAGTAATAAGAAATATTTACATCGTACGTAGGAAGGCAGTACAATTAAAAAAATATTTCCATTTAAGAGAAGAAGAGCTCGGGGGTTCCAGCCTTAATCTTAGGAGGATATTTTGAAGAATTTGTGCAAGTTAAAAACGTTCGTGTGATATGATACAGTTGGATAATAAATTGTGAAATTTGAAGTCTTATTTATGTAAACATGCAGAGGGGGAGGGAGCATTTTCAACAAGTTACATGCATCCTTTTCTTGAAATCCATCACTTGAAAACCTTTACTTGTTTGGGAAGATGGAAACGTTTAGTTATAGCATAACTGTATTGTTATCATTTTTATCATTGTATTGTATTGTATTTTTATCATTATCATTTTTTCTTTCATATTTTTTTCTTGCAGTTGTGTTTTAATGCTGGGGTTTCGTTCAGAACCATTATCATCGTTTACTATGCCTTTGTTTTTGGTCAAGGCATGTTGTTCACGTTTACGATATTTCCTGAAGATCTGCCGGATGACACTGAAGAAGATGTTGGAAGATATGAAAACAACGGCTCGAAAACTGAAAAATAT
The DNA here is from genome assembly GCF_004324835.1 of Dendronephthya gigantea. Classification (NCBI taxonomy): domain Eukaryota; kingdom Metazoa; phylum Cnidaria; class Anthozoa; order Malacalcyonacea; family Nephtheidae; genus Dendronephthya; species Dendronephthya gigantea. Next base: position 1,064,867 of record NW_021163024.1, on the reverse strand, counting down.
ATAGAACATATAAAAAGTGACAATGCTTTCACAATATCCCGTGAAGTTCAGCAAAACGACACTGAAAGTATGGAAGATAAGAAACATGATAAGATTGAAGCCTTGGAGGAAAGTCCAACTACAGGTGCGGTAGATTTTTTTGTGGTGATAAAAAGTGAAAACGAACTGAAAATGTTGTTGTAGTGAAATGTTGCTGTATGGATCAGAGTTGCTAGATTTTATGGAAAAATCAGTCAACTATTATTAACATAACATTTGTTTTCCTAGTTTAAAACAAAGGAATCAAAGGGCCGCCAATAACAATGTTTGCTTATTTTTCCAGTAACTTACCAACCCTGCATGTATGGATAAGTTTTCTTTATTTAATAAAATATTGCATCAATTTGTTACCGAAGTTTGTCAATCAACTACTTCAAGGAAAATTCATTTAATAAGATTCTCAGTCCGTTTTATGTACTGATTAAAGGTATAAAATTTTCAGCAAAACTCGATCGTTCCATTCCTATAGGTTTCATAGGGTGGAACCTCCATTCTCGGCGTTCCCTACAACATGAATTTAGATTCTTCTCACCCTTGTACTAGTATAACAGAACTTGTCTCATCTGATGGTCGAACAAGTTGAAGTCAATTTAAAACTAAGTTTATAATGTGTAATCTTTTATAAGAGAAGCACCCAGAGCTGTACCTAGATCGAAGCTTAATTGTGGGGAGCACATTTTATGTTCATATAAATTATTCGTTTTTTGTCCGAGTAATTATTATTGGGAGCGATTGTTCCTATGGTATATAAAAATGAATATACTATAACACCCCCTATTAAGTGACTGTACGCAGCTACTACTGTATATTTTTCTGTTCTTATGTAGGCACAACAAGTCTGTTTTCCATGATCAAAAGCCCAAAGTTTATAATTCACACATGTTTTGTTTCTATCTCCGTTCTACGTTCTACCTCTATTATCGGAATGATCAACCCTTTGCTCAAACGTCTGACGGATGACGAAGGAAAAGGTGAGTGCGTACAGCAACTGTTTAAAAAGCATGGGAAATGAAAATTCAGTTTGAAAGAGCTTTTCATATTGCGATTTGTTCTGAAAAATTGACTAAAAATAGCCGACTAACCACCGATATTAATGATACGTCACCAACCTCGTACCCAGGGTTTTATTACCTACGCGCGTGGGCCAAGCGCGACATGACAAATCTGAAATAGGCCTTTTATCGTAATTTTAAAAGCTCTTTCGGGTAATAAAATTACAATTTTTATGGCCCATATCTTTAACTAATTTTGTATACGATTGATTAGAGGCATTGTTATTATAGTATAACTATTAAATAGATTAGAGTACCAAAAAGTACAATTTTAGTATTTTTCTTTTTTTCTTTATTATTATAGTCGATTTATATCTCACCATATTTGGAATAATTCAATTTTGTGGATTATTTTTGTCTTTTGCTCCTGGTTTTCTTCTTGATTGGGCTCCAGCTGGAAGACATCGGGACTTTTCTGTCATTTTATCTTTCATACTCACGGGAGTGCTCTCAATTCTTGTGACCGTTGGTCTACTGATACCAGTTCTTGAATTTCAGGTAAATAAATGTATTTACAATTTCAATCAATCGCTATGACTTTACTAAATGGTACTCGTTGGAACCTGGTATAGTATTTCGCCTTTTCTTTCCAATGCAAAACCCTCTCAAAGGGTTTCTCTCTTCTTCCTCAGTAGGCTCAGCTTCTGCCTCAATTCTGCTTCTTAATTGTTGCTGCCATGAATTTTCCAAGATTGTACCATTGTTTTGTCAAAAATTCATTGCTATTAGGCCTGTAAGATCTTCAGTTGTTGTAATAATTGTTCCAAATTTCAAATTTTCGCGCTACGCACAAATATTTCAGTTGTGCGTGACAGATTTCTTTTAATGCGCAGTCGACCACAAATTAAATATCGTTTAGAAATTCTTATATGACAACGTAGCTGTGTACTTCTTCCCCGTCTCTCGTAGATGGCTGTGTGCTTGCTATTACAATTACTTCTTTTTACTTTCAGATTGTTGTATTCTTACTTTATACCGTTCTGAGATCTTTCTTATATTCGACACACGGATCATTTATAATGAAAGCGTAAGCTACCTCTTTGTTGACTAATTACCGAACTATATTATATGAGTATAAATTGCCCGATTTATTGTAAAGACAGATAATCTGTCTGGCCGAATGATCCATCCGACAAATCATTCGTCTGAGTATAAACATAAGACAAACAATCTAGACAAACTATAATGTAGACGGTAGTAAAACGAGTTTATAGTAGGTTATGTAGTAAAAAGATTGCACAAAAGCCGTTTTATGATGAATTTTTCGTCGTTCGACCCAACGCCGTATTTATACTGCCAGACGGATGATGCGTCAAGACAAACTACCCATTCAAATTCGCCTAAATAGACCAAAAATGAGGAGAATTCGTGTTGACGGATGATCCGTCGGTTTGCCTGTGTTTACACACAAACCAACTATGGGCGCTTTCCTTTATACGGAAAAAACGGCCAGACCGGTCCTGTTGTATCTCGGTACAGACAGATTACTGGTATTTTAGAGTGTTTCATGAAAGAACTCTGTATTCAAGTATATCGTTATTTACATCTGCCTATTTACATCTGCTTCAGTATTCTTAACGAAATACTCTGTTTCAATTTAAAATACGACCGGTCTGACCATTTTAGCCGCCTAATGGAAAGCGCCTTAGAAGACGCTTTGCCCCAAGTTCGTCCAGACGGATGTTCTTGGAGCCGTACCAGACGTTCTTTAGAATAATTTGGGCCGATAAAACTCTCGATAATCTCCGAGACCGGGCAATGTATTGATGGTGGCTGCATGGTAACAATGAAATTTTATACAAAATAACACGGGACTTCTGCAATGAGCACTATGCAACAATTGCTGGCTACTGGTGACGCATAAATAATTATGTAATTAATTACTGGTGACGTATAATTATATATGTCAGAGAAAATAAGTCAAACAGAAGAAGTCCATACACCATTTTTCTTCTTTCTTCACAAGTATACCAGAAGAATGTTTTTCTTTCAGATTTCCTTTATATCATGCTGGTGCCTTGTTTGGTTTAAGTCTCTTAGTTTCAGCTGTAGTTTCATTGTTTCAAATACCAATGTTTGCTTTGATGGAGGGACCGTATGGCGGTGATCCAACTTGGGTAAGAAACTTTCTGTTCAAATTTTAGAACACATATTATTATCTCAAGTTGATCACTAAAGCATTTCGTGCAGCAAACTTCTATCCATAAGGCATAAGCTAACTTTTTAAGGTCAACTCAGTTTTAATACATGCTCATATAATTATTTTTAATATAACATTTATAGTATACGCGCGTACTGATTGGTCAAGAAGCGTGTTTCTATTTAACAATTAGACAACGAGTCCGAGTTGTCCATAAGCGAATAGTTAACGAAGGCGAAGCGTGAGTTGACTATTCGCTCATAGACAACGAGGGCGAGTTGTCTAATTGTTTTAGTATACACCCTGTACCTAGATATATTCATTGCGAGAAAATAATCGATACACCGCAATTACACCGAAAAATAATCTAATTAATTAAATTTTATACGGCGCGCGCGAGCGAATTTTTCCCAAACGTTCACCATCACGAATAGACAATGGTTGATTAGCCAATCAGAATGTAGGATTTGTAATAGACAATAGTCAGGTGTATACTAAAACTGTATATAGAAACACGGAAAATGTTTTCTATTTCTTAAATGTGTAATAACATTTCAACTGGGGACAGCAACTTCAAATTCACCAGAGAATTAAAAGTATAAGCAACACTGATAACTACAATGTCAGGCCAAATACAGCCTGATGCCTGCTTATGAGTAATTACTATGAGTAATACTATAATATATTTTGATAATCCTATATAGGTGAATGTTGGTTTGTTGGTTGTTCAAATGGTAGTGATGGTTCATCCAATGTATTTATGGATTTGCGCTGAAAATGAAAAGAAGGGAAACAATCATAACACTAGTTTGACAATATCAAACCCTTTTGCAGACCCTGATAACTTTAGTCAAGCTAAAACTAAACCTTGATAATTATATTTATAATACAAATATTTATATATAGATAAATATATATATATATATATATATATATATATATATATATATATATATATATATATATATATAAATGAACGGTAAAAAATTAACCTTAATAACATTTTAACATTTAACGATACACATTTTGGTGTCCCTATTATGATGATTGTGAGGTGATACTTACTGAATCGACCAGTTGAAATTGGCCCGATTTATACGAGAGATGGAGTATATAAATACGTGACAAACCATCTAGACGAACTACGAGAATATGATTTTATTTTACCCAAAGTCGAAACAGAAAGATTTAAAAGGTATTTTTTAAATAGATGTCTTTTTAACAATTTTAGCCAAATTTGATAATCTTAAATAGTAACTTTCAATAACTTTAGTCAAACTAGATATTGTATGAATTTTAATTATTTTATTCCATTCTTGTATATGTTAGTTTGAATTGTAAGGTCACCCGTCTTTTGTGGCTAGATCTTAAATTTAAAGACTTAATAATAATAATAATAATATGTCAAACGAAACGGAAGTTTGAAGCCAAGATGGCGGACACTGAAGCCTTTCTTGTATAGGTATGATCCAGGCCTCCGGAATTTTCGTAGGTAAAATGACAGCAATTTTAATTTTTCCTTTAAAATTTCTGCGCCAGAGGCCTTGATCATGCAGGAATGGCTTCATGATCCGCTATCTTAATTGGCTTCACTCATTAATGAGGGAAAGTCAGAGAGTGAGCGTTCCAGTTTTATTTGAGTTCACTGGTGACACTATGCAATTTGCCCTCATGACAAAATGCATCCCAACAGGGTGCTTTGGCATTCAAACTCCAACTATTACATTGTTATAAGTGAATTCAATAGTTTTGACGTTATTTGGGACACCCTGCAGTTTCTATACGTGACCTACGGTCATGGAATTGCCATTGTGGTGATCATTGATGACTGCAGTGTTTTGTTATTATAAAAAATTCTTCATTGCCAAATATATTCTGAATCTGGCAAACAGAAGAAATGCATGCATAAGAACATTTTTAAAAGTGATCTTAAAGTTACCAAGGTTACTGGAGGTGAACGTCAATCATTTGAATACTCGCAATGGAAAGTTATATCAGGTTCATGCGCACGGCGGATGAACTTAATATATTTATTATATATATGTAATATATATTCATTGTTATGTAGAAAATATAGTTAGTAGAGAAAATCTTATTTGTAATAGGTTGTCAATTAATATTGTCTATAGCGAATTTGTCAACTGTCCTTTGTTTTTTGTTTTTACAATTAAACCATGCCGGCTTATCGCTATAATATATTATAATAGGCCGGTTGTTTGTTTTTGTGTGCTCACCAAAAATCGACTTTTTCTCGATTGTTACTTTTTCTGTCCTTTAACTGCTTAAGCAACTTTACGCCGAACTGGGTTTGACTGTAAAATATGCCTTTAGTTAAGTTTTGAATAAAAGTTGTTTGAAAATATTCTGACTTTTTGCGAGATTCAAAATGGTGCATTTATATATAAATTTAAGGCACGGCATGAAACAAATGTGGAACACGTACTGTGTTCGTGATTAGTACGCATTCTAATGATTCTATGTCTAAGTTTTTTCTATGCGTCAGGAACTAATCGTTTATTGATAGTGTGAAGGTCCGTTCACACGATCATACAATTTCGTTGGGTCCAATTCACTTCTGAAATGTAGAAGATATAGAAGATAAGTAATAGTCTGTCATTAATAAAGCGGTACTGCCTTGTACTGTATTGTCTTAATTTGCTGCCATATATACAATGCAAGCAACAGACTATACTACAGTATAACCTCATCAGAAGTGATTTGAATCGTGTAAAGAGCCCTTTAAACCGGTTTACCACTAGACGGAATTTCTCGACCGAGCAAAATGTTTCGTCTGATATTCTTTTCAATTGCGAGAGTTCAACGCTAGTGGATTCCCAGAGAATTCGTTATTTGAATTGCAAATTTCCAAAAAATCCGACATTCGTCAATATAAGGCCACAATAATGGCACAAGCATCGAAGACAAAGAACTATATAATAATTTATATTAAGTTGAATGGAGCTTCAAAAATGCCTGTGAAGCCTGTGAAGGCTGTGATTTATAATACAAGTGAAGGAATAACGTAGCAAAAATAACGTTGACTATAAGCAGTTACAGGAAGCTATGAAATGTTATAGATTTGGTTGTATTCACATTGCAAAATATGCAGGTCTATTACATTTGTTTGGTTACATGGGCCGTATTCGAAAGCGTTATTTCAACATCGTGTTTATTTGGATGGGCTCAACTGTTGGAAATACTTCATAGCGAACATTATTTCGCGTCTTATTGTGAAACTAATGAGGCTGATTCTAACAAAACTATTTCACAATTAAAAAACAGTAATTCTTCCATCGGCGACGATGTCAGTGACACTTGTGCAAGACAAGACAGTCTTCTTATATTGGCCTATACATTATCTGCTTTCGCAGGTTCTGTCTCAATATTTTTCGGTGGAAAGTTTTTGGATGTTTTTGGCTTTACAAAGACAAGAGTATTAACATGGTAAGTGGCACGATCGTGAATAAAGAAAATAAATTATTAGAGCCGGAGGTTAAGATTTACTTCCACTACCGGTACCGATACGAAAATACATGACGTGTTACTGTTTGCCATCGCGGAAATTTTAACGCTTTAAGATTGTGACTTCCGTAAGAAATAAAATGTTTCCCTACATCAGTCCTCCGTGAGAAAAAGGTCTGGGCTTTTTAACAAAATTGACCAGGTTAACGTACTTAACTTGCGCCAAATGGAAATCCTGAAATCAAATTTGTTACTGCATGGTATAATTATGCAATTATATACCTATATTTTATTCTACAAAATGTCCTCTGAATGAATAAAAGTTTCATTTTTTAAAGTTTTGAAATAAATAGGCATGCATGCAGGAATACATGAACAAAAATAGGTGCACAAACGCATACAGTCTGTGATGCATTGGCGGCAATGAAACTAGACATTGGCAAAAATTTGGAAGTTGGGGCTCTGTGAAAGCACAGGCCGCTGTAGTGACTAAATATTGACTGATTTAATTACTTTCTAAAAGTTGCAAACAATGAGTTGCCTACACACCGTTTAGCAGTATTCATACGAAACACCAATTGTTCCCTTGATTAAAATCAGCATGTTCTGTATTATAGGCAGGGACAACTATATTATTTACAGTCCTAGGACCTGGATTTTCCTCCACATCATTTGAGAGGATAGATTATTTGAACATACTACACACAATTCACTATTCATTTGGCTTTTATTTAATTAACTCTTCAGACATGGCAAGTAGAATACATTTAGATAAGACATTACAGGTATAAATTTGATTTCAAAGTCTGTCCTCAAGATTGTACAGACTGTTGAAGTAGTACTATTATTATATCCAGTAACGCTTTATGGAGATTGTCGATGAATTGACCCCGTGACCAAATGAAAACCCAGCCAGGTTTGGGGAAATCTGGTGAACCAAGCCCAGGAGTTACGGAGCAGTTTAATCATTATTTGCATGTTCGACCAGCCATAAACGAACAGGCGATTTCAACTTGCATAGTTTCGACAGCGAAACATAATATTTTATTTTCGAGGCTGAATTGAAAAAAAGCCATGATTTATTCATTAGGAAGGGGACTATAAACTTCCCGCATTTGCTTTGCTTCATATCCCCTTGTTCCGCCGGCAATGATGATCGACCTAGCGCGGAGACTTTAAAAAGGATTTTTTTAGTAACATATTGCATAGTGCATACGAACTTTTTTAAAAATCCCGGTAATTCCCCTCATGATAAAATAAATTATAAGATCTTCACAAAATACGCGAAAAAGTTATAAACTAAATTTGAAGCAGTAGTTTAAACTACTGCTTAAAATTAATCCGGCCCAAAATATGCACGGCCCATGGTTTTACTGATCCAAATCCAATCAAATCGCTCATTTTATAACTTTATCTTTTAAGGAGTATAACTTGTTGAACTTTGAATTGCTTCGTGATAGTTTTCCAAAACATTACACGCTGATGCTTTCTGTTGTTTTTTCAATGTATATGGGGCGTGGCAAGGGCGTTAGGGGGGAGCATAGTGCTATTATGATGTCAAACGCGGAAAGTCTGATGTTACACAAAATTTGATTCGCTCCACAAAACTATCGAGCTAATTAAATTTTTTGTATGATCAGTCTTTCCGCGTCTGACGTCATTATGAAAAAGGTCTATTGGTGAGCACCACTAGTCGCGTCCTTCGCAGACACAGCTCCCTTCCCAAAAATTCGTTTTCAAGATTGACCAGAGCCAGAATGGGGGCGGAACTATTTAACCCCACTCGGACTGTTTATCATCTTGCGTCCAATCTTAATGTAGTCTTTTTATATTATGTAATCTCTATGTAACTAATATGCGTGAACCGCAGACACGGGGACTTTAGCTCCCCCACTTCCCCACTTTTTTGTCGGCAAAAAGGGTTGAAGTAAAAGTGTTATTTTCAGGAGATTAAAATTTTGCTGCGGGGTTCTATTTAGGACTTATGCCCCCATTCTCTCGCTCGCTCCGCGGACCCTGATATGTACTTGTCTGCACGCCCCTAATGAAACACAACTGAATACTGATTCAGGGTAACGTGTCTAAATAAAGTTTATGTATGTATATACGTATGTAAATGTGTTAATGCTTAATCTTATTCTTCTTAAATCTTTTCAGCTTCATCTATCTACTGGCTGGTGGAACGATGTTTATGTCAACGTATGGTAAGCTGGTGAAATAAAGTTCCGTTTGCACTTATATACCCCTTTTCCCCGTCACGGCATTACCGTTTGACCTAAAAGAGCACAACCTCGTTCCCAGCGTCTTCTTTGTTCATGAAAAGAGCAATGGTTAATTCGTAGCAAATGTGTATCAGTTGGTTGTATTTATATTTATTGTGTATTTATTTAAAATTAAATTTTTCACTGCCTTTTAACGGCGCCTGAACCTTAAATTTGTGCCTGTCTCCAGGGCTGCCGAGAGGGGAGGGGTGCAAGTGGGGTATTTTGCCCGGCCCTGGACTTAAGAAAGAACCTAAAATTAAAGCACATTAAAAATTGTTGGGCTCAGTGTATTATTCACACACTAGTTGAAAGTACGAGTGACAGTCATTTTAATTTAAAGATACGTTGATATTGTTTGTAAAAAGTTTGTTTGTTAAACTTTTTCACATAGCTTTCAAGTACTTTATGCCACGCAGATATTTAAACCATGACGTCATAGGCCCCCAAAAAATTTGCCCCGGGTCCTCTTGACGGCCCTGCCTTATTAGTCTAAGAGCGGTGCCCGTTTTGTTACTTATGATTTATAGGAGGAATTTTAATAGTAATGTCCTGACCAGCGTGCGGTCTGCCCATCCGTTCTTCTTATAAATGTTGGGCGAACCACCCAGCTCATTTCAAATTCGCATGTACCATGTTCTTCGATATTACATCTAGTTCATATACTCATTTAAATCTATAGCGAACCTATAAACGTTGTTTGCATGCATTTGACACTTGCTATAGGTAGACACAGGACCTGACAATTGCTATAGGTAGACACAGGACCTGACAATTGCTATAGGTAGGCACAGGACCTGACAATTGCTATAGGTAGACACAGGACCTGACAATTGCTATAGGTAGACACAGGACCTGACAATTGCTATAGATAGACACAGGACCTGACAATTGCTATAGATAGACACAGGACCTGCATGACAATTGCTATAGATACACACAGGACCTGACAATTGCTATAGGTAGACACAGGACCTGACAATTGCTATAGGTAGACACAGGACCTGACAAATGCTATAGGTAGACACAGGATCTGACAATTGCTATAGATACACACAGGACCTGACAATTGCTATAGGTAGACACAGGACCTGACAAGTGCTATAGGTGGACACAGGACCTGACAATTGCTATAGGTACACACAGGACCTGACAATTGCTATAGGTAGACACAGGACCTGGCAATTGCTATAGATAGACACAGGACCTGACAATTGCTATAGATACACACAGGACCTGACAATTGCTATAGGTAGACACAGGACCTGACAATTGCTATAGATACACACAAGACCTGACAATTGCTATAGGTACACACAGGACCTGACAATTGCTATAGGTAGACACAGGACCTGACAATTGCTATGGATAGACACAGGACCTGACAATTGCTATTGGTAGACACAGGACCCTGTCTAGAAGCGTAATTGGGGGAAGGGGTTTATATTCATATATTGTCTTATGCAAGCCTGCATGACTTTTTTTTCGCGTGATTGTTCTTATAGGATATATAGGCATGAATATTTCAATATATACCCCACCTTCAAATTTAGCGGTCTAGATCTAGCTAACTACGTCGCTGGAACCGTAACTAGCTATTTTATCTTAAATCTCACAAAAGTGGAATAATATATTTGGTAAAAATCTGGTAAAATCTTAGGAAATTATTGTTTGAGATACGTGTGTGTGTGGAGTTGTCACGATTAATAAGTCCTTAGAAAAAGATAGTGCAGCTATGATACTATTTGTTAATTCATCCATGCTTCATCAAAATTTCGTCACTCTCGTGTGATTCGCACTCGACCAATGAAACGCTACGAACCCAAAACTTTGACAAGTGGTATATAATAATATCTGTTAATTCATCCATGTTTCATTTTAACTTTTAAGACTAAAATATATGTTTTTAGATTTACATGAATTGCTCTTTCCTGGTTTACTTCTAACTGTAATTGGTGGAGGATTTTTTACGGTAGTTTTAGTAAAGGTATAGTGCGTTTGAATTTGTTCATGTGAAGAGAAACTACTGAATAACAGCAATTTCTAAGGAAAACCGTGTTAGCATAAGGCTATGATTTCTAATCATTTTTTATGATATTTTGGTTCATTCCAGGTTTGTGGTGTTCTTCCTCAACGACGTTTTATGGCTGTCAGTATTATAAATGGAGCAATTGATTCATCAGCAGTTGTCCTTCTTGTATTCAAGGTATTTCATCATCGTAACTGGATTAAGCCTTTTTCAGAAGGACTGGAATTCATTGTAATTGGTTGATATTGTTTGTAATGGGTGATATTAATTGTTTATTATCTTATATTATTTCTTTTATTGCAGTTGTGTTTCAACGCTGGGGTTTCGTTTAAAATCATAATCATCGTTTACTATGTCTTTGTCGTTGGTCAAGGCATGTTGTTCACGTTTACGATATTTCCTAAAGATCTGCCGGATGACATTGAAGAACATGTTAGGAAATGTGAAAACAACAGCTCTACAAATGAAAATTTAGAACAGTTTACAAGTGAAAATCCCTTTATATCTCGTGAAATAGAGGAGAACGAAAAAGAACAGATGCAAGGTGGGACACTTGTTCCGGGTAGTGAACTCTGTGCATCCCCACTTAACGATCTTTCGGCGCCTCCTGGTTCTGTCACACGAAACCTTTAAATGTCGGGAAAATGGAAATCGTGTAGGAAAAATTGAGAATCACGTTTCTCACCGTGTCCTTTACACTATTAAAAGTGAGAATCCATTAGTGTAAGCGAACGGTTACTGCATGCAAGTGCATAGTTGTGCATACATGTAATCTTATGATTTTTATATTACCTCCTTCCCTCGTTTATTCCACCGTTCCTCTCTACACGCATCAAATGTTCCTGAATGGAAATACAGTTCGCGTTACAGATGTTTGGACAACTCTCCCTGGGACTGTAGCTAATGGTAGAGGGGGGTGTCGCTAGGTGCATATTCATATATTTATTAATTCTATGCCTGACTTACTTCTCAGTTTTGAAAGCAATTATTTCTATAGTATATAAACATAATCATATTTATTTGATTAACACCTCTTCCCCAAATTAGGTAATGTAGCTACCCCCCAGTAAAGCCAACAGAGATTGACGAATGGAATAGGACAGAGTGCTTGTGACTTACTAACATTTTTTTATCTTATCATATGCATACAGACAAAACAAGCCTCTCCTCGATAGTCAAAAGTACCAAGTTTGTAATGCACACATGTTTTGTTTCCATCGCCCATTTACGCTGCTTTTCTGTTATTGGAATGATCAACTCCTTGTTGAAACGTTTGGCCCATGATTTTTATGAAGGTTCGTTCGTAAACCTCTATTCTCTGTTTAATTAAGCTTTTAAATAGTTTGTTAAAAGATAATCTAAATAGACGATCTTAGGATCCTATTTACACGATTTTTTATTTTTTCAGTCGATTACTATCTCACAATTCTTGGAATTATTCAATTTTGCGGAATTATTCTCTCTTTTGTTCCTGGATTTCTTCTTGATTGGGCTCCAGCTGGAAGACATCGAAACTTTTCAGTTATTTTGTCTTTCATACTCACGGGATTGATTTCAATTCTTTTGACTGTTGGTCTTTTGATACCAGTTCTTGAATTTCAGGTATTGTATATCAATGATAATTGCAAACTGTCATGGTTTCTTTGTGCGATAGTAGTAACGCGAGGAAATAAATGAATGCAAAAAATATAAATGTTTAAATTTGATAGTAAAGGGTTGTTGCTGACAGCTCCTAAACTAGATGTAATAATATTCCAAAGTGCATATTTCTACTTTATCTCCTTTGCCCGCCCGATTTCAGGAAATTACAAATCTGAGATCTTAGAAGGTTAAAGATCGCATGGGCTCCAAGCCTCCGGCAGCCCCGTAGATCACTTTTGCAGGCCAGGCTCAAGAGTAACTGATTGCAGTTGTAATTCACATTCTTTTTTTAGGTTTTTAATTTTTTTCTCTACGCTCTTCTGAGATGCTTTTTATATTCTACACACGGGTCATTTGTAATGAAAGAGTAAGTACCATTGAAATACTTGAGTACCTGGAAAACGATGAAAATGGCTCTGAACTTTTAAAGAACACTAATTTTTAGAGCTCAGAGAATGGATTCAAATATGAGTTGTCATAATTAATTTTGAAAAATTTTATCGGACGAAACTAAGTTTACTTTTTCTTCACTGCTTTTCTTTCAGGTTTCCTTTATATCATGCTGGTGCCTTGTTTGGTCTAAGTCTCTTAGTTTCAGCTGTGGTTTCTTTGTTTCAAATACCAATGTTTGCTTTGATGGAGGGACCGTATGGCGGTGATCCAACTTGGGTAAGAAACTTCATATCATAATTTCAAGTCTGTTGATCACGTTATAGCTTTTTGAGCAACAAATTCCAATTATACAAAGACTGTAAGGCAGATGGTATAGTTGGAATTATATCAGTGAACGAAAAGAGAGATATAAGAGAATACAAGCGGTATGGCTTACCTATTTGGTCTTCGTATCAGCTTTTAACATTTTGAGGTCAGGTCCTCCAAAGTAACAAAAAAATCAATAGCATATCCCCCTGAAACCATGCGTCCCATAATCCTCCTGTGGCTTTTACACTAAGCGTAGCCACCACACTTGAGGGGGACTGGATAGCATTCATATATTTCTCCCTTCATTCACTCATATAGTCTCAATTATACCATTAGGCTTGCACCCCTTGTGTGATTGGAATTGTATTTCATGAACACAGGTCGAAATATATGAGGATACAAGCGGTAGAATGCAAGGGGTTTTAGATGACGATTATTGAGGATGCCCCTCAAAAGGTTAAGAACATAAGAGTGTTGCCCTAACGCATATCCCTCAATCTTGGGATGAGTAGAAGTTAACGAGGAGCGAATGACGTTAGTTGTTCTAAATTGAAGACCCTCGTCAAAACAATCAGCACAAAAGGAGAGTACACTGTTTAATGATATCAAAATAGGATCAAGTTGTTTTGAAACACTCCAGCTACACCTGCGTCAAATTGATTCGTATGCTTTTTGTCCGAGTTGCCAAGATCATTAACTCTCCCTGTAGAAACAATTACGTTCAAATAACAAAAAAAATAGGTTGTTTGGATGAATCTAAGAGAACCAGTTTAAAATAGGTCGTTATTCTTACGTATACGAAATAGTTAAAAATAACCTATAGTTAACTAGTAGTTTTAACCTTCAAAATTTCCAACTTCAAAATTTCCCACCGTGACTATTAAGATCAGAATTCCCTGCAGGTGCCACGACTTGGTACGTCATTATGCCTAAGGTCTATTGGCATGTTTGGAGTTTCTTTTCTCGTTATCACTAATATCTTATAATAATTATCTATTAATATTAATTTTAACCATAGGTGAATGCTGGTTTGTTAGTTGTTCAAATGGTAGTGATGGTTCATCCAATATATTTATGGAAATGCGCCGGAACAATATCAAACCATTATCCAGATCAAGTGGATCTAAAAACTGTTAATCCATAAAAATAATATATTTTATGAAATAATATACTTAGGTTCTTTAAGAGGGTTGGGGGGGATTTTTAATTGGGACCAAAATGACAGGTATATTTTTACTGGGTCCATGGTACAATAATGTATTAATTTATATAAAACACCATCATTTCACATAAATTTGCACCATCATTTCACATAAAATTATACTTAATTAGACGTACGGTAACTACTACCATGTTTTTAATCACAGATACAACTTGTGTTTCCCGCTTCTTGCAACGTCCCTGTAGCGACCAAGGCATTTCATAAACAGCTTTGCGCTCGAAAGTAATTTCCTAGGTAACCAAATTCCTTTTACATCAAAGCCCAGATGGGTAATATGTTAAAATACGCAAAAATACGCAAAAATGTTATGAAAATGAAAACTGATAAATTATGAACTTTTTACAATCTCACATGTGAAAAAAATTTCAATATATGAAATTTACTTTTCACATGTGAAGGTGAAATTTCATATGTATCAGCTTTTAATTATTCATATGTGAAACAAATTTCACATGTGAAGCTGGCATTTCATATATGAAATTTATTTTTCACATGTACAGGTGAAATTTAATGACATGAATGGTTACCATTTAAATCATTTTATTACTTAGGAAGACAAGATTTCATGAATAAATCGTTTTACTTATAGGAAAACGTAATACAAAAAAAATCAAAATTCGTATGTGACAGTAGCAATTCATATTAGGAAATTTATTTTCCACATGTGAACGTAAAATTTCATATGATATTTAAATAATTTCATATGCATGTGAAACTAAAATTTCATATATGAAATTTACTTTTCACATGTGAAAATAAACGTCATGCACAATTTAAATTATTTCATCGGAGAAGCAAAAAATTTCATGTATGAATTGTTTTTTTACATAGGAAAATTAATACTAAAAAATAAAATTCATATATTAAAGTCACTTTTCTTATGTGAAAATTTCATATATGAAGTTTTTCATTTCATATGAAATGTTATGTGAAATTTTTGTAAGGGTACAGCAGGGATATTGTAAATCTGTTCCTTACACTATGTTATTTCATCCGTCCATTAAATGTTAGACTGGTCTAAAGTTCGATTCGGCAAAATTAATCACCTTGGGCTGAGTAACGCTATCCACCGATAATTAAATATTATTATTATACCACTTGTCAAAGTTTTGTTTTCGTAGCGTTTCATTGGTCGAGAGCGAATCACGCGAGAATGACGAAATTTTCTCGGCTTCGCCTCGTGAAATATCGACAGGTCTCGGGTCCACAAAACATAATGTTTCCTTCGTTCCCAGTAAATAAGTGTTAATTTTTTCTGATATAATTGATATTTCTTAGTGTTCCTAATTCGAGGATACTCTTTAATAATTGTTGGTTGCAAAGCTGAAATTTCATCGCTTTTCGAGCATTTTTAGAACGGTTGAAAAAATCCCTATCCGGTGGATAGCGCTATCCAGCTTTTATACAACTGGCCCCTGGAGGGCACTGTTCATAAGACTTTCGAAGAAACTTTGCAGTATTGTGATGAGGCGAAAATTCAAGCGATTCAGTCTTTCCGGAGGGTGAATTTGAAATATGTTTATAGCGATTTTTGTGCATGATTAGAAGATTAAGAGTTTTTTAATCATTTTAACTTGTCTTATTTAACAATTCTTTTGCCCGTTTGCCATGTTCATATAAAATAATCGAGGAACTATGTCATTCCTCTGAATTTTACGACATTACTCCTCGGTGGTAATGGTTTTGTTTAAACGAATTACCCTCTAGAACTCCCGATAGAGACGGGTTGACAGCCGTCTGGACGAACTTGGGCAAGCGAAAGATAGTTCGTCTTCTAGTTCGTCTATGTGCAAACACACGAATTTTTCGCATAGTTCATCTATTTAGACCAATTTGAATTGTAGTTCATCTTGACGAAACATCCTTCTGTTGGTGAGGACGGACTAAGAAAAATTCACAACCAGTTGATATACATATAAGAACAAATGCTTTTACATGATGCAAACTCCATGTCTTCAGGCATTGATCGCTTATTGATAGTGTGAGGCTCCGTTCACACGATGTTGTAGGAATATGAGTACATGAAGTATGAGTGCATGTTCAGTGTTGTAGTCTGGTACTGATTAAGCAGTACTGCACTGACTTTTGTTGACTTAATTTGCTGTGCATATACAGGGTGTATAAAAAAAACGCATTAATATTCATGAATATCCTCTTTGTTCTACAACACAAAAGACGTTTGGCCCCTGGAATGCGAGAAAGCTTGTACTGATCATATTCTAGCGGCACAATCGTCGGTAAACGAAGTCGGGTGCGTAAACTAAAGAGCTGAATTGAAAGTATTTAACGAGTAAAATTCTATTTACAATTTATTTTACAAGGTCGACAGTTAGCATTCAAGTTATCATGCACGAGAATAAAAACTCGTTGTTCGGTTGTTAGCTGCACCATTATTAGTTTAGCTGATTTAGCAGTTGAACTGTACGATTAGGATTTTAAAATATCCCAGGGGGATAAAATCTATTGAGCTTATGAACAATATGAATTTTAGAATATTAAGTGGTTGCGTTTTTTTTTTAGACACCCTGTACAAGGTAACTAAACAGACTATACTGTGCAATGACGTACCCCATCAGAAGTGATTTGCATCGTGTGACGTAGCACTAATCTTTGTCTGTTGACGAGTGAATGTGTAATTTGAATTGCAAATTTACCACAGAATTTCACATTCGTCAATAAAGCCACATGCATGAAAGAATCATATAATAAGTTCAATCGAGCTTTGTCAAAATGCCTGTGATTTATATAATTATAACACATGAAAGAGAAGGAATATAGTGTAGAAAAAATAACTTTAACTAAGCGGTTACAGAACGTTATGAAATGTTATAGATTTTTTTGTTGTATTCACATTGCTGAATATGCAAGTCTATTACATTTGTTTGGTTTTATGGGCCGTATTCGAAAGCGTTATTTCAACAGCGTGTATATTTGGATGGGCTCAACTGTTGGAAATACTTCATAGCGAACGTTATTTCGCGTCTTATTGTGAAACTAATGAGGCTGATTCTAACAAAACTATTTCACAATTAAAAAATAGAACTTCTTCCATCAGTGACGATGTCAGCGACACTTGTGCAAGACAAGACAGTCTTCTTATATTGGCCTATACATTATCTGCTTTCACAAGTTTTGTTTCAATATTTCTCGGTGGAAAATTTTTGGATGTTTTTGGCTTTAGAAAAGCAAGAGTATTATCATGGTAAGTGGCATGCGATTGTTTGACGATGGGCAGTATAGAATAAGCATAATGTTTAATATAACTTATAATATTATTATCTAGTATTGCTTTATGGAGATTGCCGATCAAATGACCCCGTCACCCAATAGACACCCAGGCAGGTTCGGGAAAATGCGGTGAAGAAATTAATAATTATTGGCAAGTTCGACCATGCAGCTATAAACGAACAGGCGCTTACAACTTGCATAGTTTTCGACAGCAAAATATAATATCTTATTTTGCAGGCTGAATATGTCATATGGCTGAATGGCCATAAAAATGACTGGCATGGAAACCAGAACAATTTAACTCGAAAATACTGCTTAAAATTAATCCAAAATTTTCTCGGCTCCATGCTTTTACTGATCCAAATCCAATCAAATCCACATAATCTTATCTTCTGAGGATTATAACTTGTTGAACTTCGAATCATACCTAATTTTAGTGTGCCGTGATAAAAGTAGAATGTGCAGTGATAAAATGAGAAATGTGCAGTGATAAATGGTATTTTCTGAACAGACCTCACTCTGCCGAGGTGGATTCGTCAGTAATTGTCACCCAAAATGCTAGAAATCAAATCATAGGGACTCAAAAATACAGAAAATTTTCCGTAAGAGGTCCTACACACCCCCTACAATTTCCCCTTCCTTAAATTGCCAATTGCCTTTTAGGACCATTTTTATTATGTTCCCCCTCTCCACTATTCTATTGTGATGATATGTTCCGTGATAAAAATTTCTGAAAATTAGCTATGCTTCGAAATCTTTCCTGATGGTATTCGCGGCATTACACGCTGATGCTTTCTGTTGTTCTTTGAATGCATAAGGGCGTGGTAAGGGCGTTCAGGGGGTGGGCATACTGCCATACCCTTCGATGAATTCTAGATTTGGTGAGCACCACTAGTTAAGTCCTTCGCAGAACCCTGATATGTACTTGCCTGCACGCCCTTCATGAAACACAACTCAATGCTGATTCAGGTTAGCGTGTCTAAATAAAGTTTATGTATGTATAAAGGAACGTACGAATGTGAATGTGTTAGTGCTTAATCGTATTATTCTTCAATCTTTTCAGCTTCATCTATTTACTTGCTGGTGGAACGATGTTTATGTCAACGTATGGTAAGCTAGTTAGATAAAGTTCCGTTTACGCTACACAGGTTTCCCTCGTACGTCATTGCCGTTTGACTTAAAAGAGCACAACCTCGTTCTCAGGCTCTACAGCGTTCATGAAAAAAGCAAAGTTTAATTAGTGGGAAATGTTTATTAACTGTAGTTGTATTTATTATGTATTTATATTAGTTGTATTATATTTATTTAATTTGAAATTATAAATTTTTCACTGTCTTTGAATCGCACGGATCCGGCATATGGTAAAAGTGGCCTGAACCATGAATTTATACCTGCCCCTATTTACTAGCTCAAGAGTGGTGCCCGTTTTGTTACTTATGATTCATTTAGGAAGATTTTAATTGTAGCGTCCTGACGAGTCTATCCGTTCATCTTATAAATGTTGGGCCAACTACAGCCCAAATTCACACCTAAAGCGAACCTATAAATGTTGTTTGCATGACCGACTGGGCATCGCTCTGGTGGCGACGCCAGTTTAAATGAATGTGGGGTATAAGTGAAGCGAACATCGCATAAAATAATTATAAACTATTGCGTCACATTAAATTATTTGGGAGGAAACTGGGGTGGAAGAGCATTCAACAAAATTGGGGGAGAGCAACTTTGCCCCCGCCCCTCAATCGTATATTTATATAATTATTGTCTAATGCAAGACTGCTTTCTTTTGTTCGCTTGATTGTTCTTACGATATATAAGCATGAATATATCAATATACACCTCACCCCAATTTAGAGGTCTAATTACGTCGCTGGAAATGCAACTAGCTATTTTAAATTTTAATCCCACAGAAGTGGAACAATGCATTTTTAATGCTAATAATTTGCTAAGATTTTAGAATATTATAGTTTGAGATACGTAGGTGTCTCGATTAATAAGTCCTCAGAAAAAGATATGCAGCTATGATACTGATTTGTTAATTCATCCATGCTTCAGGTTTTATGACATAAATTTGTTTTTAGATTTACATGAATTGCTCTTTCCTGGTTTACTTCTAACTGTAATTGGTGGAGGATTTTTTATGGCAGTTTTAGTCAAGGTACTGCCCAGTAAAATAAACAACTTCTCATGAATCATTATTTCAGTATATAGTTCTTATTTTTATACGAATTTCAGATTGAAATCATACATGCAGTGAATCTCACTGAAATGTACTAGTTATTAGGAACATAGCTTGAGAATGCTCATAGCGGATAATAGTTACCGTATTATGGCATCATAATTATAGTATTTTGTCATGCTTAATGGCTAAACTATAACTATCAACCACATACGAGTTAAACCCGCATGAATTGAACACTCTATTAGCATCGCCTGAAATGGTATTATCATAAATCTTAAATTTTGGGAATATTATGATACTTTGGTGCGACTCTTTGAATTTCCTGTTTTTGAACTCAAAAATCTCAGAGTAATTGAAACTTTCAGGTTATACGTGCGTTCAAATTTGTCCATGTCAAGAGAAACTGCTGATTAACAGCAATATATTGCTAAGGAAAACCATGTTTAGTTTTAAGAAAAAGTGGTTTGTTTATAATATACGCGAGGTAGTGGATCTTTTACAATGAATTACTAGTGTTCTTAATGTTCTCTTCTTGCTTCGCTCTTTCTCTTCTAGATTTTCTTCTTGAGTTTCGATCTTAACGTTTCATAAGACTTTTACTCCGTTAGTCCACTACTGGTTCGGGTGTTGCCGTCCTTTTATAGAAACGGTTGAAGGAAACTTGCGCACGTCATCAACCAGAGTAGTCTGATCCTTATCCAACCAATCAGCGTTGTAAGTTAGAAATGTGAGTTGGCATTAGAAGCTCGTTCCAGCTCTCATATCTTGTTTGTTTAAGGCGTTGTCGCACTAGTCGAGTTGGTCTTCTGCTCAATCGATCAATACTTAAAATATTCACAACTTAAAATATTTATCATCAAAGACAAGTAAAATGTACAAACAATACCTCTGCGAACAATATCTTTCAACTTTTCCCACTCTTACTCTTATGATTTTATCGAATTAAACTTTTGATGACGTAGTCTATTTCATCCTCGACCGGGCAACATTTAAAACACAATTGATTGACATAAGAGCTTGTCTTGCCTACAGCACGCACATTTTTTTAAAAAATATGAGAATAATGATAAGTGACGACTTAAGACCTGTTTACCCAAGTATCAGTTCTGAGAGGGTGATAAGTATTTTCACCTAATTACCTATTTAACCCCACGATATGTCATACATGAAAGGAAAAAGCGATTAATGATTGCGAATGGCCGAAAATTGTATTTCCTTAGGCGTCTTGTGGAAAAACTCAATCAGTAATCCCTGTCATGCAATTAATATACCTATTTTTACAGTTTTTTTACATGCATATTTCTAAATAAGATAAAGCCTTGCGTAACTTTAGCATAAGGCTATGATTTGTAATTATTTTTTATGACATCTTGGTTCATTCCAGGTTTGTGGTGTTCTTCCTCAACGACGTTATATGGCCGTCAGTATTATAAATGGAGCAATTGATTCATCAGCAGTTGTCCTTCTTGTATTTAAGGTATATCATCATCGTAACTGGATTAAGTCTTTTTCAGAAGGACTGGAAATCATTGTAATTCTTTGGTTTTGTTTGTAATGGGGTGATATTAATTGTTTATTTTATATTATGGCTTTGTTGCAGTTGTGTTTCAATGCTGGGGTTTCGTTCAGAAGCATAATCATCGTTTACTATGTCTTTGTCGTTGGTCAAGGCATGTTGTTCACGTTTACGATATTTCCTAAAGATCTGCCAGTGCCGGATGACATTGAAGAAGATGTTAGGGAAAGCAACAGCTCTACAAATGAAAATACAGAACAATTTACATGTGAAAATGCCTTTATATCTCGTGAAGTACAGGAAAACGACAAAGAGCAGATTCAAGGTAGGACGCTTGCTCAAGGTAGTAGTGCAACCCTATGCACCCCCGACTTAACTATAATCCGCTCCCTCCTGGTTCCGTCACACGAAGCCTTTAAAGGTCGAAAAATTTTCCCGAATGGAAATACAGCTCACGTAACAGGTGGTTGGGCAAATTGCCCCTGAATTCTCCTGGCCATGGGGCACTCCCTGGGACTGTAGCTACAAGGTAATGGGGGAGCGGGGTGTTGCTAGGTGCATATCAACCTCGCAAGCCAGGCTCTTTTACCTACGCTCCACGGCCCACGCTGCGGCGAAGGCCCTGGTCAAGGCTGGTCATGTGACCTCCCAAAATATGGGAGGTTTTTAATTAGCACTTAGTTCATATCCATGGGAGGAGTGGGAAAGTCGATATACCATTTCTGCTATTTTTAGCACTTGTCACAATCCAGATGACTTTGTACTAACGCAACTAAAAATAGCGGTTCACGCTATAAACTAAATAAATACAGCTAGTGTGGCGCAGCAAAAAACTAAAAAGAGCAATAAACCGAATTTAGATTCAAGTGCTATGTGTAGACTGTATCATCGTCGATAGAATCGGTTTTAGTATCGTCACAAGTTCTGTTGACATTCAATACAGACACTCGAAGGCCTGTGCTATTCTAAATTTGGGCGTTGATGAGCGAATTTAGAGGTCAAATAACAATAACGAAACAGGTTATTTCGCTTTGCGGTACAACAGCGCTCAATATTCAGTCCTTAGAAACACGCTGTTTTAACTGATGTGATCTATGCGCTACTTGTGTCCCACCCATCCCCACACGGGAGAAGCGTAACAAAAGAATCACGTGACCAGCCTTGACCAGGGTCTTTGCCGCAGCGTGGGCCGTGGAGCGTAGGTAAAAGAGCCTGGTTTGCGAGGTTGGGTGCATATTTATAATTATTTATTCTATGCCTGACTGTAGCTATTCCTAGTAAAGTCAACAGAGATCGACGAGTAGAATAAGGCAACTGCGAGTGCTTGTGTCTTACTAACATTTTCTTATCTTTTTATCATATGCAAACAGACAAAACAAGCCTCTCCTCGATAATCAAAAGTACCAAGTTTGTAATGCACACATGTTTTGTTTCCATCGCCAGTTTACGCTCCTTTTCTGTTATTGGAATGATCAACTCCTTGTTGAGACGTCTGGCAGATGATTTTGAAGAAGGTTCGTTCGTAAAGTTCTATTGTCTGTTGCATAAAGCTTTTAAATAGATTGTTAAAATATCGATCATCTAAATAAACCATCTTAGTGTTGTATTTAATTTATTATTTCAGTCGATTACTATCTCACCATTCTTGGAATTATTCAATTTTGTGGAATTATTCTCTCTTTTGTTCCTGGATTTCTTCTTGATTGGGCTCCAGCTGGAAGGCATCAAAACTTTTCAATTATTTTGTCTTTCATACTCACGGGATTGATTTCAATTCTTTTGACTGTTGGTCTTTTGATACCATTTCTTGAATTTCAGGTATTGTATATATCAATGATAATTGCAAACCGTCACTGTTTTTTGTGCGATTGTAGTAACGCAATATATGTAAAATATATTAAATTTGATAGTAAAGGGTTGTTGCTGACAACTCCTAGACTCGATGCAATATTAGAAAGTGCATATTTCTACTTTATCTGTTTTGCACGACCGATTTCGGGAAATTGCAAACCTGAGATCTTAGGAGGTCAAAGATCGCATGGGCTCCCAGCCTCCGGCAGCCCCGTGCGTCACTTTTGCTTTTTTTGTTTATACGCTGCAGGCCACGCTCAAGCATAACTGATTACAATTATAATTCTTTTTCTTTTCTCTAGGTTTTCAATTTTTTTCTTTATACTCTTCTGAGATGCTTTTTATATTCTACACACGGGTCATTTATAATGAAAGAGTAAGTACCATTGAAATTCAAAGTACCTGCAAAACAGGGAAATTGGTTCCGAACGTTAATTTTGCGAGCTCAGATCTACCTGTGGTTTTAATTTGAACTGAGGGTTTTTAAAATGCCATCTTTATTATTTTTCACTGCTTTTCTTCTAGGTTTCCTTTATATCATGCTGGTGCCTTGTTTGGTTTAAGTCTCTTAGTTTCAGCTGTGGTTTCTTTGTCCCAAATACCAATGTTTGCTTTGATGGAGGGACCGTATGGCGGTGATCCAACTTGCGTAAGAAACTTTCTGTTCAAATTTTAGTACACACAAATAACAATAAGTCAATAATCTCGTGCTAATAGATCTTTTTGAATAGATTGGCGTTAAACGTGTTTTCCAGTAGGCGGAATTTTGCTCACCAAGTGAAAATTTTCTCCGTTTTTCTCAGATTAATTAGCATAAAAGCGCGCAGACAATGAAGAATTAGGCCTGACAATTTGACGTGGACTCGATTCAATAATATTTTATTTCTAAGGAATGCGTACCCATTTAAGGCCATTTTGCTACAAAAAAGTCGGATTTTGCACGTGCAATATTGCTCTACTCTAATAAATTCTCAGACCAGAAAAACTTGAATGCAATATTGAAAGTCCGAATGTTTCTACACATGAATACAAGAAAACGAAACTTTATATTTGAAGTATCAGTTGTTCTGCGTGACTAATTCATTTTCAGATCAATCGTTTTTATACAGTCTTTTATAATATGAATAATAATAATGAATATGCCTCCTACCTCCCCCCAAATATCGATTTAGGCTACTCCACTGCCAGGGCAAAAGACGTATGCAAAAAAATACTGGCCATGGGTGAATTTTTAAAATTAATTCTGTTATCACAAAATTCTGTTACTCAATTTTTTGTAAGTTCTCGATTGAAACTTGGTTATAGTTATGAGCTCTGTTTTTCTCCCTACCATTAGGTAAATGTTGGTCTGTTGGTCTTTCAAATCTTGGTGATGATTCACCCACTGTATTTATGGAGACACACTGGAGATGAGGAAAATAAATACAATTATTGCACTAATTTGTCACTAACAAACAAAGAAAATGTGCGTTTGAATTCTGATAATCATTGTGATTCCGAAAATAAACTTTGACACCTTAACAGAATCTAGGTGAAGCAGGAAAATATTTTTTTATTTACGCGTATTTACGTGTATTAAGCGCAGCGTTTCGAGCAGTGCTCTCAGAATTTAAATATTCATAGTTTTTACTATGGGGCGGGTGCTTTGAACAAAGAATATTTGAGAAGAATCTATTAAATAATCCTCCCTCCTTTCGATAGAGTCAAGCTTTTCTAAAGCCGGTTTTGTCACCATTTTACTTTTGTTTCAGAGCTCTCAACTGCAACCATCTGGAACAAATTGCCCAAATACAAAAGAATAAAGGCGCTTCGCGCGAAAAATATCGCTAGTGGAAAACCGGCTTAAGGCCTAGGTTAAACGTCGCATTTTGTGGCGTTGAATGCAATTCAAACAATAGATAATGAGATGGATGAGATCCGTTGTTTGAATTGCATTCGATGCGACCAAAATGAGACGTTTAACCTAGGCCTAAATAAACTCCCTTATAAGTGCTCAGCAAAACAACAAACACATTTAATTTTGATGAAACACATGCTTTGGCGAGCGTGTTACAGGCGGTTAAACTATATTATCATAACATTAGACTCTCTAACTAGGTGAACATCTTTGATGGAAAAAAAACGAAGCATCAATAAATGAGTGCTACACGCAGGTCCAACTTAGCTAAGTTTCTCCCACTCGTGCAGGCTCATATTGTCAGCGGACAACTTACACAAAATTGAGAGCAAGGCGTAAAACGAAAAGCTTTTAATTTTTCATGCGAAGACCGCTGGAAAACTGAGCCCTCTTTACCGGGAGAAAATTTGCCGAATATGACCAACGTGCTAGTTTATTTCCTACATATGAGCATCTCTAGGAGGGTTAATCGCTAAAGTTGCCAAATTTGGTGCCCTCGAAAATATATTTTTCTGACTTTGTAAGTTCGGAGTTTGTGGAGTTCTGAAGATAGAAGGATTCACAGATAGCTAATTACAATTAATTATTCCTGTGATATTCCTGGGGGGGGGGTTCCTGTGATAACGGAAACAAACTTTTTTCAACTTGGCGCATATGAACATATCTTGCAAGGTGAGCGAAGTTGTAACATTGTACATAATAGATCAGGTGAAATGCCGATTCATCTGGGGATTGTACCCTCCAGTTCCTCCCCGGGCTGGCCCACCCCAAAGGTTACATCAGCGGATAATGCTGACCAAGGTCTGGATAATTCTGGGAAAAGATGGATATTTAGATGATAAATATTTATTAAATGATACTTATAACTAATTCATGAATGCATTATTTTGCTATCGTTTTTTGAGTTCACCAAGTTTCATAATAACTGTATATCAATAAAACTACAATTAACTAATTATATAGAGTCAAAACTACAATTAATCAAAACTATAATTGACATAGAGTCACTAACTATATAACTATATAGCGTCAAAACTACAATTCAGTATTAACGTGCTGGTTGAAACAATAACAAGGCTTATTCTACAAAGTACATAATTATTTCAATCTATAAAGACCCTCATGAATATATTAGATAAACATACTTTTGAAAACGTTTAAAACTCGGTTTTCAAATGTGAATACAAAACTGTTGGAACCAAACAATTGTAATATTGAAGCCACGTAAGTTGTGATTTAATCAATAATAATAATAATAACTTAATTCTTCAGTAGTGCGCATTTACAAAAATTTCTGAATGCTCATTAGAGTGGTGTTACTTGATATACAATATACAATAGATAAACTAGTTAAGAATTAGCGACAGAATACGCTGAAGAAGATTGTAGAATGCTTGGCGATACATTCTCAAACGCCAGGAATAAATTATTGGGTTTGAGAAGAAGTACACGTAATTGAATGCAAATAAATACGGCCTGAATTTCGAGTAAAGTTCCACGTTAATTTTACTTGCAAGCGTATTGGCATACGTGCTGTTGAATATAAATAATTGTATAGAAATAAAGTAGGGCAAACACGAGAAAATCAACACGACTAGAAGAGTGGTAACGACCATCGTTGCTTTTCTTTGCGCGATCCTTTTACTGCATGGTACTTGGGGAGGAGGAGAGACCTGTGACGAATATTCATCAACGCAACGTTTCTCCCTTTTGTGCAATGCCCATAAAATAAACAAGTGGCTGGCGATGAAGCCGATTGTGCATATTTCAATGAAAAGAAGAATATAAAACCTCGCGTAGATATGATCGTAATGAACTGCGAAACCACCGGCGATCGAGATCAACCAGGCCAAAAAAATTCCAAAAACTGTTCGACGAATGGTCAGCAACTTAGAACTGACGAGTGGAAGAAGGAGAATGGCAATTCTTTCCGCCGCCATGAGAAACAATATTGCATATGAGGCACAATAAACAGTCCAAACCATAGGAAGTGTTATAGCTTTCAACGTTTCGGTTACATAACGAATATCTGAAATAGGCGGCAGCAGAACTATGAGAAAAACACCATTGAGACAATCAGCAAAAGCCAGATTTGCAATGAGATAGGAAGCCCTGGAGACAAACATCTTCTTTCTGTCGCATACCATGGCAACTAGGAGAACTCCGTTGAGAAGAATAGCGAGGATGCCAAATGTGTAAGCAACGAATTGGACAGGAATTGGATCAGACATGTTGGATTTCTAAAAATATATCATGTGATATCACGGGGTTAATCATGATATGAAGAATTATTAGCATGCAACTGAATCTCTACAGACTAAATTTTAATCATTCACCGTGAAATGCGCATGCGAACTGTTGTTACAATACCAAAATCCTTATTCTATATATTACTTTGGCGGAAACCTGACTTAGTAACTGCATTTGAATAAATTGTAAATTTTCGATTCATGCATAGCAAACTGAATTATGAAATAAGAAAGTAAAATAAATATAAATCCACTATAACCAGAGAGCAGCGTGGCAGCCTCTTCAATCAACTTCGCTTCAAATGTGGTAACAACTGCCTAAAATAAACAAACTGAATATCAGTTCCACGTTTCGACCTAAGCCTTGCAACTCAAAATGTTAAATTTCTACCTTTTAAAAGTTATTATCCATTCGTTCTCTCTGACGCGTTCGGTGTTCATCTGGATGAGGTTGCTTCTGAACTATTCAATTATATAGCCGCGGCTGTAAGTATGCATGAAAGGCAGGTGTCTTTGGTGAGCTAGTCTCGGGTAAATATACACACAACAAACATGAAATGAACTTGCTAAGTGAGAAATATTAAAACCACCTTATTCTTAATTATTCCTCAATTTTCACGACCCAAAAGTTCACTAAATTAATGATGATAATAAATTAAGATATAAAAACTTCTACTGGTTTCACATTGATAACATTGTCTGTTTGAGTAAAATTTGCCGCGACTCTCCAAGGAAGGATAAAATTTGCTAAAGTTAGGGCATAAAAGGAATATTTATGAATAATTATAGAAATTTCAAATGTTTGATTATATTTCGTAAACACTGAAGACTTGCACAAAGTTCAATAGTTTTAATTAAGATTGTCACGGGCAATAGTCAAATTTATATTATACAGGGTGTCCCAAAAAGGTTGTCTCCGTTGAAATTAGAATCTGACTGCCGTTATATTATGATATACCCATGCAATTGAAGGCGGCAAGACGCTTTATTTGAATGCCTATGCAATTTACACACAATGCGTTGATCATGCATGCATTCAAATTCCAACAAAAGCCTAATTTCAATATGGGGGACTATTATTGGGGGACTCCCTGTACATAAAGAAAAAGAATAACACTAGAAATAAACGATTAAATGATTTTAAAATCACCAGCCTTATGAAAGCATGTAAAATGTCTTGATTTTATATTTTAGCAAGCTACCGATGTGCTTTAAACAAGCTTCACGCTTTTTAAAGAACGCTTGATATGAAACTGAATATATGTAATTACTTGAAATATTAGGGCGCAAGTTGATAGAAACAGGTGCATTTCGCACTTTTCAAGCTCGCATTTAGTGAATTTCTTTCACTTTTTCTCGAGACACCTCTATCAGAGTAGTCACACGACTTACTTCATTACGCTATACTGTTTTATGGGACGCGTGGCACGCGAGCATCACCCCTTTCCTCGGAAAAAAAACATAACCCCGTAAATTTTTGTTTTGGGAGTGAAATCGCCTTTAAGTTTTGGCTCTGCATGAATTCCCCTCTCCCTTCTCTCTATACTTTTATATGCGCTTCGCGGTACCTTTTTAATTCATCGGCACAAACATTTATCACAAATGAGCCGCCAAAACAATGAATCTTGGTGCTTTTAGAGACCCGTCGAGTTTCGTTCAAGAGGCACTGTCAATTAAACGCAAACGTTTTCGAAAGGCGAATTTTAGCAATATAGCCGCGCATATCAACGTTTTGTAGTTTTCCGCCAGATAACAATGATGTGACTTGCGGTAATGAACTGCGCACACTTTTGTCGGCCAACACGCACTTGACATGCACATTTGTCATCAACGCCATTAAATCAGACATCACAGAATTGGGTCTTCATATAAACTCTCCGTCTAAAGTCTCATCACCGGTTTTTGTGATGTTACCGCAAAAAATTATATTGAGTAGCCGGTCAACGTAGGACGTAAGCTCAAATTCTCTTATGAAAACGCCGTATTTACAGTCTTTTTAAAAATATTATTTTTATCATTCACAGCTGGCGGCTGTAAAATTTCGAAGCCTTACATGCAAGGTTATTAATTTTTGCCGCATGAAAGCCTCGAATCAGTTTTAGTGCAAAATATATTTTTTTAGATTTTATAATTCTTTTTACGCAAATTTGCAGGCTAATCATTAAAAATTGCCCTAAAAGTCTGTATAAATCCAAACCATGTAATTCAAGCAATGCCTAAGACGCATATGTCCAATACTCAGAATTTTTACAGCTGTTGTAAGGTACATAAACTGATAAATTACAACGTTTGCACGTTTGCATGTTAGGGGTTGAGAAAATTTGGCGATTTACTATAACAATATGATTATAGCTTTTTTTGTCTGATTTAAACTCGATCGAAGGATTCTGTTCTTTGTAGATTATGAGATATCTCTTGTATGTTTTATCAGTTTTGCGATTTATATTCGTGCAAGATGCCCGTCGCATTTCTTAATAACGTTCATTTCTTTTGTCAATATCTTTTGTGCTATTGATATTAATTACCCCTGCACGGGTTCATATAATTGATTTTTATTACCTATTTTTAAAGTGTTGTTTGTTTCCTGTCACTACGCAGTGAGCGTTGTCAAATATATAAGTTTTCTAATATATAACTATAGCCTAGTGACCGGTTGCAAATGTATAAAAACGTAGTTAACTTTTAAGTATAGTTAGTGACAGAATTGACCAATCAGAGTCATGTATTTCCGAGTTAACTACGAATTAACTACGTCAAACGTCACTCTTTAGACGCGCCGAACCTACTGTAAACGAGCTGAAACAAAATATAATTCATTTCAATAAGTTTCGGTCTGTTTCGGCACATGGAAAGAGCGACGTTCCGTGACCTAGGCCTAAGATCTCCAACATCATAATTAATTTTGATATATTCTTGCTTTATTGCGTCTTTCCATGGGACATGTCGCAGCTCTCGGAAGCTTTCGTCCAATTGGATAATGCTTTTCTATGCTTTCTGAAGAACGAAGCTATATGCTATTGGTTGAAACAGAAATGTATTGTAAAGTTCAGCCAATGAAAAAGCATTTTTGTGAGGAGCTGCGACACTTGTCGTACACGGTTCTCAGGCCAACAGGGAGACCCTGGTAACGAGGTTGTTCCTTGGCCGTTCTCTATTTAAACATTATCCAATATTCTGTATATATAGCTATACATGCTCTGGGATGGGGTATCAGAAGTTTTGCTTGCCAACTGAAAAACGATTTGCAATATAATTGCATCTTCACAATGATCTTCACCTAAAAAGCTCTTGGGAATGGTAAAATATTTACAGTGATAAATTACTCAGTGTAACTTTTAACTGCAAGTTAACTTTTAACTGTAGTTAAGGACAGAATTAGCCAACCAGGGTCATGTAATTCACATTTCTGAGTTAACTGTCTTTTATACAACTGGGGCAGGTTGTTCGAAAGGCGTTTAGCTTAAACGGCGGATACTGAGTTCAAAATGGAAAACAAATTATCTCTTTACTTTAGTCAACAAATGAACTGAACGATGTAAATAGCTTAATTTTTAATGGAAGTACATATTCAATGCATAAGATGCATGTTCAGTCATACACAAGATGTATTAGAGTATTTTTAAATTTTGGTTTATCCAGTTTAAGCTAAACCCCTTTCAAACAACCGCCCCCTGCTACGACAGATGGGCTTATTCGAAGATTG
Organism: Dendronephthya gigantea; assembly: GCF_004324835.1. NCBI lineage: Eukaryota > Metazoa > Cnidaria > Anthozoa > Malacalcyonacea > Nephtheidae > Dendronephthya > Dendronephthya gigantea. The sequence continues at coordinate 1,033,696 of NW_021163024.1, read as the reverse complement.
ACTGATTTAAAAGAGAGGGCAAAGAATTGTCCAGTGAGTAAAGAAATTGAAGGATTTGCCGGGTGTTTTGAAAATATACATTTTGCTACTCAATTCAAATCAATTGGCGGGAAAATTCCCCGCGGTAATTTATGCACAAAACATGGCGGCCGATTATATAGTGAATACCAGTGTTCATTGATCAATCATCAATATTTAGTTATATTCTCATATTCATTGGACACATTTGAACGACAGACATGTATTGATTGAACACCCCTTTATTTAACATGTTACACTAGTTAGTATGGGATAGAATGGCGGAAAACAAGAATGTATCGATAGTTGGTGAAATAGATGGGCTTATTCGAAGATTGACTGATTTAAAAGAGAGGGCAAAGAATTGTCCAGTGAGTATAGAAAATGAAGGATTTGCCGGGTGTTTAGAAAATATACACAGCCTTATCGGTGATATAGAGACATGTTTGAATAAGGAAACTCATTTGGACATTCAGGATCTAGAATTAGATATTGGTGGTAAGTTACTTTCATTTTTTTTAGATTTAATTGTACTAATAATACTAGGGAGATTGTTTATTGTCAGAGGTGGATTTACTTTTTCATGGAGGTTTCTCCACTGTACGATTAATGAACACAATGTGACACAAGTATTGTAAAAGTTTTGAACTCAATTAATATATTGATGTTGTTAGTCAATGTTCAAACTTCAAATATCAGTTCTGCTGCAAGTATCAGAAACCAAAATTCTCAAAATATGAATAAATGTGAACAACTTACACCATACATACAATTATTTGCATTTGATTTGTAACAACTTATCCAAATGGTAACAAATCATTTGTATTTTTGCTTGGACATACCTACAGCAAACAGTACTCATGCATGCAGTCATAGTGACATAATTATGGATTGTATTTAAGATCAAGAGTTCCTAATGCTATGTCTATGCAATATATATAAAAAATACTAGGTTTGAGCTATTCACAACCTTATCAAATGCTGTATACTGCAGAATGCAAACATGCAACACAGCAATGCATCATTACCTTTTCAAAATCAACCAAATTAATTGATGGAGTGATGTTTTACAAATATTCCTTGCAGCATTTAATTATTATAAATATATTAATAACCATTTTTCATCAATTATCATTCTAGATACCCTTGAGTAGCTGTATTGTAATATACCTGTTAAACCGCTGCTAAAATGTCATGAAATTTCATTAGATTTTTACAGGAATTTTTACACATGATATATTGCAATCTCACAGGAAATCTTTGTCAATTCAATTTCGCACTAATTATCTTGTTTACAATATAATTGTTGATACGAAACAGATTTCTATACATTGTGTCACACTTGTTTTCGTATGAATCTTTTAAGATAGAGAAACTAGAGCACAGTTGGAGCCAGTGTCCATTAATTTATGTAGTGATGTGGATGAAGACGATGGAGAATCGTTATCTCTTCACGAAGAGGATGATTGGGGGGACAGTGATGGCATTGATGCTGTATTATCTCAAGTACGTAAAATTAAATTTGTTAAACGCAATTATAAATTTGGTATTAATTGCACGTGTTTTGTTCTATTATATATAATATAACTTTTGCAATTCATTTTTGTTTCCTTAATGGTGATTGGCTTGTTATATATACTAGGGTGATTTCTATTGGCTATGAGCAAAACTGCAGTTGCAATTCCGAAAGAGTACATACAATTAATGCTCACTCTTGGCCTCTTGAACTTCTCTTGTCCAATGAAATTGCAGTGTTTACCATTGATAACCGAAGATATATAATTAATAAAAGAACTGTTCTCCTTATGGCCAATTAGTAATCAGTAATGTTAGCATATGCTAATAACAAGCATTGTTACTGTAGTATGGTGATAAATTCCTATAGAATTTAGTATATTCCCTGATCAATGTCACTCTTCATATTCGATCACAAATGGTAATAACTAATAAGAATGCCAAATGAATGACAATTTTTTTGGATGATAAAATTTTTTAGGTTGACGTAGACGCTTTAGTATTTAATGAAAGTTTTCAAGACAGGGATGACAATTCTTTTCGAGAAGGAGATGATACGACCTTATCTTGTAAGTTGCATATTGAGGCATAACAAAATGCCTTAATTTATCTTTTTTCAAAACCTGGTTCCATTTTGTCATTCTTGTCTTGAACAAGTCATTTTTACTGACGAGAAAAGTAAGAGTGCATATGTAGATTTATTTCCTGTTTTCAAATCAGTTATATTTAACTACACACAGGAGATGACATTAGCAGGCACCGGAACCATGGGACCAGGGGTGGGGGCAGGGGGGGTATGGATGGGGTCAGGTAGAGGGGGGGGCTTTCCCTTTAGACTCTCCTAGACATTGAATGCCCTAGTTTATAATTTTCGTTCTTCAATATGTCGAAAGCAGAAGTACACAACGTTGTGAATTCCGAGCAAAATTAGCATCTCTGAGTGAACCTTCTACCTTCATTATTCTATGATATGGGTCTGTAGATCTATCAAAAGAGCAGGCTCGCTAGTGAGAACAAAATAGGCGCTTTCTAATGTCTATTTCGTTGAACACTACACATAGATATTAAACTACACATAAAACTACACATGAATTATATTGTATATGAAAACTACACATAAAGCTATTCCGCCTTTCAAATTTCCGTGAGAGAGCAGTGTTTTTATAATAATTTTTTTGCAGGTTCTGAGGACGTAAAACCTGATTCAAAGTACACAGATTTTTTAAAGGCGCATTTTGGTTATTCTAACTTCAGGCCGTGAGTAACGTCTTTATCCTAGCTATATCACATCCTTACTCAGGTCTCCCGCGTACTGCTGTTGACCCAAAGTTTACTGTACTCGTCCCTAGGTTCCGTATACTAGACTCTGCGGAAAATCTGGGTTCAAGGATGTTGACCATCCAGAATGGTTTAATTTAAATTATCGTCAATGAGAGCATTTTATTGAAATTTTAGGTTGCAGTGGGCAATAATTAGCTCAATTATTGATATGAAGAGAGATGTCTGTGTTGTCATGTCTACAGGTTTGTTTTCTACCTGTTCTCTGATCCTTTTGTATTGACATTTTCTCTGTCGATTTTTCCACCCCTTCCTCCATTATCGTTCCCAGGTATTTCGCTGTACGCGAAAAAACTGGGAACGAGGATGTCCCTTCCTCATCGGTTCTTTGTATTAATAAGGCGTTAATTGAGTATTAGCACTAGCTGTAATAGACCTTTCTCATAATGGCGTCAAACGCAGAAAACGTGATGTTACAAGACGTTTGATTGGCTTGTTAGTTTTGTGGAGCCATGGAAACGTTTTTATTTCTTTACTGTGTGTGAATATCTTCGCTAGGTTACGGCAAGAGTTTATGTTATCAATACCCTGCTATTTATACTGGTAAAACTACCATCGTTGTCTCACCGTTGATCTCGTTAATGCAAGATCAAGTACAGAAACTGGGGTAATCATATATCATTGTCACAGGATATCATAAAGAAAGTCATCCTCCCCCCCAGACTAGAGCCATTTTATATAATTGAGCACCAGTGAACTCAAATAAAACTGGAACGCTCACTCTCTGACTTTCCCACATTAATGAGTGAAGCCAAGATGGCGGATCATGAAGCCTTTCATGTAGGTATGATCCAGGCCTCCGGCGCGGAAATATCAAAGGAAAATAAAAATTGCCGCCATTTTACCTACGAAATTTCCGCGTGGAGGCCTGGATCATACCTACAAGAAAGCCTTTAGTGTCTGCCATATTGGCTTCTAATTTTTCGCAGATCTAGCGTTCCAGTCTTTTTTGAGTTCACTGTTGGGTACTAATTTCCTTCCCAAACTCCCCAAATTTGAACTGATACTCAGATTAGCGCCCTACCTGCACCTGTTTGTTCTAAGCTAGGGCCCACACCTCCTGGGGAGTGTGCATCGACCGCACCCCACTTCATCCCTGTAGTGACTTAACAAGAGAGCGCCAGCTGATGTTCACCGTACTTGCTAAGTGACAAATCATGACATGCAAAAGCGCGAAATATAATGGTCGAAATATTTTATAATTATATAGAATCTTTAAAAACACTAAAGCAATACCTGTAATTTATTTTTTTTAACAGAGTATTCAATATTTCGGCATGTTATCTTGGCTCAGCACAGACTAATCATGCAGAAGTGAAGAACGGTGTCATGAGGTATTATTGCTCATCTTTGTTTTTGTGATTTTGAAATTGGATATTTCGGACATTTTAAATCAGGGATTTACACAGTAGCTCAACAGAGTGGGTCGTAACTAAAATGTATTTGCACATGTGATATGCACTTTCTGTCCCCACGAGTTAAGTCCCTGTACGAGGTTGACTGTCCATATGCCTTAATCTGTGTTCGTGGTTTTATTCTTGATGTGTGCATAACTCAGGTGAATGGTTATTATGATGGCGCTACTCAGAATTCCCAATAGTTAGTTTAAGATCTAAGACGTGGTTAGCTCGACGTCGCTAGTCTATTACTTTGCTTGAACTAAGGTACGAGAAATTAATTATGCTGCCAGGACTATGAAATAATCAAACAAACGTTTGAATTGTGCTAAGAGCCTCCGATGTCTAGTTGATATTGCAGTTAATTCATACAAGCTATCAAACAGCTATCATGTTTTCGTTGCTTTCATGACAAAATGCCTTGAAAATGCCTCATTTGAAGGCGTCGTAAGAATGACAACGCTGTCATCAGACCACAAATTATGCATACCTATTGTCTCGCGTGTAAAGTTTCTTCCTTTTGCAAGCGCGTCGTCGAGCTGGTCGCGTCGTGAATCTTAAACTCCCCATTACTACTACTGGGGCAAGACGGTTCGAATATCACCTAATAGCTTATCAGGCGGAGCATGCGATTATCAAACCAAAGGTTATGGGTTCGATTACCTCCGTGGTCAATCTAATCTCTGGTTCATTGTATGGTCAGCGCGTGCGTTTATTTGTAAACAAAACAGTAACATAAAGTGTCTAACACTTTTAATATTATTCAATTAAGATTTATTGAGAACTAAGCTTCGCTGCAGGCTGTCATTAGCCATTTCAGCTTACTCGGTTGGTAACTCTGAGTAGCACCAACGTAATAATATTTGGTTATTCCTGTCAGTTTTAACATTTAAACTCAAGAGTTGGCAATTTCACGATAGAAAAAATACCAGCCTAAAATGGAGAGCAAATTGTGATTCGCCAGAGAGTTTCTTATCTGCCTTTTCCTTTAATTTCCAGGCCCGTACGCCTATGACACAGAAATGATATTTATTATTTGACAAATGACTATAAGAAATGTCTAATATTTTGGCCTATGACCATAGCGAAAAAATCTACCATCAACTATATAATTATCACACAGATCAATCGGACCATATGTATTTTACGAAATATATATTTCTCGTGATGTCTGCTGTTTATTGTTGTGTTTTCAAGTCCTGTAAAGGTCTGTTCACACGATCCAATTTTGTTGAAACCAATTCACTTCTGATGGATGTTTTACAGTCTGTTGAATTGCCATGTATACGAGCAGCAATCCACCGAAGCAAATGCACTACTGCTTTATCAATGACCGACTATATTTCATACGTCAGAAGTGAATTAGATCCAACAAAATTGGATCGTGTGAAAAGACCTTAATACTTACACTGCTGTACATAAATTTCTAGAGGTAACTATCGCATCGTGTACGTGACGCCAGAATACATTTCAACAGATGCAGATTTTCTAAAAAATGTGCATAAAAATATTGGTAAGTACACCGACATATTAACACAAGTGCACATACATTAACCATGCAGGCATTGAGATGTACATGCATGGAAATGCAGCCCTTGCTTTTCTTTTTTAGGTATTGCATGTGTTGCGATTGACGAAGCTCATTGTGTCTCTCAGTGGGGTCATGACTTCAGAGTGTCTTACAGGAATCTGGGAGATATCAAAACTAGGTTTCCAGATGTATGTGCATGGGCTTGTCGATAAAGTCATTTACCAAATTTGTCAATATCAACCAATTTCTCGTTTGCATATTAAATCCTTGCGACTGACGCAATTAACCTTGATTTAATTGAAGCCTTCCACCAAATACAGTTTTGAAGCTTCGCAAAAATATCGATATAGAATTATCTAAACGCCGTTTTCAGACTTTAAGATTTTAATGCGATTTTCTTCTTTCAAAAAATGTGCACGAGTAAATAGTTTGGAAGGCTCTGATGTATAAGTTCTTTTATTTCAAGAAGTCATATTCAACCAATTGCAAGTTTGCAACAGACCAACAACATTTCCACTCGTTGTCGGAATGTCACTACGACTGCTTTTTTATAGATTGTTGTCGTAGCTTTAACTGCAACAGCAACTGCTATGGTACAGAAGGATATTTGCACTTCTTTAAAACTGAAAAATCCTCTGCAAGTACAGACAAGTTTTGACAGGTGAGATTTATTTCTGTCATGCCTGGTTTCCATTAAGTTGTAAGTGTAGTGGTAAACATGTCAAAGTGGCTGATGTGATCGAATATTTCTATGTGTGTGCTGTCAACAATGACCGATTTGAATTTTGCTGCAAACCTAAATTAACTTTCCTAATAGACGTATACGAAAAAGAGCAGGAGGCCTGTGGCGAGGTACACGAAAGCGAGTCTAGTCAGATTTTCATTTTCGGAATTTCAAAGTCATGTTTACTTTTACTTTTCCCCTGGACCTGTCTGAAGCTACAAAAATGATGTTACTTCCAATCATTTTGGACACATTTTTGCAGAAAAAAACCTGACTAGCCTCGTTTTTGTGTAACTCGCTACAGGTCTCTTGCTCTTTTTCGAATACTAGACAATGTAGGTCTATTGGGATGAGGTTTTTAAAGATTTTAGGGGTTTTGCCAGCTAGGATTGTCGCAGGGTCGCTAACTGAAGGATAAGGTTATTGAAGCGTGGGATATAGTAGGATAAAGTTATTAGAGCATGGGTATTGTAGGATAAGGTTATTAGAGCGTGGGATATTTTAGGATAAGGTTATTAGAGCGTGAGATATTTTAGGATAAGCTTTTTAGAGCGTGGGATATTGTAGGATAAGGTTATTGGAGCGTGGGATACTGTAGGATAAGATAGTTACAGGTATTTGCAGCTGTTTTCTGAGAGGGTTGGTTACACGAAGGATTTTTATCATATCGACGTGTGTTTATGAACTTAATATTAGAAAGTCAAACTTTTTTTCCATATTCTTCTCCCAGACCAAACCTGTATCTTGAGGTAAACAAGAAATCTAATGTTGAACAAGACTTGAGCCCTTTTCTCACGGAACTGTCCAGGTTTGTAATTTCTGACACCATGGATTTTTACATGCTGCGTTGTTTGAAATTACCGTTAGTTTTTAATTTTGTTAGAAATATCACGTGTTTTTAATTAATTCGCGCAGTTTACGTCCAAAGCGTCAGCTTTGTGGTACATTTTGTACAGTTGATTGTAAATACTTTTTTTTCTAGAGGTACGAAATCATTCGACGGTTCCACCATCATTTACTGTCCTACAAAAAAAGAAACCGAAAATGTTGCTCGTGTTTTGAGAGGCAAGTGAAGCTGATTTAAGTGTGATGGTTGAGAAAAGACAAGAATTCAAAATCAAAATTCATATTATGGAAATAGTATGGAATTTATAATATCCATACTAATTGCCATTTTCATACTATGGATATAGTATAGAAACAGTATGGGTATAGCAAATATGGTGGGATTTTGAAATAAATTTCCAGTGATATACTTCCTAAGGCAGTAAATAGAAGAACCTCCATCGAACCTTGGACACACATTTTTTATCGAAGCTAAAATATGCCATTGATAACTAAGATCTAGGTTATAATTTCAAGCTACAGTAGTTTCAAATTCTTTATGAGTTTGATGAAAATATTTCGTGTTTTGTGTAATGCGGGTGATTTGCATGGTATTCACTAATAATCACAGAGAATGATCCAGTATAGGGTATGGGAGGGGGGAGTGCAAGCACAGTAGGTAACGGCCTGATATTCAAATGTATATAAATTCCCCAAAATTTATAAACTCCCTCCTCCGTAACATCCTCTTTTTTTCATTCTATAAACAATTTTATATAACCTGTTTTCCCTCAAGGTATTGGAGTGAAGTGCGAGGTTTACCACGCTGGCTTGGCCAACAACAAACGAACGACTGCTCATCACAAATTCATACGAGATGAAGTGCAGGTGATGAGTTTGACATATTTCATCATGAGTTTGCTGATGTTCTGAGGCTTGTGGGTAATAATGATACCATTGAAGTTTTAGGTTATTAATTAACGCTGTTCCCATACCCTTATGAAAAATACGAAGAATGCAATTCATAGTCCATAGAGAAATGGATTGCTGATTAGTTCCAAATGAAATTCCTCCTAGTCACAGCTCCCATTGGCACATTTGAGAAGCTTTAAACCACTGACCTGTATGGCTATATTTTAGAATATATATTTAACAATTCTTTAGTGTATCGTAGCAACCGTGGCGTTCGGCATGGGGATAGATAAGCCTGATGTGCGAAATGTCGTACATTATGGAGGTAGGTTGAATGTCACTTTTCTAACTTACCAACGTTTTTAGGTGCTAAAGGCTGTTTTCCACTTACGTGTTTTTCATACGCACGTACACGCACGTGAAAGTCTAAATCCTTATACATGTTACCTTAAAAGTGAATAAATCGAAAGAACTTAGTTTTTTGCATATTTCAGTATGCATTAGTTGACCTAGATGTTAAATAATAAAAATTTAAAAGTATTATAATTTTCCGTACGTGTACGTGCGTGTAAAAAACGCGTAAGTGGAGAGCAGCCTTAACTAGTGATCGATGTTAAGCGTGGTTGTTATTGAACTCACAGTAAATAGAATATACTTAAATCACAGTTAATAGAATATACATGGTTTGGAAACTAAATAAAAGTGCAATACAACTCATGAATATATAATGTTCACATGTTAAACTTGAATATTGTTTTTCTACAGTGTGTATAGAAAAAAGCAACAACTCGAATATTCGAACTTTGGTGATCGAATTGCTCATGAATATTTCTTTGTTGCGTCTTTTTTTACACCCTGTAGTGTCGAAGTTTGTTTTTATTTTGTTTCTAAAAGTTTACGAGTGTACCACGACATGAAAACTGGGGTATTAAGCTAATAATAAATGCACAATATGACCTGTTTTATATTTTTCAGCGCCGAAGGATATCGAATCTTACTATCAAGAAATAGGACGAGCAGGGAGGGATGGGTAAGTAAAAGAATGTGGTACGCAGGGAGGGATGGGTAAGAATGTGGTACGCTTATAGATTAAAGGAATCACCTGGTAATTGGAATAAGGCTTTATGTGGTTTTCTAGGGATAAAGATAAGAAATAAGGGATAAATATAGGTATAATAATGAATGTTTATGAGCCAATATTCAGCATGGTTATAATTACATTTACCAGCCTGCCAAGTACGTGTTATGTGTTTTACAACAACGGCGATTTTGTCCTTAACAAGTGAGTTGTTAGAGATTTTTATTGTACTGATTGTTTAAAATAAGATTAAGTCTTGAATTCTATCTAGTGAGGAATTCAACCTATCACCATATTTTAGAGACACTGTACAGTAGAAGTATTCGTCGTGTGCAATCCTGTTAAAATGTTTCATGAGACGCCATCTTGGTTAATCCTACATAGTACTTTTTAAAGCAAAAAACGTTGCTTTACTTTTTCCTTGTTTATTCTGTGGCTGGTTAACAATTTTTCCTCGTATTATCTAGAACATGGCTACTAAAATGCTTCGACAACAAGAAACATTTTAATTGTGCATACGTTTTTGAACATAAACCAAGATGGCGGCAATTTCAAACCACTGGTATAATGTACTGTTGTTTTAATGACATGATAATAGTATTTCTAAACGTTTACAGGCACTTCGCAAATACAATCACAAATGATAAGTTCAGAGATCACAAAATCATGATGATACACAAGCTGGAGCAGTATATTGGCACAGTTTTTTGTCGAAGAAGGTACCGCGTTAATCAGCCTTTTACCAAAAGATATCTCAATACATTCTGAGATTGTTAGAGATGGGAAAATATTTCAATACTTAGAAAGATATCTTTGTGTTGAGATAATAATGCAAAAGACCTTTCTTATAATGACGTCAAACGCGGATAGTCTGATGTTACACGTAGTTTGATAGGCTCGATAGTTTTGTGGAGCCAATCAAATTTCATGTAGCATCATACTTTCTGCGTTTGACGTCATTATACGAAAGGTCTATTATATGTTTGCACTTCTATACGTTACATCAACACTGCAGTGCATTTTCAAATGCAATTGCACTCTTGTAAGCGAATTCGTTTCCAAAATCTTTATTCTTATTATTATTATTTTAGAAATTTTGTAAAGACAATAAATACCTACATAGTTACCATTTTATTAAAATTCGTATCGTTTGTTAATCGAAATGAACCAAGTTGATGTGTTTCAGGATTATATTATCTTACTTTGGGGAAACATTGCCGCAAGAAGACAAATTTGGGGAAGAATGTTGTGATAACTGTCAGAAAAGGTACAGATTTTTTACTATTTAACGTGAAAGTGACTTCTGATGACCGTCAATGGTAATTTAAAGTACCCTATAGGCTTCTTCTCTCCCCCAAAAACAAATTAAGTCGTTTCATATACATAGCTATAAAGCTCTTTAACCACACTCTGCATAATTAAAACCTAGTTAACTGAGAAATACACAACTCTCATTGGCCACTTCTGTCCTCAACTACAGTTAAAAGTTAACTATAGTCTTTTACGCAACTGGACACTGGCCGTTAAAGCTGGTTTCCTATGAAAGTTATCTTTCGGATTGCACTGGAACGTTTCTTTTTTACTTAAACCAATTTTTGTTAAAAACAAATAGGCAACGGAATAGGATGGACAATGCATGGTCAATTTGTATGTTAAACTAATAGAGAAATGATGTTTACGTTTTGCAACCTATCCTGGTTGTAGAAGGGTCATCTTTCATTAAATCACACGCAATGATTATTCCAGATCCCTTGGCTTGATCGCGAGTGAAGACGAAAGCACAGTTGATTGCGGCAAAGAAGCGAAGCTATTATTTAGCGCAATCAAGGTAGATTGATACTCCATCATTAAGTTTCACAGAATTTGTCTGAAACGAATCGTATCTGCTGTTTCTGTTAAAAGTTCAGCGAATAATTTTGCTTTCATGTTAGGAAAGTGGAGATGGCAGTTACGGAGTTGGTATACCAATCATGATACTTCGAGGCTCAGTAAGTCGGCCGGGGATTTGGGTAATTTAGGAAGGTATTTGCCCTTAAAAACGCACGTTTAAAGTTGCATTGAAGGATACAGCGTTCAAAGTGAGCAAAAACGTAATCCAAACGCTAACGTTTGGTCTCATGTCGGGACAAGGAAAAATTCCTTAAAGTGGAAGAGAAGTCCGTTTGTTTACATTCTGAACTTTTATACTTCTTGAAATACGTTGTTAAAAATTTGAAATACCCCTTTAAAGTAAAGCCTTTAAATTGTTGAAATAAGCTTTTAATGATTATGACTAGTGTTTTTGATGAGAACAATTTGAGACATGCAAAATTTGGGTAAAATTTTTATCAGAGGACCTCGCATTGTTATGAACAGAACCAAAGCCGAACCGGACTTGACTTCCACTAGTTTTATTTTATTCGTATTTTAGACAAACCGGCGTCTACCTCAGCGCCTAATGCGAGGTGAAAAATATGGCAGTGGCAAGTAAGATTTTGATTTAAAACTTCACATTTCCTATCAATATATGCATTTTGACTGGTCAAATCTCCAACGTACATGATTTACTTCGGACGCTGTAGGTATAAAAGAAGTAAAATTTTGCACGGTTTCTGCTGTTTTACGGACTTATGCCATAATGAATTTTTTTTTTAATTTCAAAATTTAGGTTTGTTGGTAACAACTTTGCGACGAGTTAGCAAAAATAAAATTCTAAGTGCAGTATAGCTTTTAATTTACGCATTTTCACATCTACGCGCGCTTCTGATTTGTTATTCGCGGAGGTAAAATTTTCACGTTTCATAAGAAACACGCAATGGTTAACCTTTACCTGATGCACGTAGGTAGGATCAACCCGTAAATGTATAAAACAGCTGTAACGAAAATTGGTGTAATTTTTTGCCTTGAATCAAGAAGATTCGCCTTTGTTTTTTAGGCATCGCTCAGAGAAGTGGTGGAAAGCTTTTGGTAAGTGCTTTGTCGATTACTGAATGCATGAATCTATTTCATTTCGAGTACGATCAGTCGTGTAAACCTAAACAAATGGTTTGTTTACATTTTGAACTTCTGCATGTATTTTTAAAATACGATGTTCGATATGAAGACTCTCACATGGTTATGGGCAGAACCAATGCTCAGAACGAACTTGATTTTCTCTTTAATTTTTTCAGATTACACTATACACATTGAATTTAGAAAATTAATATTCGTAGTAGACTATGTCTAGTTTTAAATTTTCGTTTTTGCATAGCACGCCAGTTACTTTGTGAGAACTATTTGACAGAGAAAGCTGTCGCTAATGGATGGGGCGCAACAACAGCTATGACAGGTAATGAAATTCACGGTAATATACATCAGGGTAAAATATTGCTGGAGTTTTTTTTTAAAGGAAGGTTCATTCTGACCCATGAGAAGCAACTTAAGCCGGTTTTCCACTAGCGATATTTTTCGCGCGAATCGACATTTTACTTTTGTTTCAGGGCTCTCAACTGCAACCATGCGGAACAAATTGCTCAAATACAAAGGAATAAAGTCGCTTCCCGCGAAAAATATCGCTAGTGGAAAACCGGCTTTAGTAAGCTTTAAACGCTCTAAAAAGCGATTACTTGGATGGGTCCAGCTTGATTTTTTTTGGGTGGCGAGTATTCAGGAAGGCCCAGAGAAGGGGGTGGGTCAGAGGGAGGAGAGATGTGGAGAGATGTGGGTCCCTGGAGGAGAGGAATGGTCGTAGGCAGAAGCGAACTACTTTTTCATCAAGTGCGGTGTTTGTACCTAGCGACGAGTTTTGAGCAATCTATTGTATTATTAGACAAAGCACGCAGATGGCTGGAGTCATCACGTGACGGTGATGTTTGTATGAAGTTGGAACCAAGCCAGGTTAGACTAAATCAGATATTTTACTCTCGCATGTCAGCGCCTTTATAAACCTCTCGTCAATGTGGTACAACAAGTCAACAACTGCCTAAAATAGACAAAAATTAGATCAAAGACCTTTGTTAAAAGGTTTGCCAAAGTTTGTATATTGTATTTGTTATATAGTGTATCATTTGTGCGAAAGGTTTAAATGTAACATTTAAAACATAATGCAAACTAATGTCAAAAAATATTACACATTCTTTGAAAAACTTTCTTAGCTTACGTGGTATTTTCATTTTGTTCTCTGAAAGTTCATTAGCTCTTCCTTTGTTTCATTGGGATTATCCAATGAAACCAGAAATAAGTGTATAATTATGTAATAATTATCCAGTAAAATAAATGATGATTATCTGTCATATAAGATCAGTGTTTCGAACGCTGATAGAGCCTATAATGCCGCTATGAACTTTCACACATGAAAATGACTTTGCAATAGGACATGTTGGCTGAAGAGAGGAGTAATTCACTAAACGTTACTTCGGTTGTGTCCTCCTCGCCTGACACAGTCAGAAATACTGCCAACCCAGTCTTCGAAACAAAACGACGTCCTCTGCTCCAGACTCCCTTGGTCTCTAAGACCGAAGATCCCATCTCGTCAAGAGAAGCATGTCTGGAGGTAAGACTTTGTCTTAATCACTCGGTAATTATTAGAATACACCTGCTACACGTCGTTGACCGGTTTCAACATGGCTGTAACTTAAATGCGTTTTATAGTGATTTCTAACGCAAAATGGGATCCAATCTTCGTCGGTATCTCCATCCATACTTAGATTTCTCAAGGAAGTTAGTTATTTAGGACATCTTAATATATTCGACATACAATTTTATCATTATATTATCTTTTCCAGGGCACTCTATATAGGGATTTGCTGAAATTTCGTGGTGAAATTGCTAGTCGTGAAAGTTGTGCGCCCTACATGATAGCCAATAACAAACAGTTGATTGATATCGCTAAATGCAGGTAATTAAACCAGGGGTCAGTAGTACAAAAGCTGGATAGAGCGCTATGCACCTGATAGTGATTTTCGATCAACCCTTTGTAAAACATACCTTAAAAGCAATGAAATTTAGATTTGGAGTGCTGTGCTTTGTTATAGCTATAGGAACAGAAACATACATGTTACACAACAATTTCATAAAAAAGACACTTTACTTTGTTATGACAATATGAGGGCAACAATTTTTCACTTGTTTCCCTGGCGAAAACATTGCATTTATTGAAAGTCATGTGACTACGAATGAACCAATCACATTTAAAATACACAGCACCTATATAACAATATAAATATATATATATATATATATATATATATATATATATATATATATATATATATATATATATATATATATATATATAGCACCTATATAACCTATATAAAATACACAGCACCTATATAACAATATAAATATATATATATATATATATATTATATATATATATTATATATATATATATATATATATAAAAGTTGCGTTGTGCCAAATACAAGTGTAGATATAGAAAAAGGTTGCTTGTCAACTAGAGAGATATTATTCGAACATAACCACTGCTTTGTATTTTTTAATATCACTTTATTCACAAACGTTTTCGCTCTCTTAGCTCTTCAGGTGATAAATGATGACAGTGGTTATTTTGTTTACTTACATATAGTGTAATATGATACATCCTATTTAGTGTGACTATGTTAAAGTTGTGTTATTTACAAAGATAAAATTAGCATGCATTAAGATTAGGCTCTAGTGTTCTAATTATTTGTTTCTCTTTGGTCTCTCTTATTAGTCTATTAGCGTTGATACACTTATAGATCGGCATAATGTTAAAGTTGCCTTTGCTACATTTAGATAGGTGTTCACTGACGGTTAAATGTCGATATTCTTCGTGTCTAATATGCTGCTTATGCAAAGTTACTCTGTTTCTGAGGTTTTCAGTCGTTCCCACGTAGAAACTGTTGCAATTTGGGCATATTATGATGTAAATAACTCCTTTAGATTTACAGTTCATGTCATATTTTACCGTCCACGTTTTTCCATTCTTCAGTTCAATTTTGTCCCCGGTGATTATATGAGGGCATGTGCCGCAACGAGGTTCATTGCACTTTGTCACAGTTGGCGTGGCGTTGGACGTTGAAAATTCCGCTTTCGTTAAAATTCCTTTTAAGTTTTTCGGTTGTCGTCTGGTTACAATAAGATTTGTTTTCTCCATTGTACTCCTTAATTCGTCTGACAAATTTAAAACTTTCACTGTTTCCCTTACTTTCCCAATAATGCTAGGGTTATTTGGATTGTGTGTTAACACTAGAGGTAATATTCTGCCTTCGGGTTCCTTCGCCTTTGGTGTTCTTAATTCCTCGATAGTTTGGCCTTTCGCTTTTTCGAAGCTTGAGTTAATTAAGGTTGTTGGATAGTTTCGACGTACGAGAAATATTCTAAGTTCTTCCAAGCGTTGTTCACGAATTTCATGGTTGGCGATAATCGTGCAAATTCGTCTAGCTAATGTGTAGGGGATGTTGGTCTTACAGTGTTTGGGATGGCAGGAGTTGAAGTCGAGGTACTGGTGGGAGTCTGTTCCCTTGTAGTAGATGTCTGTGTAGATTGTTCTTCCGTCTTTACATAGTAAGATATCTAGAAAAGGTAGTTGTGACTCATGTACTTCCATTGTAAATCTGAGTTTCGGATGAAGGTCGTTCAAAAGTGTGTGTAGTTCATCAAGTTCCTCCCGTGTTTTGTCCCAAAATAGGAAGCAGTCGTCCAAGTATATTTTAAATATGGCGATGAATTGTTCTCGTTGTTCCGTGCCATAACGGATCTCGAATCGTTCATATAGTTTTCTTTCTAGGAAACCCATCACCAATGTTGCATATGTTGGGGCCATTTTTGTGCCCATGGCGGTTCCTTGAATCTGTCGATAATGTTGGTCATCGAATTTGAACGTATTTTCTTTTAGCACGATGGATACGGCATTTAGAATAAATCCTTTCGAAAATGGGCCATGCGATTCGAACAGTTACTATGAATATATATATGTATATATATATATATATATATATAATATTATATATATATATTATATATATTATATATATTATATATATATATATATATATATATAGCACCTATATAACCTATATGCTAGTTATTTTCTATTATAATAAGGTCTTTAAGGCCTGTTTCAGACGTCGAACTTTTCCTGCGCCGAACCTAATGCAAATGAACTAAAGTCTTTGTTTTGGTTCATTCGCATTGAATTCGGCACATGAAAAGTTCGACATCTGAAACATTCAGCAGTACCCATTTTCGAACACCTTCATTTGCTGTGACTACCAAGTTATTATGCATAAGATCTATTATTGCTTATATTTTTCCCTATTGACATTTCAATTTTTTTCTCTTTGTCTGATCCCGCGCAGACCGTCTTCAACCACGTCATTGATTCAAATCGAAGGATTCTCTAAGAAAATGTGTGAAAAATTTGGTCAAGAGATTATCGATTTCGTGTTAAAATTTTGCAAAGATAATGATTTGTCTACGAATAAAAAAGTTTCCTCAGCTAAGGTACTGTTTCGATTATCTTATTCTGTCCGAAGCAAGTTCGTTTCTAAATGCCTCGAACTCTTTATAACTAATTAAACCCATCAGGTGTACGATTTTACTCATTTTAGTATTTGCAGTTTTTTATACACCCTGTATAGGCCTTACTTTATTATTGCTGCTGCGTGAATGTGCTCGACTGTGTCTTTAAATGAATAATGTTATATTATGGTATTTTTTTTAGAAACCAGTTATTTCTTCTGAATTTTCACTGCCTGGGACAGTGTTCACCACATACAAAGCATTTAATGAAGGAACGCTTTCGATAGTAGGTTTTATTGGATCTGTATATTTTCCGCGCACTATAAAAACCATGATTTTAGTGGGAGGCACAATCATGTATTGCAGTGTATTTATGAATAATGATAAGTTTGTAATTATTTGTTTATGAATCATGATTTTCTAGTAAAGTCCCCACCGTCGTCCAGCTAATTTTTCAGCTTTGTTTTTAGTGGCTCAGAGTAGCATCTTCACAATTTTCATTTTAGATAAATATTGAGATTTATTTTTGTATATGACTTGTAGTTCGGCCAATGCATGTTTCCTGTATATGAATTATGCAAAATTTTCACTGATTAAAGTTTTTTGTAAAAAACACTACAGGAAGAAATTGCCAAATCTCGCAACATGGTCGCCAGCACTATTGAGGGCCATCTTTCTATTGCTATTAAATCTGGCTATCCGGTTGATCTTAAACGAGGTACAATGATATTTGTTTATTTGTACAAATGAAAGCGATGATGATAAAATTATGCTGATTAATGATATGTTGAATAATGATGATTTTTTCCTCGCTAAAAGCCGATTCCCTTCGTCTGCTAAATATGTATAGAAAATAAATACTTATACCATCAAACCGAAACTTGTGCCATTAGAAGAATCAAGTTATAGGTTGGTTTAATTTTCTCAATAGGCAATGCAATGCAACTTTATTTATGCTTAATTTGGTACTCGTTGGGCCTGATTAGGGTTCATACTCACCAGGGGGGGATCCAGCACTATGACACAAGAAAACTGCTAAAAATAACCACTTTTGTAATGCAAATTAGTGCACTGGTGCTGGATCCACCCCTGATACTCACTGATTGGTTTCACGAGCCCCACGCTGTGGCATTACGAGGAATGTTTCATTCAGATCTATCTTATTATCCAAAATTACAGTATTGGAAATATTTGATGTGTTTTAATAATGGGTTAGTTTTGTTTCGAGACGTCCGTTATAAACATTACATTTTATCTAGCTAATGAGGCTTGTTATCCATTGCTTTTTACATAATTCGATGTTTTTAGCTGGTATAACAGATAAAATGTATGAGCAAGTCGTGATGGCTTACAAGTCAGTCAAGTTTGGTCCAGGTATGATAAATTATGATCATTTTTCGGTGCATTCTTGCGCGCAAATAAAAACCGTGCATAGGAAATAAACAGAGTGGAACATTTGCAATTCATGTTAAACAAAATGCTACTCATTTACTATAGCTCATTTGTGAACAATATTGGCTTGTAATACGTCAACTGACCATGCAAGCATGTAATTTCTTTGAACTTGGCTACATTCATATATACCCAACATCCGGGCAGTACATTCCAACCCAACATCCAGCCAGTTCATTCCTACCCAACATCCAGCGAGTTCATTCCTACCCAACATCCAGCGAGTTCATTCCTACCCAACATCAAGGCATTACATTACTACCCAACATCCAGGCAGTACATTCCTACCCAACATCCAGCCAGTTCATTCCTACCCAACATCCAGGCAGTACATTCCTACCCAACATCCAGCCTGTTCATTCCTCCCCAACATCCAGGCAGTTCATTCCTACCCTACATCCAGGCAGTTCATTCCTACCCAACATCTAGGCAGTTCATTCCTACCCAACATCCAGGAAGTTCATTCCTACTCAACATCCAGCCAGTTCATTCCTACCCAACATCCAGGCAGTACATTCCTACCCAACATCCAGGCAGTACATTCCTACCCAACATCCAGGCAGTACATTCCT
Organism: Dendronephthya gigantea; assembly: GCF_004324835.1. Taxonomy (NCBI): domain Eukaryota; kingdom Metazoa; phylum Cnidaria; class Anthozoa; order Malacalcyonacea; family Nephtheidae; genus Dendronephthya; species Dendronephthya gigantea. The sequence goes on along the minus strand of NW_021163024.1, from coordinate 1,014,867 downwards.
ACCCAACATCCAGCCTGTTTATTCCTACCCAACATCCAGGCAGTACATTCCTACCCAACATCCAGCCAGTTCATTCCTACCCAACATCCAGGCAGTTCATTCCTACCCAGCATCCAGGCAGTTCATTCCTACCCAACATCCAGGCAGTACATTCCTACCCAACATCCAGGCAGTACATTCCTACCCAACATCCAGCCAGTTCATTCCTACCCAAAATCCAGGCAGTACATTCCTACCCAACATCCGGCCTGTTCATTCCTACCCAACATCCAGGCAGTTCATTCCTACCCAACATCCAGGCAGTTCATTCCTACCCAACATCTAGGCAGTTCATTCCTACCCAACATCCAGGAAGTTCATTCCTACCCAACATCCAGGCAGTTCATTCCTACCCAACATCCAGGCAGTTCATTCCTACCCAACATCCAGGCAGTTCATTCCTACCCAATTTATATTACGATTACGATTCCCGCCTGGTTCATCAATTGCAACAATCAAATAAATGATTACAATGCCATAATTTTTTAGAAAAAATATGGCTACTTTTTTCTGACATCGATTTTTTCATTCCAGACGGTTTCAAACTTGGTCCAATCAAAGCGCAACTTCCAGACGTGAGTTATGGCCAAATTAAACTTGCTTTGGCTCAAATGGGGAAATCAACTGGCCAAGCAATTCATCAGGTAAAGGCCGGCACTCACCCTTGCCATACCGTATAATTATAATTACTGTGGGTTGTTTATCGCAAAGGTGCAAAGAAGCAAGCTTGGTCCCCAAATAAGGAAAATATGTTTTGTTTTCCCGCGAAATCTCAATGCTAATTTTCTATGATGAACAAAATGTCTCTATTTCCTTAAAGAAACTGCATAAAATGTTTCGTTGTATAGCAACGAGAGATAAAACAAAATGTAGATAACGTTCACACGGTAATCTAACTTTACGAACAAATTTTTAGTTAGTGATAAATTTGAAGTGGGATTCAGGTCAGAAATTGCGCATCGCTCCTGCTAAGTTTCGCCTGTTTAGATTTAAATACCTCATAATGACGTCAAGCGCGGATGAACCTTATGTTACACGAAGTTTTATTGGCCGGTTAGGAATACAGAGCCAATGCAGAGCGTTTGACGTCATTATGAGAATGCGATATATGTTTTGCCTTTCTCTAGACGAGTGTCAGTTCATCACAGGGAACAAAGCGTAAACTACCAGAAATTATGAAACATAAAAGCGACCCTTCAAGACGGCGTCTTAAAATTTAGATTTATCTCAAACAGATCAAATCTAAATAGTGTGTTCACATTTTGTTGTTAAATTGAGAGCTAAATTTTAGCCTTTTTTATTGTTGGTTCATCACAAGCAACAAAGCATAAACTATTGGAAATGATGAAAAATAGGAGTTATCCTTTGAAACAGCGTCTATATAAATTCAGATTCATTTCAAGCAATTGAAATCTATATATGTATTAATGTGTTGATATTTGGTACAAGGAACAAAGCATATAAACTACCAGAAATTATGAAAAAAAAGAGTTATCAATTAAGACTACGTCTTTTAATTCAGACTCATTTCAAGCAGTCCAAATCTATATATATATATTAGAGTGTAGATATTTGGTGTTACACGGAACAAGGCATAATTAAACTACCAGATATCATGAAAAAAAGGAGTTATCGCGTCTTTCATGCATGAGTTCACGCACGTATGACGTATGCGAAAAGCGAATTTTGGTGCAAATTGAATGCATAAATGCAGTAGAATGTGTTATTAAGAAAAGAGGTCTCAACGCTGGCTCGAACCTCATAGCCCAACGCAATTAAGAAGAACACGTCATTCAGGAGGTTGGTGTCGAAATGATATACTTGTTATAGTTTGTTTAATATATATGTAGCAAATGTATGAGGATATCAGTTTAGTTATTAAGTGATTAAGTTTTTTCAGAATTGAAACTGTTAATCATGCAGTCTGAGACTCCGGGTGATTGTCCCGTCCTTAAGCCGGGGCATCGAGAAGTTTATTTATATTTTTAGGGAATTGATTTACTGACTTTCGTTATAAGAACAAATCAATGGAATATTACAAATAAACATTCGTAAACCTTAGGAGGGAAGATAGGAACTCGTTTTGAGACAGATTAAGGGATCTGCCCACAAGAGTTAAAGGCGGGCTGTGCTAATGTGCTTGTTAAAAAATACCAAAAATATTGACTGACTAAACTAAGTTAGGAACGTTTTTGCTAGAGACTGACATGAGGGTCAACTTCTCGGTTCTAAGGTTTGGTTGGTTCTTAACAGTTTTACATTTTACACTTTAAATGTTTGGACACTAACAGCAAGGATGTGTATGCGTTTGTTTATGAAACTCTTATAGATAACTTTGCGATTAAATTTCTTAAAAATCAGAAAGAAAAATCAGGTGAATTCTGACAGAATTGAGAACTTTATGCTAATTATAAAGACTAGTTCCCCCTCCTTATAGCATAATCATGATAATTACGTTGTATCTGATAATTATGTTGTACAAACTTTTTATTACACCAGTTTTTGTGTTCAATGAAACCATGGGTTAATTTTCCATGGGTTAAAAATGGGCCATGTATAGGTTAATTCATGTTTTTTCAGATGTTCTGCATGAAATCCAAAGGCGATATAACAAGCCGCAGGGAGCGAAATTTTATACTTGGTGCGCAGTTTAAAAATACTATAAGTGCGCAGTCCACAGTTATCAGTAAAATGAAAATTCAAACATCATCATGTTGCAGGAAATTTCAAAAACTAGAACAAGCAGAAATTTACAGCTTAATATAAAACTAACATTATAATACGACTTTTTGTTTTTTTTTAGAACGACCGTGTGACCAACGTCCCTGTAGAAATCTTCGCAAATGTATGAACCAAGGAAATTCGTACAAGTGTGTGTGTTTGAAAGGCTGAAGGTGCATTATATATAGGCAGGGGCGTAACTAGAACGATAATTGGGGGGGGATTCATATATCCACTTCTGCCGGAAAGATTTCTTTTGTAAGTGCAATAGCTTACAATAGGAATCCGTCGGGCATAATTATATGAATATTGACCCCCCGCCCAATTATCCCTCTAGCTACGCCCCTGTATATTGGTGTATAAAAAATGCGGAGTTCTCGTCTTAATACAGATTGTTTAGTGCATGCTTATAATGTGAAAAATTAAAAGGCGGTATTTCGTTTCTAATAGATATAAAATAGTCGGGATGTATATGGGGGACCAGGTTTAAATGGCAGACACCGAAATCCGCGGTTTACACTATATACTTGCAAGTTTTGAAAACGATACGAGATTCTTACATTATGGGATGCCAAGGGATGGCGTTGACACCGCGGTATATGAGAAAACGCGAATAGTAAAAGTTAAAAACGGAATACTGACTGTAAGGGTATGTGGTCACATGTAGGGTTCACGTAACAAACGTAAGGTTTCATCACAGGTGATGAAAAAAAAATTGGCGCAAAGTGTAGATTTTGATAGAAAGTTTTGCCGCAAAGTTATTCGTGTGTAGCTACTGCTGTATCATATTCCATCTTTTTTAAAGGGTTTATTCAGCACGTCGTCTGTAATGTCGTATGAATGCGGGCAAATAATCATAGATAAGGTTAAGCAATAGAATGAAATTGAGCCATGTTCTTGCATGTGAACGCCAAAACGTAATAACACTAATCTGGTAATTATCCGGCAGCACTTATTCGGTACCTAACACTTATCCCGTACCTAACACTTATCCCATAACAATAAACCTATCGTCCAAAAAGAGTTAAAACCGGTAACTTTTCTACCGACAGAGTGAGTTCCATTCCGGCGTCGTATGAACGAGGTTTCACTCTTATGAATTATTTCGATCGCGAATAAAGTTGTATCTAAATTTATATACATGGAGGCAGTTTGCTGCTGTATACGTTTAACAAATCACGAGAGGCGCAACATCTTATTAAATATGCAACAATCGCATTTAATGACTTTTTAATATTAAGATTTCAAGACTAATATTAAGATTTCAAGTGCATAATATAGACACAAACACTTAACGAGTGTTACTCTCCTTACGAAGGCCCTCAAGTCGAAACGTCGAGAAGTGTTTTGTCTATTTTAGGCAGTCGTTAAATACATTTGATGTTAAGTGATTTGAAAACGCTGCCACGTTGCTCTCTGGTAATATTAATTAAGATTGCACTTGGAAATGCACTAATTGCGTCGTTTTGTGACGCTAAAAGGTTTTTGCCGGTTGTAAAAGAATTATTCATCAGCAGATATACCCATTTTCGGTTAATCAGTCTTAGAGAATAGTTTATATATTTTGACAGCCTTTTTCTTATAGAAATTAAAGTAAGAAATTTGATACGAATATGATATCTTTCCTTCCCAATATTGGTAAATTTTCAGGTAATTAAACCGATTGAAAATTAGCCGACTCACTAGACATTCTGCCCTAATTCTGCACATTTTTCAAGGCTCATTAGACATTCCCCCCCAATTTTTCAAGGGACCAAAAGCGCCTTTTTGGGATTAAAAATGTCTTTATGGAGAACCTAATGTAGCTAGCTATAAATACTATTTTACAATCGAAGGTGCTCTTTTTGTTTCCTTACCATGCCCATGCACTTACAGCCAAGTGCCCAAATCGTTTTGAGAGCATGAATACAAACTATACTAGTGGTGTCTCTATTAATATTTTTAGTTGCCTTAACTAAGCGCGAAGCAAGAATCAAACCGTAATGCTTCTGGTATCAACTAAAGGTCTTCTCTTTATATCTGCAAGATGCTATATTCGTATAGTTTCTCCCGATTTACATAGTTTCAGAATTGTTAAGTATAGCTATTAGATTGAGGGCTACTAGGGCCTATACTATAATTGCGTCAAAATTCGGGTTGCAGCTGTTTCTACGAAAGTAACACAATATACAAAATATCTGAAAGTTATTACCTACATAGTAATTCATTCAAGAAGTATTTTAACGTCTTTTGTTACTAAACATTAGACTAATATATCAATTTCTTTTTTAAACATTAGATTAATATATCAATTTATTTTTGAATATAAAAATAACTTAATTATTTGCAATAAATGAATTGTTTTCTTTTTTCAAGCTAAAAGGGTTTTGACGTTCATAAATGTAGCTAATTTCCAATGGAATAGCGGTGTAAACACCTGCGTGCATAAAAGCTTTTATATATATTCTAAAGCGAGCACGTTGAACAGAACAGTGTACTTTAGCTCTGCTTCATATTATTATATGTCGATGCCTTTATGAAAGATAAAAGAGAAGAAAGTTGGGATATATAGAAATGGCGAACATTACAGATGGGGAGAGAAAAATATCCATTTGCTTATTTTATGCTTCGCATTTGGAAATTTCCAACCATAATCTTTTGAACATTTTCATGACGAACAGAATTGTTCAGCTCGTATTTTTGTCTCTGCTTCTTATTGCCACTGTTTTATTAAATGGTATATCCGTTGTGACCATTTTGAACTGTCCTCAACTCAAGTCAAAAATTTCTTATTTTCTCATTCTCGTTCAGTCAGGGGCTGACTTAGTCGTGGCAATGACTGCGATGCCCATTCATATTTGGCTGAGTGCGAGGCACATTGCTGGAATTACAAAATGTATGAAGTATCAACGTCTTTTTTCCAGTCTATTCGACGCGACAGTTGGAATTTCTTTTTTTTCACTGTGTGCAATGACATATGACAGATATATGGGGGTGTTATTCCCTTTTAGGCATCGAACAACGGTGACAAAGAAAAAATTAGTGAAGTTTCAATTTTGCTCTGTGATAATAACGAGCGTAATGATCGCAATAAACTCTATAAACTCATTCACAATGAAATTATATCATATTTTCTCTACCGCTTTAGTATTGATATGTTTCTCATTTATTGCTTTTGCTTATATCAAAATATTTTTTACTGCAAGAAGAGAAACACTCTCGTTGCAGCAACCAGTTGATATCGTTAACCAAGAAAGTGGGCCTGTTTCCAAAAGAAAACGGCGTTTCTTACGGGAATTGAAGTTAGCGAAGTCTTGTTTTCTGGTTGTGCTTGCCTTTTTGCTTTCTTTCGCTCCTCCAATTATTTGGGTGATAACTCGATCAAAAGTAAAGAATGAGACTGTGTACGTGATCTTAGAGCTTTGGCACACTAAGTCAACATTGATTAATACCAGCGTTAACAGTTTACTTTTCTTTTGGGCGAAACCGAAATTGAGAATCGAGGCAGCAAACCTTTTTAGGAAGCTCCGTGGCTAGGACGTCTAAATCTGTTTTAAAAAAATTCTACTGTTACAATCTCTAGTGGGCTTTAAAGGACGTGCCTCTTAATTATGTTTTCGCATTGGAAAATAACGATCGAAGTGTAGATGTCATTAACAAGAACTCTCATATCCTAATACTGGGAATTTATTTTTGACCGTCCAGTCGATCAGTGTTGCAAAGCTCGGAGCGTTTCCAAACACCAGCAGATGCTAACGGAAGGAAAGTGTGAAAGTAGATGTACTTGAGGTGAACTTCAGAGTACTTGGAATACAAACATTCGCTTACGCTAACAGTAACAATAAATAAGTAACCATATGAATTTTTAGGATATTCAATATTAACAAGTGAATAAAATGTTCAATAAAGGAGAGTCTCCACTTGAAACATTAAAGTGTGACAGAAAGAAGAGGGTATTGTGAAATTCTGATGGATAATTCGTTAGGGCTGCAATACGTCATACTATCTTATGTATATCTTATGTATATATAATTTTCTAAAGCTGGCAACTCTTTGACAAAAAATATAATGCATACATTAATAGACCTTACGCTAATTACGTCACAACATTTTAACATCACAACGTTTTAAATTTAGAGTCACCTTAAATGAAATGGATTTCAAGTTTTACTTTTGCAAGCCACGTGCAAAGATGCAAAACATCCTTCTTCAACAAATGAATGAAAAGTTATATTTCATGCACGGGTTATAGAAGGATGTTTTGCATCTTTGCAAATAGGTAGCTTGTGAGAGAAAAACTTGAAATCCATCTCATTTAAGGTGGTTCTAAATTTAAAACGATACATCATGTTGTGACGTAATTACCGAAACGCGAAACGGTCTATTGCATACAAATGCATACAAAATTTCTGATTGGCTGTTGGAAGTTCGGAAAATTACGAAGGCCGACTCAATGAAAAAAAACGCCTTCGTAATTTTCCGAACTTGCAACAGCCAATCAGAAATCTGCGGGCGAATTTTCCGAAGATGACGTCTATCGAATAAAATGCATCCCGACTAGGTTTTGCAAAAGTATCGAGTATTTGCAAAATTTAATTAAGTTGTTTTCAAGTCTAAAAAAAATAACAGATAACTTTAGTAAGTACACACAAGGTGTTTTGTATCTATTTTGTTTTTAAGAAACCAACGTAATTTCTGTGTTTCAAGCCGGATGGCATTAATGTATGCATTATATTTTATGTAGGAGAATTGCCCATGGTTAACATCTTACGTCCACATGAACTCTTTCTGCTTAATTGATTTAAAATTGGGAAGGGGGGAGGGAGCCAGTGATGATAGGTACTGGGAAGTATGACGAAAATTTCCTGCTGCAGTAAATGAGTTTTATGATCACGTGGTAAAATCCTTTTTCCGATTGGACAATTTGAGGTACAATTTGAGGCTGACTATAAAGTCAAGAATATTCAGGCGGCGGCACATCAAAGGAAGACACTGCAAAAAATATTTTAGAGTATATGAATGTATGAATAATAATCTATATTGACCTCTATGTGCATATAATGTCGTCATTAATTTGACTCTTATTGGTTTTGTGATTGTTTTGTTTCTTAATCGATGTCATATTGCTTCCAGTCGTACGGATGATGGAGGAAAATTAATATCGTCATTACTACAATCGTAAAGTATCCATGTTATAGATCGACAATCACACACAGTGAGCATATAACAGCTATTACGGTAAGCCGAAAAATCATGCGCCTGATTTATATTTTATAATAAAATTATGGTTGTCATGTCTTCAATATTGTAATGAAATAAAGCCAGTGTGTAAACATATACAGTTTCAACATTCAGCGTTTGAAATATAGTGTCAAACGATGAAATATTACTCTATTATCAATTGTGAACGCGTCAGTACGTAGCTATATAGAAGTTGACTGATCTAAAAAAACACAACTCGCTGTTGAGAGAAAGTGTTGTTTGACACTGACACTGGTGTGTATTCCGTTTTGTGAGTAAATGCTTAGTAAATTTAATGAACAATTGGAAATCTCGTTCTGTGGTTTGGTAAATTTTGTAAATAAAAAACGAACCCGTTTTGTTTTTCTCTCATATCTTTAGTTTTCATTCATTTCTATCAGGGCTCTAATAACATTAAAAGTTTTGAATATATTTCAACTTTATTTAGTCGAGACTTAATCCATGAATGCCTTACCAGAAATTCATACAAGTTTCGGATAAAGCTGTACTGCACGCATTACGGCTTATCGCAAAAAATGTTGTTACCTTTGAGTTTGGCCCACTGCATGCCTTCTAGACAGTGCTAAAAGGGAACTTCCTCCAAGACATATTAATGTAAATAAATTGTTGTGAAGCTATGTTGTTGTCAGCTGATATAAATATTGTGTATGTATATAATACATATCACGTACCAACATGGCTTTTATGCATATTATTGAGAATTATACATATATGATGCATGAATCAGCCTCAATTTTAGCTTGAAGGCATAAACTTCAATGCTTTTATTTTTTTACTTTTCCTCTTTACATTCCACATACCTTTTGATCTTAGTCATTGATTAAATGAGGGCATTTGGTTACAAATTGAAAATTTTAATTAAAATTTTAAGCCTAAAATAAACGTTGAGGAAATTAAAATTGCTTTTGAATACTTCCGACATTGGTACTGCGCTATGCTGTATGATCTATGAAATACCCTCGCATTGGAGCATAAACTTTCTTTTAATCTTTTTTAAAAAGAGTAATCATCTCATCTGACAAAGGTTAATATAGTTATATATAATTATAACGTTAAAAAACGATTATTACTGCGTCGCGCACTGCGCGAACGCAGTCTTAAATTGCCGTCGGTTTTTTGTTTTTTTTTTGTGTTTTTTACGTTTTCGACCCGGTCTACCTGGCCGCGCAGGCGAACTAAGATACTCGTATTTTTAACTCGTTTGATTTCGTATCGAAATATTTTCGTGCTAAACACACTTCAAATAGTAATCTAAGCCTAGTAACCCCCACAAAAGAAATATTTTACTGAAACAAAAAATTGAAAAAGTTTGTTGTCGCCGGGATTCGAACTCGGGTCGTGCGAACCAAAAGCAGGAAACTGCATGCACGATACACGTCATATAAAATAACACGTACACGAGTCGCTGTGCATGGCCGATAGCGCAGGAAATCTAGACGTCTGTCGTTCGAGAAAATACGTACAGGTAATCATAATGCTAGATTCTCGTCTTGTCTTATTTGATATGCTCACTCTGCATACACCAGCACACACTGATCATGGTAAACCTACTCTAAAACGGGTTTACAGACAACGATCACATGAATCATGAAAGCCTTGTATGCCATGAAAGCCTTGTATGCTATGAAAGCCTTGTATGCCATTCTATGCTATTTTTCAATCAAACGCACTTTCCTTTCAAGGGTAAAAACGGCCAGACCGATCCTATTGAATTTCAGTACAAACTGATTCCCAGAGTACATGATACCAAACTCAGCCTTATTCACGTATATCGTTAGCTACATATGCCTAGCACCAATAATGCAGTTTTACCCGTATATTCTGTACGAAGTGCTCTATTTACTAGAAAACCTAAGAAAGAAACTTTTTTCTAAAGGAATAAATATTGACAGGAAATGGGGCACAGTTGCATGCAACGATTAGCGCGACGCAGTAACCGCCAGAATTGGCGTCTTGTTCTAGTATAGCTTCCGGTTGGCAGTTGTTCAAAAGACGGTTAGCTTAACCTTGGATTAAAGCAACTTTTTACATGAATTTTTTCAATCACTTGTTTGTAAAGTTGAATATCTTTTTTCATAAATATTTTCCGGACAGATAGAAGTAATATTTTCTAAAGTTTTAAGTCGAACAGTGGTTCAGAAGCACATGCATAAACTAAAAAAGTGGGCTAAAATTTACGCTAAATAGCGCTAACCTAGCTTTGAAAAACTGGGCCCGGTTATTGAATAATAATATAATAAAATTAACAATACTTCCAACTCGGTTTTAGCCTGCCGTTGGTTTCCAATATTTTAATACAATCAAGAGAGACAGCCTGTGCCAGCCTGTTTGTCGTATTAAGAAAGTTATTGTTATCATACAATAGAGCTGTTATAGTAATACGCGCCGGACAATGGTGTGATTGCGATACGTTTTGGGTACAGCGGATCGTAAAGGTTCGACTTTTGCCCTCGTTTCCTCGCTAGAATTCGGATGCCGACTCCAGAAAAAAATTGTTTATGAAAACTTAGATATAAAAAAAACACACGATAACATAAACATCATTGTTGAATATATTCCGGAAAAAAGTAGGTAACGGGGTAAAATTCAACGTATATATATGGGTGGTTATATAACAAACAGCTAACTTAATGCCAATGTTAATATTTTTAACCAGATGTCATGGCAGCCGCTATACCTTCATCTCTTTGTACTGGCATTCACTCTTTCAAAAGGACAAAGTAAAAGCCTAGTAAAGAATGCTTTTGCATGACCATGCATTTGTCAAGTTATATGTGCATAATTATAATTATAAACGAAAGCAAAAGGACAGCGGACCATTAAGTTAATACTACACATCTTTACTTTGATAATATTTTTTATTATTTCATTTTTGAATTGACATAATTACAGATCCTACTACATTTGGATTCCAACATTCCACGTACACAGTTGGTGAGGCTGATGGTTTCTTGAAAGTTTGTCTTGATGTCAGGAATTATAAGAATGTCTTTAGTGGATTGTAAGTTTGGATTCATTTTGCATACGCCTTATACGCACGATTTAAAATGCCAGGGTATGGTAGTCATTATTTCCTCACAGAAAACTCAAATTTATGATGTTATAGCTGTGCTCATAGAATGCGAGCTATCCTCCAATCTGATTGGTCGAGCTACCCGCTTAGCTCATCAATTTAACAGCGAGTAGCAAAACCAAACTGCAACTTACAGGGGCGTGGCGTGACTATCTTAATTGGGGGGGGGGGATGTAACCCTCAATTTTACCGGCGAACTCGCGGCACTTGAATCACGTCTAAAGAAAGCATATTAGCTTTTGGTCAGTCTTTCAACAGACGAGTGAGACGACTTGTCAAATTATCGCAAGCAACTAAGTAAGTTCAGCAGAGTTATACTTTTTACCGACGCCTGTGTGGTATAACGTCGCGTTTAACTTGCCATCCGCAAATCACCGAAAAAAGATAAAATTATTTAGTCCAATTTTATTCTGCATTACAAGATTAACATTCAGAAATGGCACTGCAACAAGTGGAGAAGATTACTCAGATGAAGAGGAATCTGTCGGAATACAAAGTTTTATTCAAAAAACTGATTGCGAAAATATTGATATAATTGATGATAACAGTTATGAAGGCAGCGAAAATTTTACAATTGTTTTGACGTTAAATAACAATCCAAATGTTCAAATAACTGTTGGCGAAGCGACAGTGACTATCATAGATGATGACGGTAATGATTTGAGATATATTTTCTATATAATTTTATCATAGTTACTTACATTTTTACTGTGCAACGCAAGTGCAGATAGCACAGCATCTCTTTATTTGTTCACTATTGGTTTATGAAAATTAAGTCTCGTACATCACCATTCGTCGGCGCTGTTTTTGTGGGTTGTTATTGATGATTAAAATGCTTTGTCTATTTAAAAAAAATATTTTCTTCATTGGTCACTCATAATGGGTCGTAAAACATCGCCGACGAATCACGACATACTGTATACCAGGCCTATAAGTCTTTAATTCTCATTATTTTCGTAATTGTTGCAAAGGATAAACGTTCGAAACACTTGCTTCAGTCAGCAATGTCTCAAAATTTCTCAGGCTCTATGCAAATTTTAGTGTACATTAAAACTTAAAATATTTCCCAACTTTTTCAGCTGCCCCCCCGCCTCCTACTACATTTGGATTCAAAAAATCTACCTATATTGTTGGTGAGGCAGATGGTAAATTGCAAGTTTGTCTTGGTGTTAGCAATTTTGATGGGACTTCCTTTTCAGGAACGTGAGTAAATTTTCTTTATAATAATTTTTAAGCACAACAGGGTAGCGGACGGAATACTTTTTTATTGAATCATCCATGCATTATTGTTAAAAATTTTAAACAATTTATTTCTCTCTTTTTCACTCTCGTACTGTAATTTCAAAGTGAACAGTCCTCTTTCTCAACATCTTTGATCTTTAGATGAAAAATATCAGTTTTGATGACAATAATTAATAAATCGATAAATCTGTACAACCAAGATATGCGGCTAATTTTTTGTGTATCGGTTTAATGTGTTTATCATAATTATTTTAAGATTAACATTCAGAAATGGCACTGCAACAAGCGGAGAAGATTACTCAGATGATGAGAAATCTGTTGGAATACAAAGTTTTATTCAAACAACATATTGCGCTGATATTTTGATAATTGATGATAACATTTATGAAGGCAGCGAAAATTTTACAGTTGTTTTGACGTTAAATAACAATCCCAACGTTCAAATTACTGTTGGCGAAGCGACAGTGACTATCACAGATGATGACGGTAATGATTTGAGATGTATTTTCTATATAATTTATTATAGTTGCTGACATTTTTTTACAGTGCAACGCAAGTGCAGATAGCACAGCATTTCTTTATTTGTCCACTATTGATTTATGAAAATTAGGTCTCGTACATCGCCATTCGTCGGCACTGTTTTTGTCGTTTATTATTGATGCGTAAAATGCTTTGTCTATTTTAAAAAATTTTTTCTTCATTGGTCACTCATAATGGGTCGTAAAAATACATACTGAATGAGAACTAGACCTAAGTCTTTAATTCTGATCATTTTCGTAATGGTTGCAAAGGATAAACGTTGGAAACACTTGCTTCAGTCAGCAATGTCTTAAGATTTTTCAGGCTGCAAACAAGCTCCAAATTTTAAGGTACATCAAAAATTAAATTTAATCTTCTTGAAGAGAAATTATAAGTGAAATATCATTTTTATGTAGCTCTCTTATCTCCCCGATAAAGGCGAAAGCAAGTATGTGATAAATTACATTCTTACCTTTAAAACTTGGATGCAGTTCCTACTACATTTCGATTCGAAAGTTCCACTTACACTGTTGGTGAGGAAGATGGTACCGTGAGGGTTACCTTTTTATTAGCAATTTTTGAGAAAACTTTTTAGGAACGTATTTAGATTTCGCATTAATTGCTCTTGAAAATGAACAAATATTGCAGGCTCCAAATTTTAATCTACATTAAAACTAAAATTTAAACTGTTTGATCAGTGAGAAATTTGCAGCGGTGAAATTTTTCATATTCGCTAATATAAAAACCAATTGCATTTACTGGTGAATATGATACGCGAACATCATGCAAAACTACATGCTAAGTTAAAAATAGTGGGCACTGTGTTGTTTTCGGTTCTTGACGTCAAGAAATAGCCAATTTCAAAGAGGAAATATACCGCATTCTCAACGAGAGACTTGCAGAAAACACCAAAGTTTTACAATAATTCCAATGAAGTCTAATGGCTAAATGATAAGGGATAAGAAAATCAATGTCATTGTCTGGTGATATCACACTTGTGTTAATTACTATGCCTTCATTATCAACTCTCTTTTAATCGTTACTGGGAACAGAAAGTGTGCAAAACCAATTAGTATTTGTGGATAATAGAAAAATATTTCGAACGTTATCCTTTTTTTAAGTTATTATTTCCAGATTTCGAAATGCCTATTATAATAATACTGATGTCAAGGTGAAGCTTGAGTATGACAGAGGTTTCCAATAGTTCCTAAGCTTTAAACACCGCAGGAAACTTCAATAGCATTGTCTAGTCATCGCAATTTTATTACAAATACGGTTTCTATAGCTTTGTTTTGAATAACTAAGAACATATAACGGACAAAAGCGATGTATATGACTGTGAACAATAGGAAATATCTAGAATGTTATCTTTTTTTCTAAATTATTATTTCCAGATTTCGACGAATGTGATGCAGGGAATCACAGTTGCCATCAGAATGCTCACTGTAACAATACTGATGGTTCTTTTAATTGTTCATGCAAAATTGGTTTCATGGGAAATGGAACAGACTGTCGAGGTGAAGCTTGAGTATGACAGATTTCTAACTTGAATTGGAAAGTATAACAAAAATGAAACAGATTTTTAGGGTCATAGTTGGAATATCGCATTACAGAAACCTCATCTGATCTAAAAATTCTAGGACCTGAAAAAATTTATAGTGAATCAAACTGTTTGAATTCTCCATGGTTCAAAAGCAGATTCGCGCAAATAACCCAGTGGACCATAGAACATACACTGTATTTAAATGGATCATTCTTTTATTTTAATTTCCTATATTGTATTTCTCAGCAATTTTGTTTGTCGAAGCAAGGAAAGAGTTCGATAATTTCAGGCAGTTTGAATTTGACATATCGTCCATAAGTTTCTCTTTCAACACATTTAATAAAGCCTAGACCCTAATTATTAAAACTGTTAAAATAAATTCAAAAAACTAAAACTTAAAACCATGGCAAATAAAATATATTTCGCTGATTCTCAGCCTCTTCAGTTTGATTGTATTATGCGATGGTTTGAAGCATTTAAAACAAAACCAAGGCATTGTATTAGTGGACATTGTCAATGTTTTTTAAAAAATTTTTTTTTAAATAACTTTAAATTTCTTCATAGATATCGATGAATGTAATGCAGGGAGTAATAATTGTCATTACAATGCCTACTGTCACAACACGGATGGTTCCTTCATTTGTAGCTGCAAAAATGGCTACTCTGGCAATGAAACAGAATGCCAAGGTTATTGCTTAACTTTGCTACCGTACAATGGCTGTGTAATAACTAAATCAAACTGGTCTTTTGTATTTTTATTGCTTTCTTTTTTATTATTTTGTTCTTCCAGATATCGACGAATGTAATACGGGGATAGACATTTGCCATCAGAATGCTCACTGTAACAATACTGATGGTTCCTTTAATTGTACATGCAAAAAAGGCTACTTAGGAAATGGAACTGACTGTCAAGGTCATTGCCTGAAAATGCAAAATGTTGCGTGTGTATTCTCGTTGCATGTGTATTCTCGTTTCTGATTGGTCGGAACCTTCCAAATAAATCATAATATCCGGTAAATTTAATATTTTCATTGGAGGTGACGTCATACAAAGGGATATTGATTTTTTTATCGAACTTCGGCCCAAAGAAATCAATATCGCTCGGTATGACGTCACAACCGGAAGTACGCAGCACTGCGGGAGCAAAAGCCCGCGAAATTAAGAATTCAGAATTGCAAAAACAAACAATTTTATATTCATAGCGTAGGCTCGCCACATTAAACGCAGGAAAGAATTAAAATGTATAATATAAAGCTTCGGCAGATAAAACTTTAACCTCGGTCTACATAATTCTTGATATCAGCTCAGCCTCATCCAATAATTGTATATGATATAAATAAACAACTGTGCCTAATTAATTATCCGTAAAGGTTTGAATCATGGACTAAACACAGGTATTGTGTTCAAGGCATTTTAAACACGTTCCTTTTTCAAATAAAATTAACATTTCTAGATATCGATGAATGCGTTAGATGGCCTTCGAATTGCCATCCCAACGCCCACTGTAACAATACTGATGGTTCTTTCCATTGCCTATGTAAAAACGGCTACTCAGGAAATGGAACAGACTGCCAAGGTTAGTGCTTAAATTTTACTTTACTACCCTATACAACGCAAAATTTTGAAACAAATAAGAGTTGTATACATTAGGCATTTTTTTTGTGCAGATTATGTAAATTGGATATATTTATGCCATGGTTATACATATTACTACATCAAACTGGTTTGTATTTCACTGCTCTCCTTTCTTATTGTTTTAATCTTCCAGACGTCGATGAATGTAACACAACGAATAATAATTGCCATCACAACGCCTACTGTAACAATACTGATGGTTCTTTCAATTGTACATGTAAAAATGGCTACTTGGGAAATGGAACCGGCTGTCAAGGTTGGCGTAACTTTACCACCCCATACAAAGCAAAATTTTGAAACAAATAGGAGTTGTATACATTAGCATTATTTTTGGGCACATTTTGTAAATTGGATATATTTGTGCCATGGTTATACATATTACTATAGATCAGATCATGAAATCAAATCAAATCACATTTATTTGCGTAGTGTGACCTCGTCAGTGAAATATCACTGGTATTAATGAAGCCCTACATCGGTTTGTATTTTACTGCACTCCCTTTTTATTGTCTTTATCTTCCAGACATCGATGAATGTAACACAAGGTCAAGGAATAATAATTGTCATTACAATGCCTACTGTAACAATACGGATGGTTCTTTCAATTGTACATGCAAAAACGGCTACTCAGGAAATGGAACGGACTGCCAAGGTTATTGCATGTTGCGCAATATATTATGTTATTTAGAAATTTGATATCACAGAACTAAAAATTTCAAAACATAGATTAGGTCATCTACATGCATCCATTATAATTATTGATATTTTTACACACAAAATTTCCGGGCGAAAATTTGGAACTGGTTTGAAGTGTTAACTAAACCAAACCATTGTATGTATCAATGAACAATTGCAGAGCTGCTTTTATATAAGCCTTTTTTGTAATTTGTATACTCCAGATATCGACGAATGTGATGCAGGTTCTCATAATTGCCATCACAACGCCTACTGCAACAATACTAACGGTTCTTACAATTGTGCATGTAATAAGGGCTACGCAGGAAATGGAACAAACTGTCAAGGTCAGTTTTTATAACGATCAACGTAGATACCTAGCCTACATCTGCGGAAAATTAGAGAATAATAATATATCAAGTTGAACTTTTTAAACATTGCAATTTCAGAACAAAGGTTATAAATGAAAGTTTCAGTTTTCACATAATTTTTTCCATTGTTCTTACTTCGCCGCAAATTCATAAATAACTATGTCATTATAGAAACTAATAGCACTAGAATGTTTGGAAATTTTTAATTCGACCTTTCAGATATGGATGAATGTGACGCAAGTTTTCATAATTGTCATTACAACGCCTACTGCCACAATACTGATGGTTATTACAATTGTGCATGTAATAATGGCTACGCAGGAAATGGAACAAGCTGTGAAGGTCAGTTTTGATAACGATCGACGTAGATACCTAGCCTACATCTGTGGAAAATTAGAGAATAATAATTTGAAATATATCAAGTTGAACTTTTTAAACATTGCAATTTCCGAACAAAGGTTGTAATTGAATGTTTCAGTTTTCACATAATTTGTTCCCATGTTCTTACTTCGCATGCAAAATATGCATAAAAATTTACTTTGTGAAAAACTAATAGCAGAATGTTTTGAAATTTTTAATTCGACCTTTCAGACATAGATGAATGTGATGCAGGGACTCATAATTGTCATCACAACGCCTACTGCAACAATACTAACGGTTCTTACAATTGTTCTTGTAAAAATGGCTACTGGGGAAATGGAACAGATTGCCAAGGTCAGTTTTGGCGGCGCAATATTTTCTTTTTTTTGTTTGCCGTAAAAAAAGGGCATTTCAATTTCAGAAACGCTATATCATATAATATAAAACGGCTCAGTACTTTCATATTACTCCACGCAATTCTATCTAAACTACACATGTCTTTCCAAGACCCATCGTACAGTATCTGTTAAGTGACAAAATGGTATTTAGTATGTAGCCTGATTCTTTTACCATGTTCCTTGTACAAATCTGCAAAATGAACATTCCTAAATACACTGACAGAAGAGATGCAGACTATTGAGTTGCAGTATCAGTCTACATTTGAATGAGACCGCCTTTTGAAGGAGTGTTACTAGGTTGTGAAGGAGTGTTACTATAGTGAGTGTTACTATAGAGTGACTATCGCCAGTGATATTCACCAGATATTGACGAATGTACCAAGGGAATTGACGATTGTGACTCCAGTGCCACATGCAGTAACGTTGATGGTTCATTTAATTGCACTTGTAATTCCGGTTACTCAAGCGACGGAGAAAATTGCAAAGGTTAGTACGAATCCTTACTTGCTACACTTAAGGCCGGTTTACACTTGCAATTTTTGCTGCGATTTTCTGTGCGATGTCTTTTTTTGATAGATGTGAACGAGAACTTAGTTACGGATGTTCTGATGTATAAGATCTCTTATTTGAACATTGTTAATATCTATCTAAAGAAGAAAATATCTATATCTTTCATATCTATCTAAAGAAGAAAATCGCACATAAATTCGCAACAAAAATTACAAGTTTAAACCCGGCTTTTAGGTAGCTTTCGAAGCATGGCAAATTTAACACGTGAATTTAAATTTTCACATTGGTGAAATTTCAGTATTTCTTATTATAATATAACTACAGTGCAACCGCAATTTGATTAATCAATAGCCATGCAGGATCAGGCAATTTCAAGAAACACAAAAAAAGATAATCTGAATATTAACATTTTGAAATCCAGAAAACGAATGTGTTTTTAAACAAAACCAGAATGAGTGATAAGCGGTATTTTATTGTTAAACGAGGTTGACTGAGGCTACAAGGAGATCTTAAAAATTATATATAGACAATAATAAAAGCTATGACATGAATCGAAAGGTGCATTCAAAGAAGCATAGAAGAGAGAAGAGTGATTATATCTGCATGTCGTAATGTAATATAAGTTCGAGTTCCTTGCGTCAGAGGAGAAACGTTGGTAAAACCTGTATAGCTATGTAATTAATTGTAAGCGTTTTATATCTTGAAGATTAGTTTTAATATTAAAAAGTCGTAAGTCTGCGGGTTTTATCTTGATAGGTTATTTCCGAAAGTTTGTAAACACCCTGACTAAAGTTTCCGTATATTCAGCCCTAATTTCATTAATTTGGATTTGGTATATTCTTACTTGGACAGATCGCAATTCAATGGATGACGATGGAACAGAATGGCGAGATTTATATAGCGTGTTACTTGTGTTAGGCATAATCATGGGATCTCTCCTTTTGGGTATTGTTCTATTTTATCATCGTCGCTCAGCGAGAAAGAAGCTAGGCATGATCAGCTTCCCTGTTATACAAAAATACGAAGAAAATTCAGCTTTGGAAGATTTGGATTTGGCTGAAATGAAACTAGGAGACAGTAATCGCAAGTCGTTGCATGGAAACTCCGATAACAATGAAATGTTGTGAAAAAAGGCACTTTTTAAGATAATGGCTATGCTTGATTGATCTTAAATATTGGCTAATATTAATTCATTTCTCTGTTATCAACTGCAAATAATCAATAATGACATTGCTAGACACTGTTTAGCAGCGCCAAATGCCTTAATCCTTACCTTGTTCCATATCAGTCTCGATTTTACAGGCAGAATGCACTATAAATTATGATCTATAGCCTAGGGCCTTGAAATTTTTATCTCATCATTAATTTTGAGATTTCAAACAATAATTACTTCATAATATGAATACTACACCAAATTATGTGTTTAGAATCATAATTATACGAGTGCTCGATATACCGAAGTATAGGGCTAATAAGACAAGAATAAAATACAGTAAACTTGGTTTACTTTATATGATTTTGTTCACTGCAAATTTGTTTCGTATAACAAGCAGTGCTTGCCACAGTCATCAAGTGAGTTTAAATTAGTAGACAGTATACAGTAAGTTAATATTGGTAGCCTAGGCCAGAGTAGATCGAGTGATTGCAATAGATAGTTTTGGGGTTTTTTGGTCACTCTGACATAACTACTGTATGCGCAGATGATCTTTTGTGGATATCTGCATAAAAGTATTTAGAGTATTCTAAATAATTCTGATTTTCCGCACTCTTGTTATACTGGGTGTATGCACAGTATTATAAAAAATTCTCCCCTATGGAAATGTCAGTCGTTGTCGATTGTTGAAATTTCAATGCATGACTAATTAATGCACTTATAAAAATATAAATAATGGCAAAGTAATTAGGTTAAGCCATTCAAATTGAGCGTCTAGCTTTAATTTTAAGCGTGAGTTTGGCATAACTTTCTTCACCCGGTACACATATACAGTATTTCACAGAACTGATCGTAACACAATCAGTATGATGCAGTAAAAGAGGCTGGTTACTACACCAGTTCATGTTACAATTATACACAGGGAACATCATAAGCATTACGGTAAGTTTGTTGATACAGTTGTTTACATATCGGCTCCAAGTTAACTTGTTTGAGCTACGATGTCTAACCACGAAGAATAATTATATAAGTCCATGTGAAACAGGATAGTTACGTCTTCAATTAACCGATGTAGAAATAATGTTCACTGTCTGGTAGTTCACTGTCTGGTAGTCTAAAGCCTGGATTTCACAATATCATAGCGTAGCATCAGCTAAACAGACCAAACATTGTCATTGATCTGATTTATAGAGACGGATTATCCGTCCGGACGAATAAACATAAATAAATCTTAGGCGAACTATGTAGACGAGTATCTCAGACGAAACAGAACGAACATGCTTGGCAGGGCCGGAAATCCAAATTCAAAATAATGGAAAAAATGTAATTAGTTAAGCAATCATTTGATATGTAGTAAAAGGAGTGCACAAACGATGGTACGAGCATTTATTTTCGTTTGGTGAACTCCAGCTGAGGGTGGACATACACGCGCTCACTGAAATCATATCAATTCTTCGTTCCCGTAAAAGCTGCAGTATATTGTGCCTGTAAAATCATATATTACCTCTGAGCTCTGTTCATACGTAAACACAAATCAGACCTTAACAAACAGGTTCAGCATTTTAATACTATTTTTCAGTTATAATATTTGTCTGTCGTGTTGTTCTACTTATTATGCATATCTTGTATACCTTAAATAAATTAGCGCTGGGATTTCCTTTTTTGGCACTGGGATTTAAAAATTGCACTTCACTAAACCAATGAGAATTTTGACTTTTTTATATATATTATTAGAACACAAAGTTAATGATAAGTACACGTACTCGGCATAAATTTTGCCCTCTAACAACTCCTGATCCGTTCTATATCCTATGATCATTATTATCTATGTTCATGACTTTCTTCTGAATAAATAGATATAATGATAAACACTGCAATTAAATTTGCGTTAATCTTTTTAGATGTTGTATCAGAGGATACTTTTTCATCTCCTCGTTTGTATTCTGGTATTCTCGCCTTCAAACGAAATAGGTAAGAATACACAATGCAAAACCTAAGAAACATTATAAAATAATAAATCATGGAAAATAATTATCTATGTCCGTTGCACGGATTTTTGAAAAAATGAACTGGTTATGAATACGATTTTCGTATCGTGTACAATATACCCTTCACCATAATTCTGTGTAGGAAGTTTATTTTATACACATGACTCGTAGCAATCACTAGCAAATATTAAAAGGTGCATGGTAGCATATTTTGATTATTTTCACAAAATTAATATAGTTTTTTCTAATTGGATTTATGTAGATCCAACAACATTTGGATTTGAATATTCCAGCTACACCGTTGGCGAAGCAGATGGTTCCTTGAGAGTTTGTCTTCATGTTAAAGATTTTGCGGGGAATCCCTTTGCAGGAAAGTAAGTACATAAACTTCGTAGTCCAAGACAAAACTTTTTTTTCCAAAGACGCATTTTTTTTCCAAAATCGCGTCCATATACCAGCCATTTTGGAAGGAAAGGCGGCGCCAGGAATTTGGAAGCTCATAAAAAAATAGATAAGAGAACAGATGAAGGGATGGGGGGGGGATAGAGAAAAAATAAAGGGGGTATAGTTTATACCTGTTGGAAAGTGGTTATTTTATTGTTATGGAACTTCCCGTTGTTCGATGTAACCGAGAATTGGCTCTAGTGTCTTAAAATTGGGGATTATTATTGAAAATTGTTAGCTTTAATGATTTTAAAATGGCTGAAAAGATCACAATATGGATAAAAAAACAACTTTTATTTTCAGGTATTAATATAGCTAATTTTTATGTTCTGAGATTAACATTCAGAAATGGCACTGCAACAAGTGGAGAAGATTACTCAGATGAGGAAAAATCAGTTTCAATACAAAGTTCTCTTCAACAGTATACCTGCGCTAATATTGACATAATGCAGGATAACAATTACGAAACAAACGAAAATTTTACAATAATTGTGACGTTGAATAACAATCCCAGAGTTCAAATAGCTGTTGGGAAAGCCGCAGTTACTATCACAGATGATGACGGTAATTATCTTTAAAAATATTTCATATTCGCATTCGTTGGGAGAATTAACGTGACACGGGTTGCTTTGTTATGGAACTTTTGAACCAACATGGAAGAAAGTTAAGGCGAGAGAGAGGATACATTATTTTCGCTACTTTTTTGTTAATTATTACTTCCAGATATCGACGAATGTTATGCAGGGACTCACAATTGCCATGAAAATGCCTATTGTAACAATACTGATGGTTCTTTCAATTGTTCATGTAAATATGGTTTCAGAGGAAATGGAACAGATTGTCAAGGTTTGGCTTAAGGTCAGTGTAATTTTAGGAATATTGAAAATTCGTGATTTAGATTTAAAATTTTCGCCGGAGATTTATCGATAAAGGAAAATAAATTTCCCAGATATATTGACCAGCATTCTAACAGTCAAGAATCCTCCATACGTCATTGCCATTGTTTGTCATTACGTCATCCTCCATACGTCATTACGTCATCCTCCATACGTCAATGACGATTCAATATTGCCGAAATTTCACATATTTACGCATTTTACGCATTTCATGTAAAATGTCGGCCATATTGAGTCGCCATTATTACCATAACAACGGCAATAACGTCACACTTAAGGACGATTTCGGACGGTAAGAATTTGGTTCAATATATCTGGGAAATTCCTTTCCTTTGCAATAAATCCCCTGCGAAAATTTTAAATCTAAATCACGAGTTTTCAATATTACTAAAATTTTAGGGAGCTACCTTAAGTAAAGCATAAAAATACAGAAGTCTAATGACTAAATGATAAGGGATAAGAAAATCAATGTCATTGTCTGGTAATATCACACTTGTGTTAGAAAAATAATTACTATGCCTTCGTTATCAACTCTCTTTCAATCGTTACTGGGAACATAAAGTGAGCAAAACCAATTAGTATTTGTGAACAATAGAAAAATATTTAGAACTTTGTCCGTTTTTAATGCAAAGTTTGAGAAAATTTGCAGTATTGTGATGAGTGGCGAAAATTCAAACGAGTCAGTCAGACAGTCAGTCAGTCATAGTGTAAACTTTACGGGGGGTAGGTTGATTTATGCGTATAGTAACTTTTTGTATATGATCAGTAATTTAAAGTTTTTAAATCAGTTTAACTTGCTTTATTTATTAATGCACTATATCCCTTTTGCAAAGTACACCAAAATATTGAGGAATTCTGACGGTTCCTTAAATTTTGAAGCATTGCTTTTCCACGGTTTGGGTTTTGTTTTAAAGGGATTTGCGCGATATTACCCCGCCGGAACACCCGATTTTTCTTATGCGTTGCAACTGCGCATGTGCCGTCGACACTTGAACATTATAACACGCGACCACTGACCAGATCAGTGGGAGCGACGAGTATTGCTTCAAAACATTCCGGGCGTAAAAATCGAGCAATTCTTTGAGAATCTACGCACTTCATCAACTTATGTTATGAAGTACGAGCATTCAATTCAACACAAATATAATTTGGAAGGTTTATTCCATAAATAGAGCTAAGAGGTTAGGAACAAACGACGCTGTGTTGTTTATGTATTGATAGATCCCGTACACGAATGTATATTATGTCGATAGCATGTTATTCTGCATACAGTACATAAATGATACGATACAAAACGGATATTTTGTGCAGTAATCAAATCATTTTGGCGGTATACAGTATTGATTATAAGTACATTGTTTTTTATCGATTTACGCGTCGAAGTATCCACGTAGACATAAAATGCACCGCGGTTTATTTACATTATTTACAACGCAACTATTTTGGCTATTATGAAGTGACGGATAAATTGTTGCCATCATATAAATATAGTGAATGAAGTCACAGTTGTTTGGCGAAGAAAAGAGACTAAACTGAGAAAATCGCGCCCGGTTAGGCCGGTTTACATGGGCAACTAAAATTATAATTTAATACTGACAGCATCTTCGGCTATTAAACGTAACTTGAGTTCTCTGAGTAATTACTTTTTGATTAATGTTTAACCTAGTTCATTATATTTTTACTGGCATAAGTCAAAATGTTTATGTTGGGACAAACGTCTGGTTGCTCAGGTATTACAGGACATGAAAACTTTGCACTATCCTTGGATCCCTAGTTTTATTTATTTTTTCCAGATTTCGACGAATGTGATGCAGGGTGTCATAACTGCCATCACAACGCCTACTGTAATAATACTGATGGCTCTTTCAATTGTACATGCAAAAATGGCTACTCAGGAAATGGTACAGACTGTCAAGGTTAGACTTCAGTATAGTAAAATGCAAAAGTTTGGAAGGTCTTCAGGAATGGGGCCCACACAAAAACGGCGAGACAATTTTTTTCTTTTGATTCCTGTAAGTGGCTATTCACAGAACAAGTGGATGTGTTGTAACAACTTCAGCATACGAAATTCCAAACACCCTGTTTAAATTTCGAAACATTTTCTTTTAAAATGCTGTATTATTGGGCAATCGAGGTGCGAAAGATATTCCGCCGTCCCAGTTGTATTTGTGGCGAAGAGGCACACCCCCCCCCTCTATCGCGTCCTTTGCATCCTACGCTCTTGAAATGCGTCGTTGAGTCATCACAAATTTGGAATTAATTCAATACTCATGATTTGGTTAACACCAGATTTATTGTTATTTGGAACGATTGTATTCGTGAGCCATCACAAATTTTTATCTTTTTTATACCTTTTGTAAATTGTTATTTCCAGATCTGGACGAATGTGGTGCAGGGAATCACAGTTGCCATCAAAATGCTCCATGTAACAATACTGCATGATGGTTCTTTTGTTTGTTCATGCAAAAATGGCTACTCACGATCAGGAAATGGAACAGACTGTCAAGGTTAGACTTCAGTATGGTACAATGCAGGGGCCGGTTGGTCGAAAGGCGTTTAGCTTAAACGCTGGATAAGCCAAAGTTTAATAAAAAAATTTAATAGATCTTGTGAATGACTGAAACTACACCTTATGCATTTAATATGTACTTCCATTGACAATTAAACTATTTACATCGAAATATTTCAGCTCAGTTGTTCAATAAATAGATAATTTTGTTTTCCATTTTGAACTTATCCACCGTTTAAGCTAAACGCCTTTCGAACAACCGGCCACAGAAGTTTAATTTCCCATAGTTCTACAGCTTTAACCTTCGCAGGAAACATCAACGGCATTGTCTAGTCATCGCACACTTGTTAGAAATAAGATCCCTAGCTTTTAATTATTACTAGGCAAACAAAGTGAAGAGAAGCTATTTATTTATGAACAGTAGAAATATATCTCAAATTTTTTTACCTGAATTATATTAATTTCCAGATTTAAACGAATGTGTTGCAGGGAATCACAGTTGCCATCAGAATGCTCTCTGTAACAATACTGATGGTTCTTTTAATTGTTCATGCAAAATTGGTTTCATTGGGAGTGGAACAGACTGTGAAGGTTAGGCTTGAGTATAGCAGAGGTTTTCCATAGTTCCGCAGCTTTAAACATCGCAGAAAACTTCAATAGCATTGTCTAGTCATTGATTTTTTTTACAAATTAAATATGATTGGTTTCTAATGCTTTATTATGAATACTGAAGTAGAAACATATAATGAACGAAGGCGATGTATATGTGAACAATAGAAAATATCTGAAATTTTATCTTTTTTCCTAAATTATTATTTCCAGATTTCGACGAATGTGATGCAGGGAATCACAGTTGCCATCAGAATGCTCACTGTAACAATACTGGTGGTTCCTTCAATTGGTCATGCAAAATTGGTTTCATGGGAAATGGAGCAGACTGTCAAGGTGAAGCTTGAGTATCGCAGATATATATCGTTGCCTAACTTGCATTGTAGCTTCACAGCTTTAAACTTCGCAGGAAACATATATGTCATTGTCTAGTCATTAGGCTTTGTTAGAAATATAATCACCATGATCGCCATGCATTCGTTATCAAAAGACTTTTAGTTTTTACAAGGACATAAAGTAGACAAAACGAATGTGTTTGTAAACAGTAGAAAAATATAAAAAATGATATCGTTTTTCACACAATATTATTTTCAGATTTAAACGAATGTGATGCGGGGACTCACAACTGCCACCGGAATGCTCACTGTAACAATATTGATGGTTCTTTTAATTGTTCATGCAAAATTGGTTTCAGGGGAAATGGAACAGATTGTCAAGGTTAGGTCCTGACTGAAATCTTTCTCATGCTCTTTTATCGAAGGATTTTTAATGTTAAGAATATACTTTTTTGTTAAATTTTCTTTCAAGATTTCGATGAATGTAATGCAGGTTCTCGCAATTGCGATCGTAACGTCCTCTGTAACAATACTGATGGTTCTTTCAATTGTAGATGCAAAAATGGTTTCAGGGGAAATGGGACAAGCTGTCAAGGTTAGGCTTGAATATAGTATAATACAATAGTCTAACTTTCTAGCAATTTCTCAAAACTTCAGGAGCTGTATTAACGTTTACAGGAAATATGATTACCGGGTCTTGGTTATGACCACTTTTGTAACAAATCTTGGTAACAGTGAAGAATAGCGGAATGATTGAAATAACATTTTTCTATTGTGAGAAATATTGTACAGACATAACAGATTGTATTTGGTAGATTCGTTCTCACGCGTCTTTGGGGTAAATGCAGTGTCTTTGGAAGAATTTCATTTTGACCAATTAGCAAGTTTGTTTACATTTTCAGTAACCCAATCAGAATGTATAAATTTTCAGAACTTTCGGTAAAAAGGTAAATTGTTTACCACTTTACACGACGTTTTAAAAATTAAAACATTCTGATTGGCTTTGTCTAAAAAATGCAAACAAATATTATGCCGATTAGTTTAAAGCGAATTAAAAGAAAATTTCGTCGGTACTTTATATTAATCAGCATAAACTTTATTCAGACCAGTATTTTTTAAGAAAAGTGTCTATTTGAGAAAAAAATTAGGATTTTAAAAAACACGGAATCCTATACTTGTGGATTTCAGATTCAAAGCTCAATTTTTCTAGATCCTTTTTCGACATTTTTTCTTAAATTTTATCAGAGTCTTAAAGACAACGAATGTAGCGTTAGAACCCGAGATTGCGATTTCGATACTTTCTGCAGTAATACTAAAAATAGTTTCCATTGTGCTTTTGAAAATACGTTTTAATTGTAATTTCAACTCGTTTTTTTAGACTATTCGAAAAGCAAAGAATATTTATATCATATTTTAAATCACAGAAGTATTATAAATTTCACAGGCATTATAAAGCTGTTTGCAATAGTGTTTGCCCTTTTTGAATCCAACCCGGCTTGTAAGGCGGAGCAAACGCGTAACAATAATATTTGAAAATGAATAATTTTCTATAGATTTTTTTAAACAATTGACAACCTCCTGTGGCCTATCTACATAATATAATAACTTAAAGAATTCAAAATATCATCTTGTGACAACTTTGTCTCTTCAGCTGAATGCAATAATTGAATATACCAAGCTGTATCGTGGAGAAATGGTCATGCGGTAAAAGTTATTTAAAAGTATCTATGCTTCAGCAAGGTGAATATTATGATTATCAAGGTAAGTTCTTAATATATATCTGCTGTATATTTTATGGTGGTATAAAGAGAATACAGTCTAGTTTAATTATACCAGGAAACCGCTATCAACCTTTCGTATTTGATCTGTATTGTGGGGAAAATAAGACTCCATTAACCGTGTTTAAATTACTGTAGTCACAACACGTGTTAGTCGATACGAAAGACGGTTGTTAACTCTTGAAGGCAAGTCTGATGATTTCGTTGTGGTGTTTCTTTCGTCTCGACGATAAGCGTCAACGTAAACAAATGTGATAAATTTTCGACCAGTTTAATAAAAGATTTAAAGTAAATCAAAGTCTCATCTAAACATGAATTCTTCCGTCAAATATTGTAGTCTATTGGTCAAGTATTGTACTCTATTGTACGCTGTCTGTAATTTTCCTAATTGATCAGTGATCTCATATGCCATAACAAACTATATTTTCGAAGGAGTTACAATGAACTCTACATAATCATAAAGACAAATTTTCATTTGGTTGTTATGGCTACCTTCCGGAAACACTATATATGGGTAATTAAGTTGCATATCGCGGTTAGCCGAGATTAAACCAAGCTTGAGATGACTTTGGGTAATGAAATGAGCAAATAACATGATTCTGGCAGTAATGTAGTCATCCTATACAATAGCATGTACTTGTATGGTTTCCTAAAGACTTGTTTTGATACCTCAAAGTCGTCTCATTCTTCGTTAAATGACGGCTAACTTCTTAGATCCACTGAATTATTTTCCGACAGACAAAGCATTTTTCGCACCAGTAACATGAGATAAAGGAGACCCAGGTGCTTAGGACAAGTAGGAACCTGGCTTGATAGATAGATTATAATAGTTTACATTCCCAAAATTAAATAATATGAAGTAGCTAGAAAATTGGAGCTAAAATGGCGGAAATTAGAGGAGTAGTTATGAAAGGTCATTCGCAGCGAAATATTTTTCATAATTTAAACGGAAATTATGATTTTTCAAATTTTGGATTCTTTAAAAAATAAAAAAAGGAACTAAAGCTTTTTTTGGTAATTTATTTCTCCGTATCTACCTGATGTGGCACTATATATTTTTTCACCACATTTTCAGTGAATATGAATTTTTCCCTTAGCTTTTAAGTAAATTTTCAGCCTTGTTACCCAGGCGCTTTAATAGTAAAAAGTAAAAAGTTTATTTATGAATCGAAGTGTGGTTTTTCGAAATATCAAATATTATTTAAGATTTCAAAAGAAACACCAAAGAACGTTTAAACCAGGACAATTAAGCGAGGAAGCAGAAAAAAGCCAGCGCGGAAAATGTAAATGCCATTGTCGTTGTTTGTGTAAAAGGGGACGGAGTATAGATGTCTAACTCTGTCTTGTATAGATATCGTCGGATAATGTGTTTGCATTGTTTGCATGCATGGCGGTAAAATAAGCCAATACAAAATTTACGTTACAAATTTGTGAAAAGGTATTTACTAAATCAGTGCAAATATCCCGAACACAGTACAAATTTGTATGAAAAAACGCACTTCGGAGAATGTATAAGAGATGATTCTCAGCATTTAGCTATACAGTCAGGGTGTACGATGAGCACTTTTAATGATAAAAACAGCTGTACAATTTTTTAAAAACTGGGCAAGTGCTGTACATGTTAT
Source organism: Dendronephthya gigantea (assembly GCF_004324835.1). Lineage (NCBI taxonomy): Eukaryota > Metazoa > Cnidaria > Anthozoa > Malacalcyonacea > Nephtheidae > Dendronephthya > Dendronephthya gigantea. Next base: position 985,203 of record NW_021163024.1, on the reverse strand, counting down.
TGAGAGTTTATTATGTCAACAAAGCATATTAATAACCGATTCATGCGTCAACTTTATCTTGCATGACCCTTAATGTTTATAAGCAAAATTTTTTTGGCATGTAGAAATTTTGGCCATAATTCATGTCATAAAGTAATCAGCAAAACAATGGCAGTCTAAATGGTTCATACTTTTATGGCTCCTCGTGTATGCTCGCGAACCCCAAAATTAGTTGTTTGCAAACAATGTTTGGCCTTTTTGAATCCAACCTGTAAGGCGGAGCAAACGCATAACAATAATATTGGAAAATGAATAATTTTCTATAGATTTTTTTAAAGAATTGACAACCTCCTGTGGCCTATCTGTGTATAATAACTTAAAGTAGTCAAAATATTATCTAATGACAATTTTGTCTCTTCAGCTGAATGCAATAATTGAATATACCAAGCTGTATCGTGGAGGAATGTTCATGCGATAAAAGTTATTTAAAAGTATCTATGCTTCAGCAAGGTGAATATTATAATTATCAAGGTAAGTTCTTAATATATATCTGTTGTATTTTTATGGTGGTATAAGAGAATACAGTCTAGTTTAATTATTACCAGGAAACCGCTATCAACCTTCCGCATATGTGGGGAAAACAAGACTCCATTAACCGTGTTTAAATTATTGTAGTCAATACGTGTTAGTCGATACGAAAGAGCGTTGTTAACTCTTGAAAGCAAGTCTGATGATTTCGTTGTGGTGTTTCTTTCGTCTCGACGATAAGTGTCGACGTGAACAAACGTGATAAATTTTCAACCACTTTAATAAGAGATTTAAAGTAAATCAAAGTCTCATCTAAACATGAATTCTCCCGTCAAATATTGTAGTCTATTGGTCAAGTATTGTACTCTATTGTACGCTGTCTGTAATTTTCCTAATTGATGAGTGATCTCATATGCCATAACAAACTATATTTTCGAAGGAGTTACAATGAACTCTACATAATCATAAAGACAAATTTTCATTTGGTTGTTATAGATACCTTCCGAAAACACGATATGTGGGTAATTAAGTTCCATATATCGCGGTTAAACCAAGCTTGAGATGACTTTGGGTAATGAAATGAGCAAATAACATGATTCTGGCAGTAATATAGTCATCCTGACAATAGCATGTGCTTGTATGGTTTCCTAAAGACTTGTTTTAATACCTCAAAATCGTCTCACTCTTCGTTAAAATGACGGCTAGCTCGTTAGATCCATTGAATTATTTTCCGACAAACAAAGCATTTTTCGCACCAGTACCAGTGACATGAGATAAAGGAGACCCAGGTGCTTAGGACAAGTAGGAACCTGGCTTGATACATAGATTATAATAGTTTACATTCCCAAAATTAAATAATATGAATTAAGTAGCTAGAAACTTGGAGCTAAAAAATGGCGGAAATTAGGGGAGTAGTTATGAAAGGTCATTCGCAGCGAAATGTTTTTCATAATTTAAACGGAAGTTATGATTCTTCAAATTTTGGATTCTTTAAAAAATAAGAAAAGGAAATAAAGCTTTTTCTGGTAATTTGTTTCTCCGTATTTACCTGATGTGGCACTATATATTTTTTCACCACATTTTCAGTTAATATGAATTTTTCCCTTAGCTTTAAAGTAAATTTTCAGCCTCGTACCCAGGCGCTTTAATAGTAAAAAGTAAAAGTTTATTTATGAATCGAAGTGTGGTTTTTCGAAATATTAAAACATTATTTAAGATTTCAAAAGAAACACCAAAGAACGTTAAAACCAGGACAATAAAGCGAAGAAGCAGAAAAGAGCCAGCGCGGAAAATGTAAATGCCATTGTCGTTGTTTGTGTAAAAGGCGACGGAGTAGATGTCTAACTCTGTCTGGTATAGATATCGTCGGATAATGTGAATACATCATATATTATTTATATATTTATAAATAAACAGTATTCGAGTGTATCAGTAATTCTTTTTCCCAAGTAGATTTGCCTAGCATTGAAAATAGTACCTGAGAATTCTAAGCCTCAATAGTTGATAGAAATTCTGAATGTAAATAGGCATGCACTATCCGCAATCGTATAAATATATTGTGGTACAAAATTGGCGACTTCAGAACGTTTCCGTCGAAAAGCATTTTGGCTATTTGAATAATTTGATCTCTTATACAGTAAAACAGCGTGAAGATAAAATAACGAGAACGCTACTACGCTCAAGTTTTTTTTATTTTTTTTTTGCTAACCTTTTCTTGCACGTAAAGTAACTATAGTGGTACTAGGTAGAATGGCATCATAACTATTAGATAGCGTTAAAAATAAACTATTAAAATACTGCGTGTTTCGACTTTCGAGAATTATTTAGTTTTAGAAGAGCGGAGCGAACGCAATCGTCAATAAATTCCGGCAACACCAGACCCAACAAATCTGAACGTTATAAATTAAAAATATTAATTCTTGATTGACAGCGGATTAGACTCCAGCTAATCATCAATTCCCATCCACCAGTGGACGGGTGTTCTAAAAACATAGCAAAAAATTAGGGACAGCTGCAAATAGGCTACAAATATTGGTAATACTGTACCAAATCAAATGACGTCGTACCGGAGCTGTTTATTTCATAATAAAATGTACTTACATTTTTTCAGTGCCTTTTATGCGAAAAATAAAAACGTGAAATTCCCAAAAAGTCTTATGGCATTTTTTTAAATTTTATTTAGAGTACTTCTAAATTAGAAATCCTCTATTATTAGACTAAAATCTGTATGTTTATTGCTTTTCCAAGCAATTGTACAACGGTGGATAGCAGTTATACAACGCTATCCAGCTTTCGTAAAGATGCAAGCTCTCCTGCCCCTCCCCACCCCCCTCTGATGAATGTATATTACCCTGACATTGCGCAAAGTAGTCATTTTAAAATTTGTAATTGTTGCTCCTTACATAAATTATGTTGCCCCGTTCATCCATGGGTGGTAGCCCGATAAAGATTTGAAATGGTAGAATTTGCTCCAGTTGCACTATTATTGCTTTTTCATGCGACCTCTATGACGTCACAGAACTCACAGCGAAACTGTAGTGAAGCGCAACTGAAGCAAATTCGACTATTTTAAATATTTGCTGGACTTCCTATGGTTCATCGCTTGCAAATACAGTACATTCAATGATTATTTCTGTCCCTCTGCTCGACGAATAAAATTTTAAATTATAACCAACATCCCTTAGATGCAGTTGTGGAAGTCGATATATTTGCATCTCTTTGTATGTGTTCTGGAAATTGTGTCATCAACAGCACAAGGTAAATCTCCCAAAGTATGGAAGCCTGACCCAACCAAGCGTGGAATGACACACGTTCATCCGACCCTGATCCGAAAGGTCTGTTCACACGGTCCAATTTTTTGCATCCAATCCACTCTTGACGTATGAGATAGAGTCGGTTGTTGATAAAGCAGTACAGCATTGGCTTCAGTGGGTTTGCTGCTCATATACACTATACAAGGCCTCAGATTGTAAAACATCCATCAGAAGTGAATTGGATCCAACAAAATTGGATCTTGAACATTGTTTATACAGCATAAAGTATGCAAAAAACAAGAAAAATTCCGCTAAAAAACAAAACTTTCCTTCAAGAATGCAGTCTGCGGAGTTAATTTTTAACATTTAAATTACTTTTATTTTGTAGTTTTAACTAATATATATTGTAAGTAACCTAAATATGAATTGATGCATACAGTTACATTTGGATTCCAAAGTTCAACCTACACCGTTGGTGAGCCAGATGGTAAATTGCAAGTTTGTCTTGTTGTTAACAATTTTGATGGGAAACAATTTACAGGAACGTGAGTAAATTTCGTTGTTCTTGTTTTTGATCTTTATATTAATAACCACATCTGGGTAGCGGACGGAATTCTTTGTTGTTGAGACATCCAGGCACTATTGCCAATAAATTATATTATATACAATTTTTTTCTCTCTTTTTCACTCCCATTACTGTAATTTCAAAGTGAATAGTCCTCTTTCTCAACATCTTTGATCTTTAGATGAAAAATATCAGTTTTGATGACAACAATGAATAAATCGATAAATCTGTACAACCAAGATATGCTGCTAATTTTTTGTCCATCGGTTTAATGTGTTTATCATAAATATTTTAAGATTAACATTCAGAAATGGCACTGCAACAAGCGGAGAAGATTACAAAGTTTTAGTAGGTCTTGAAAAAGATGTTGGAATTCAAAGTTTTATTCAAACAACTGATTGCGTTGATATTTCGATAATTGATGATAACAGTTATGAAGGCAACGAAAATTTTACAGTTGTTTTGATGTTAAATGACCCCAACGTTCAAATTACTATTGGCGAAGCGACAGTGACTATCACAGATAATGAAGGTAATGATTTGAGATGTATTCTCTATATAAATTATTATAGTTACTGTCATTTTTTTACTGTGCAACGCAAGTGCAGATAGCACAGCATTTCTTTATTTGTTTACTATTAATTCATGAAAATAAAGTCTCGTACATCGCCATTCGTCGGCACTATTTTTGTCCGTTCATATTGATGAGTGAAATGCTGTGTCTATTTTAAAAAAAAATATTTACTTAATTGATCACTCATAATGGATCGTAGAACATCGTCGATGAATCACGACATACTGTATAAGAACTAGGCCTAAGTCTTTAATTCTCATTATTTTCGTAATCTTTACTAACGATAAACGTTCGAAACAATTGCTCCAGTCAGCAATGTCTCAAAATTTCTCAGGCTCCAAACAGGCTCCAAATTTTAAGGTACATTAAAACTTAAATTTATTGTTCTTGAAGAGAAAGTTTAAGTGAGATATCATTTTTATGTAGCCCTCTTATCTCCTCGATAAAAGCGAAAGCTAGTATGTTTTAAATTATATTCTTACCTTTGAAACTTCGATGCAGTTCCTACTACATTTCGATTCGAAAGTTCCACTTACACTGTTGGTGAGGAAGATGGTACCGTGAGGGTTATCTTTTTATTAGCAATTATCGAGAAAACTTTTTAAAAACGTGTTTAGGTTTCGCATTAATTTCTCTTGAAAATACACAAATATTGCAGGCTCCAAATTCTAATCTAGATTAAAACAAAAATTTAAACTGTTTGATGAGAAATCTGCAGCAGCAAAATTTTTCATATTCGATGATATAAAAACCAATCCCATTTACCGGTGAATATAATACGCGAACATCATGCAAGACTACATGCTAGGTTAAAAATAGTGGGCACTGTGTTGTTTTCGCTTCCTTGCCGTCAAGAAATAGCCAATTTCAAAGAGAAAATATACCGCATTCTCAACGAGAGACTTGCCGAAAACACCAAAGATTTAAAAAAATTTTAAGAGGGTACGTGCAATAGTAATTTTGGACACCTAGATTTTTAAGTGCTTTTACAGATTTTTTGAAATACTTTTAGGAAACATTTAACTGCACTTATTTCTACTCTACATGCTTAAGCTAGTTTTCCATTTGGTATAATAATTTTATCGTTAATTTTAAAACCCTCAGGGCTTGCGTTTGCTTTTGCGGAAAAATTACATTTTTGGAAAATATTATGCTGGATCCCTTCCGACGCGAAAACTAAAAAAAAATTATCGATAAATGGATGAAGCAAACATATCGTTGCTGACGTTCTCAATTTTTACTGAAGGTACTCCGGAAACAGTTTACGTATATTGCTCCATATGCATTTTATCAGTTCCCTTCATATATATTTGTGCCCGACTTTTGTTGAGATATTTCCCAACTTTTTCAGCTGCCCCCCCGCCCCCTGTTACATTTGGATTCCAAAGTTCAACCTACACCGTTGGTGAGGCAGATGGTAAATTGCAAGTTTGTCTTGGTGTTAGCAATTTTGATGGGACTTCCTTTTCGGGAACGTGAGTAAATTTTCTTTATATTTATAAGCACATGCATCCGGGTAGCGAACGGAATATTTTGTAATTGAATCATCCATGCAATATTTCAAAAAAATTTGTACAATTTATTCTTCTCTTTTTCACTCTCGTACTGTAATTTCAAAGTGAATAGTCCTCTTTCTCAACATCTTTGATCTTAAGATGAAAAATATCAGGTTTGATGACAATAATTAATAAATCGATAAATCTGTACATGCAACCAAGATATGCGGCTAATTTTGTGTCTATCGGTTTAATGTGTTTATCATAAATATTTTAAGATTAACATTCAGAAATGGCACTGCAACAAGCGGAGAAGATTACTCAGATGATGAGAAATCCGTTGGAATACAAAGTTTTATTCAAACAACACATTGCGTTGATATTTTGATAATTGATGATAACAGTTATGAAGGCAACGAGAGTTTTACAGTTGTTTTGATGTTAAATAACAATCCCAACGTTCAAATTGCTGTTGGGGAAGCGACAGTAACTATCACAGATGATGACGGTAATGATTTGAGGTGTATTTTCTATATAATTTTATTATAGTTACTTACATTTTTTTAGTGTGCAACGCAAGTGCAGATAGCACAGCATTTCTTAATTTCTTCCCTATTGATTTATGAAAATTAGGTCTCGTACATCGCCATTCGTCGGCACTGTTTTTGTCCGTTGGTATTGATGCCTAAAATGCTTTGTCTATTTTAAAAATATATTTTCTTCATTGGTCACTCATAATGGGTCGTAAAAATACACACTGTATGAGGACTAGGCCTAATTCTTTAATTCTCATTATTTTGGCAATAGTTGCAAAGGATTAATATTCGAAACATTTGCTTCAGTCAGCAATGTCCCAAAATTTCTCAGGTTTTATGCAAATTTTAGTGTACATTAAAACTTAAATTCAATCTTCTTGAAGAGAAAGTATAGGTAACATATTGTTTTTATGTAGCCCTCTTATCTCCCTGATAAAGGCACTTCGACGCAGTTCCTACTACATTTCGATTCGAAAATTCCACTTACACTTTTGGTGAGGAAGATGGTACCGTGAGGGTTACCTTTTTATCAGCAATTATCGAGAAAACGTTTTAGGAACGTGTTTAGATTTCGCATTAATTGCTCTTGAAAATGAACAAATATTGCAGGCTCCAAATTTTATTCTACATTAAAAATAAAATTTAAACTGTTTGATGAGAAATCTGGGGCGGTAAAATTTTTCATATTCGCTAATAGAAAAACCAATTGCATTTACCAGTGAATATGATACGCGAAGATCATGCAAAACGACATGCTAAGTTAAAAATATTGGGCACTGTTTTTTTTCGCTTCCTTGACTTCAAGAAATAGCCAATTTGAAAGAGAAAATATACCGCATTCTCAACGAGAGACTTGAAGAAAACACCAAAGATTTAAAATGATTCTAATGCAGTCTAATGACTAAATGATAAGGACAAGAAAATCAATGTCTCTGCAGTCTGGTAATATCACACTTGTGTTAATTACTATGCCTTCGTTATCAACTCCCTTTTAATCGTTACTAGGAACGTAAAGTGTGCAAAACCAATTAGTATTTGTGGACAATTGAAAAATATTTCGACTTTATCCTTTTTTTAAATTATTATTTTCAGATTTCGACGAATGTGATGCAGGGTCTCATAATTGCCATCACAATGCCTATTGTAATAATACTTATGGCTCTTTCAATTGTACATGCAAAAATGGCTACTCAGGAAATGGGACAAGCTGTCAAGGTTAGACTTCAGTATAGTAAAATTCAAAAGTTAAAATTGCCCATCGTTCCACAGCTTTATATTTCGCAGAAAACATCAATGGCATTGTCTAGTCATCGCACACTTGTTAGAAATAAGATCCCTAGCTTTTAATTATTACTAGGCACACAGAGTGAAGAGAAGCTATATATTTGTACACAATAGAAATATATCTGAAATTTTTTTCCGAATTATTATTTCCAGATTTCAACGAATGTGATGCAGGGAATCACAGTTGCCATCAGAATGCTCACTGTTACAATACTGATGGTTCTTTTAATTGTTCATGCAAAATTGGTTTCATTGGGAGTGGAACGGACTGTGAAGGTTAGGCCTGGGTATAGCAGAATTTTCCAATCGTTCCACAGCTTTAAACATCGAAGGAAACTTCAATAGCATTGTCTAGTCATCGCAATTTTATTACAAATTAAATATGATTGGTTTCAAAAGCTTTGTTATGAATATAACTAGGAACGTATAATGAACGAAGGCGATGTATATGTGAACAAAAAATAGAATTTTATTTTTTTTGCTAAATTATTATTTCAAGATTTCGACGAATGTAATACAGGGAATCACAGTTGCCACCAGAATGCTCACTGTAACAATACTGATGGTTCTTTTAATTGTTCATGCAAAATTGGTTTCATGGGAAATGGAACAGACTGTCAAGGTGAAGCTTGAGTATGACAGATATCTATCGTTGTCTAACTTGCATTCTAGTTTCACAGCTTTAAACTTCGCAGAAAACATGTATGGCATTGTCTAATAATCTAGGCTTTGTTAGAAATATAATCACCATGATCGCCGTGCATTCGTTATCAAAAGAGTTTAGTTTTTACAGGGACATAAAAAAAACAAAACGAATGTGTTTGTAAACAGTAAAAAAAAAATGATATCGTTTTTCCGACATTATCATTTTCAGATTTAAACGAATGTGATGGGGGGACTCACAACTGCCATCAGAATGCTCACTGTAACGATATTGATGGTTCTTTAAATTGTTCATGCAAAATTGGTTTCATGGGAAATGGAACAGACTGTCAAGGTGAAGCTTGAGTATGACAGATATCTATCGATGTCTAACTTGCATTGTAGTTTCACAGCTTTAAACTTGGCAGGAAACATATATGGCATTGTCTAGTCATTTCAATTTTATTAGAAATATAATCCCATTATCGCCATGCATTCGTTATCAAAAGACTTTTAGTTTTTACAAGGACATAAAGAAAACAAAACGAATGTGTTTGTAAACAGTAGGAAAATATCAAAAATGATATCGTTTTCCCGACATTATCATTCTCAGATTTTAACGAATGTGATGCGGGGACTCACAACTGCCATCAGAATGCTCTCTGTAACAATACTGATGGTTCTTTTAATTGTTCATGCAAAATTGGTTTCATGGGAAATGGAACAGACTGTCAAGGTGAAGCTTGAGTGTGACAGATTTCTAACTTGCATTGTAGTTTCACAGCTTTAAACTTCGCAGGAAACATATATGGCATTGTCTAGTCATCTCAGCTTTGTTAGAAATATAATCACCATGATCGCCATACATTCGTTATCAAAAGAGTCTTAGTTTTTACAAGAACATAAAGAAAACAAAACGAATGTGTTAGTAAACAGTAAAAGAATATCAAAAAAGATATCGTTTTTCCGACATTATCATTTTCAGATTTAAACGAATGTGATTCGGGGACTCACAACTGCCATCAGAATGCTCACTGTAACAATACTGATAGTTCTTTTCATTGTTCATGCAAAATTGGTTTCAGAGGAAATGGGACATATTGTCAAGGTTAGGTCCTGACAGAAATCTTTCTTATGCTCTTTTATCGACGGATTTTTAATTGTTAAGAATATACTTTTTTGTTAAATTTTCTTTCAAGATTTTGACGAATGTGATGTAGGTTCTCACAATTGCCATCGTAACGCTTACTGCAATAATACTGACGGTTCTTTCAATTGTTCATGCAAAAATGGTTTCAGGGGAAATGGAACAGGCTGTCAAGGTTAGGTTTGAATATAGTATAATACAACAGTCCAACTTTGATGACATTAACTCGTTTTTTTATGTGTTTATAGTTTTCTATTGATCTGTCTGTTTTGTATTTGCCTATTAATTTTTGTATGTAGTTTCGCAGTACTGCCTGTACATGCCCCTCATGAAAAACAACACTGCTAACTTATAAATTCAAAGCAGCACTTCACTTGCGATAGTAACCGCTAGTTTTATATGTTTACTTATTTAACACACAGACTAGTAAATGCCATTATATGCAATGGCTTTTGTAAAAAAATTAAATGATAACAAAATATTTTTGCACTATTTTTTCAATTAATTCTAAAGCTTAGAGCTATATGAAGCAAAGTGGTGCAGGTTTTTATAATTGCCATTACAAAAATGCTATACATGCAAAAAATGTTGCTGAATTATCTAAATTTGTTGACTTCGTATTGGCACTGGTTTTGTTAAATAATGATATTGTGGTGAGTCATGCACTATTACAAACTTTAGCCTTTATTTCCTTTTAATGATTAAGATATCAACGAATGTAATACTGGGACACACAAATGCCATCAAAATGGCTACTGTAACAATACTGATGGTTCTTTTAATTGTTCATGCAAAAATGGATTCAAAGGAAATGGAACAGACTGTCAAGGTTTGTCGTAAATATTTAATAAATTATGGCAATAGAATTTATATTAATTTCCTATCGAAAAAATATATGTTATCTTAAGAATTTTTTTCTTACGTAAAGAAAATTTTTCTTAAACAGAGGATATAAAATCTCGTTTAAAAAGTAATTTCTTATAATAAGAAATTAGTTACCCCACAGAATTGCAGATTTTAGCAGAAGAAATTATATATACCACTTATTAACCAAAGGGATTTATTTTATGGCATACAGTATTTAATAGTTTATTTATACAATGCGCTGCAGCATTCTTGCCGGCTCTTTCGCCAGCCAGTCGCAAAGCAACACTGAAGTAGCTTCAAAAACTTTGTTTCTAGTCATTAAATAAGAATGATGCAGTAATATAAAAAAGTCAAAGATGAATAAATATAATATTCACATGTACCAAATAATACTCTTCTTCGTCCATTCTCCGTCGATATTGTTCGTGTCAAAAATAAAGGTGCAAGCTTGTTTTTTTTTCAAAAATATGAGAGTTGGACCGTTACTACGGCAACGGTCTAATACTGGGGATTCCAGATTGGCAAAGAACTAATCAGCGCACGCCACATTAGTCACGAGGCCGCGCGCCATATAACAAATTCTTATTAGTGGAAATTTTTTTTTAAGCTAAGAAAATAATTTCTGGATATAAGAAAGATTATCTTATCTTATGAAATTCTCAATATGAGAAAAAAATTATTAATCTTCAGCAATATTCCAAATATTTCTTAAAATAGGAAAGCTTGTTTTAGCTGATCCTCGTTTCAAGAAAATAATTTCTTAAAATAGAAGATTATTTCGAAAACTAGAGCTAAATGGGGTATAGTAAAAAAATACTATGGAGTAGAATTTTTATTATTTACAATGAACGAATGTCCGCCTCCCTTCATAAATTATATCAAAAAAACAAGTTTTGCAATATAGAAGCTCTTAGAAACAAATTTCATCATGAGAGAAATTCAACTCATTTTTCCTTTCCATAGGTGTGGTTGGTTATTGCACTAAAAGCACCAACTTCATTATCCATGTACAATAATATTTGATATACTAAAAGTAAGATTTAGAATGGAAAAGTCAAAGATTCATATTTTGAATTTTGATTACCATGGAAAGGCGCATTGATTGCAACATAACGTCATGTGCGCGACATATCGCAGGTTATCGCGCAGGTTTAATGAAAGAACGCTAAAAGCATTGTGGGTAAGAAGCGCGTCCTTTTTAAATTTTCTAGGCTCTTGTGTAACAGCCTCGTGCTCTCGTCCCTGGCGCTTTAGATAAAATCAATATGGGAACACTACAGGCTTTTATATAGATCAGTGGAGGTTCCGCAAAGATCAGCAGAGTTTTGAGGAGGACGCGGGGAAGATGAAGAAAGCTCCATTTTTCCGTCGCGTCCTCTCAAAAATTCCTTGCGCACTCGGTCAGCTTAGCTGCTGATCAATGTAAAAGCCTGTAGTGTTCTTATATTTATTTTATTTAAAGCGCCTGGGAACGAGGCTGGTTGTGTAACGCGTCTTCACTTATCGTTGAATTTTTATTGATTTTTTTCAATTCGTACGTTATAATATGGATCAAGAAACGACAAATATGCTCGAACAAATCGCTATAGTGTGGTCAAAGAATGCGGGCAGATGTTGGAAGGTAAGAATTTTGTATTGATTGAGTAATCTCATCTAAACATGAATTTTCCGTCAAATATTGTACTCTATTGCTCAAATATTGTACTCTATTGCTTTCTGTAATTTTCCTAATTGATCAATGATCTCATGATTATGTCATAACAAACTATATTAATTTTCGAAGGAGTTACAATGAACTCTATATACATAATTATAAAGACAAATTTCCATTTGATCCTGATCAGCCCTTTGTAGAAAGACTTAAGGGACTCAAGGTGACCGACTGCGAAGAAAATACCTTTGTCTCGTTCAGCTTTACAAGATCATGTTTGGGCTTTGTGACATTGACAAATTTAAATATCTGGATATTGTGGGTGAGTCTAGTACTAGATCTAACCATAATTTTAAGTTAAAACGTTAACATGCACTTACTAATTACTTTAAGTTCTCGTTTTTTAACCGTTATATCTTGGACTGGAACTTTTTACCACCGGAATTAAGTTGTGGAAGCTACTTCGCTGTCTACTGTAGTTTTAAACATAAACTACTGTTGTTTCTTCTCAAAATCAGTATTCACTTCAGTTTAGTTTCAAGAAAAGCAGTTTATAAATAGGAATTTCGTTTTCTCCTACTATTACCCCCCTATTACTATTTCTTTGTTAATAGATAGTGGGAAAGATTTATTAAATCATTAAATAATAGCTTCATTCCGCAAACACGATATGTGGTTAATTAAGTTTTGCAAATCCCGCTTAGCCGAGATTAAACCAAGCTTGAGATGACTTTGGGTAATGAAATGAGAAATAACATGATTCTGGCAGTAATGTAGTCATCCTAACAATAGCATGTGCTTGTATGGTTTCCTGAAGACTTATTTCAATACCTCAAAGTCACTCTTCGTTAAATGACGGCTAGCTCCTTAGATCCATTGAATTATTTTCCGACAGACAAATAATTGTAAATAATTATTTTAGCCGTTTTACAGTGGGTAGAGTAGCTTTGTATGCCGTTTATTTGTTAAATTTTCAGCTTTTTATGCAAACACATAAACCTGAAATTTCTAGCAAACACACAAACACAAAATTTCTAGTATTATGAAATAACTCGTGCAAATTTTTCGGAAACAGAGACAGTCGTAAAGGTGAACAGAAATCACCTGTTTGCCATTATTTATTTTATTCAATGATTTTAGCGACTATATAAGCTGCAAAGTGATATCTGTTTTATCAAAACTCTGAAGTACACTTTTGAGAACAAAATATTTACGAAGGAAATAAGAAATTTATGTAATGTGATTTTATAAATAGACTACTAAGGCAAGGTGTACCCCCAAGGGGATACGCCTTGCCGACGATAATTAAAAGTCTTATATTATGGGCTTTGCGTCCAATCTAAAAGACCGACAGGTAATGGATGGCACGCAATATGGGAAAGGTGGTGAATGGCCAGCAGCAAATCGAAAACTAACAAAGACCGAATACCCAAACCACAAACGGTCAGTTTAAGCGTGACATCGCAAAAGACAGAGCTCCTTTAAAGTTAAAAGGTATTTACAGAAGTGTTATATTTGTTTTTCTATATATATATTTATATATTAATATAGCATATACATATAGTAGCTACGAATACACAATGGTACCCCCAAAAGTTTTGGTCCTGGGACACTCATTTGTTCGTCGCCTACAGTGCGACCTGAAACGTAACCGGGATATTCGCATGTGCCCGACCTTTAAACTCAAGGGCACAGCGAGAGTTTATCTACACGGTATAGGGGGTAGAACAGTGGAGAAGATCCGCAAATTTGATTTAGGGGTAGTTTCTCGGTGTGCCCCAGATATTGTTATTCTGGAGATAGGCACGAACGATTTGTCCGCTTTAAGGCCCGAAACAGTGGTTCACGCATTGACGACTTGGTTGCTTTATTGCTAGATCAATATCGCGTAAAATTGGTATGCGTATGCCTGATTTCCCCGCGAAAGAACAACCCTCTTTTTGAAAAGCAGCGTTTATGCTAAATAATTACCTACAGGTAGTTTTAGAGAAGGTCCCGAGAGTGTTTTTATGGACACACCATGGCTTTATACGACCTTCCGTGACGCCATTTCTACCTGACGGGGTATTTTAATAGAATCGGGCAATATAAATTATACCGAAGTTATCGGGGGGCAATTCTTCAAGCAATTAAAATGTTATAAATTCTTTCTCTATATATATAAAGCTGCATGTCGTACGTGATTTACTTTTCTATAACCTTGAAATTTGACAAACTTTACTCGTGATTACTTTTATGAGCGCCTTAGCGCCTTATCTATTCTATCTTTATCTCTTTCTATATGAGAGTTCTCACACTGTTTGTGATTTTGTTGGCCATATGATGAACGGTGCGGCGATCTTCGGATCTGCCATGTTCATCCTGCTGACGTTTGATTTGTCTTTATCTCTCATCTATATGAGAGTTCTCACACTTTTTGTGAGTTTTTTTGTTGGCCATAGGGTGAATGGTGCGGCGATCTTCGGATCTGCCATGTTCATCCTGCTGACGTTTGATTTTATCTCTCTCTATTGAGAGTTCTCACACTTTTTGTGAGTTTTGTTGGCCAGGGTGAACGGTGCGGCGATCTTCGGATCTGCCATGTTCATCCTGCTGACGTTTTATAATCATTCTTTCACACATTCCAATTTTCAATTACGACAAATAAAACGACGAATCCTCACTATTGAATGTTCGCCTTACGGGGGATAGTTTTATTTCTCGCACAACAAAAATTTGGGTGCGGTTGCTTTACTATCTAACTCATTACGCCATAAGTATCTATTTCTGCTTTTAAAGTTTTATTTTTTAGAATGCCACCCGTACGTCGTTCTAAGCGGTCGCCGCTCCATCAGCCGTTTTGCGAGAGTCTGTTCAGAACCAACCAACAACATCTCGTCGAACTCGAAGTTCGTCCAATGCTGTATCTGTTGGTGCCACCCCGTCAACGTCAACTGTGCCCGTGAGATGTGGCTTTGCCCTCTCTTTCGAGTGAGCTTATCTCAACACTGGTGTCTTCGGTTACCGAGGCAGTCACGCAAAAGCTAGCTGGCTTCTTACCAACCTCTGCGTCTTCACATCCACAATGGCGTCTGCCCCAACGGATTCTACCTCCGGAATCGAAATCTCAAACCAGGGTCCCAATGCAGATTCTCTGGTCAACGACGCGCTCACGTCCATACAAGAAAACCTTACAGGTCAGACCACTCCTTTTTCTCTTCATGTTCAAGTGCCGGGTCCACGGGAATCGTTCCACTCTGCCGCTTTGCCTCTTGATTCGCGGATTCCGGATAAAATAAAGTTTAAAATATGGAATGAGGAGTTTGTCGATATAAGTACTTTGTCAGGTGGCCCAGACGCGGCCGCTAAATACGAGATTAGTGTACGACCTCTGACAACGGTCAACCTGCTTCTCTTCTCTTGAGCCGACTGCGAAATCCAAAAGGGTCAAAACTATTAGCGATTGGCTTCGTTCGTTTCATATTTTTGTTTCCATTTATACACAACGGTACCCCATGAGTCCCCGCGCTCATGAAATATTGTCAAATCATCCAGGATTTGGCCAATAGGGGTCATAATTGGTTTTACTACGATGAGAATTTTCGATTTTTGCGCCAAACACAGGCCACGCGCGTTCCCTGGGCGACGTTCACTGGGAGTTATGGTTGAAATCTCAATATCCCACTACGTCTAAGCCGAACACGCAAGGCACAATCATACGCGCCACCCTTCAAAAGTGTCTGTTCCTCGGGGATATTGTTTTAAGTTTCATCGCGGAACGTTTTGTGCCGGTTGTGATTTCAAGCACATTTGTTTTAAATGCAACGGATCGCACCGTGCCGTGAATTGTAATTTTCGTGCCAACAACAGACCATCTCCCACTGATCGATCGCCTAGCCTATTTCAACAAGTCCGTTGCCAACACCCGTAAAACTTCATAATTTACAAATATTGTTAGAAGGTTATAATCCAAGTATTGTTGATACACTAATTTCCGGATTTACTTCGGGTTTTCGCATTCATTTCTCTGGCACAGAACAGTCGTTTGAAGCAATAAATTTACGGTCTGCTCTTGACAAACCAGAAGCGGTTGACCAAAAATTAACGAAAGAGTTAGAGGCATCTCGCCTTGCTGGGCCATTTAATTCTCCGCCCTTTCCAAATTTTCGGGTTTCGCCTTTGGGCCTGGTTCCTAAAAAACAACCGGGTGATTTTCGCATGATTCATCATTTATCGTTTCCAAAGGGAGCATCGGTTAACGATGGTATACCCGATTTCGAAACATCTGTGCGGTACGCTACCGTTGACGACGCTATTCAACTTATTAAAAAAGCGGGCCGGGGTTGTTTCCTGGCAAAAACAGATATAAAAAATGCTTTTCGAATCATTCCTATCAGCCCAGCGGATTATCACCTCTTAGGCATAAAATGGCGGAGTTTGTATTATTACGACAGGGCAATGCCAATGGGTTGCTCCAGTTCGTGTCGCACTTTTGAGATTTTTAGTACGGCTATCGAATGGATCGCTAGGGAAAGGCTTAACATCGGCAAACTCCTTCATTTGCTCGACGACTTCCTGTTTGTTGCACCGGATTATTCTGCTTGTAAAACAAACTTACAATTATTCATTGCTCTTTGTGATTTCATTGGCGTGCCTATAGCACCGGAAAAAACCACGGGTCCCTCAACAACCTTAACGTTCGCTGGGATTGAATTAGATACAATACAATTCCAGGCCCGATTGCCGATTGACAAAATCGAGAAATGTGTTTAATCTATAGCACGCTTTTTAATTCGTAAAAAGGTTACACTCAAAGAACTTCAGTCCTTAATTGGATTACTTAATTTCGCATGTTCCGTCATTATGCCAGGTCGCGCATTCCTGCGACGCTTAATTGATCTAACGCGTGGCATTTCACACCCTCATTTCTTTATTCGCTTACGCAAAGTGTGAAACATGATCTTCGTATCTGGCAAACGTTTCTGTCGAATTTCAACGGCAAATCATTCTTTTTGCACAACCATTGGCGTAATAACTCCCATTTGAATTTATATACTGACGCTTCGGGTAGTATTGGTTTTGGGGCCCTGTTTGGTTGCGACTGGTGCTATGGCGCATGGCCAATTGACTGGCGGAGTTACAATATTGCCGTTCTAGAGCTATATCCGATTGTCCTCAGCCTGTGTTTATGGGGATCAAAAATGCGCAATCATTGTATCTTGTTTCTCACGGATAATGAAGCTTTGGTGTCTGTTATTAATAAGCAAACATCAAAGGATTCTTATATCATGACACTCGTTCGCCGGATGGTTTTGGTTTGTTTAGAAAACAATATTTTATTCAAAGCAAAGCATATACCAGGTAAACAAAATGTCCTAGCTGATTGTTTGTCTCGTTTACAGCTCCAAAAATTTTCACAATTGGCGCCGGCCGACATGCATCGAGCTCCAACGCCTATTCCCTTTCACCTGCTGCCGGAAAATTGGCGACTATAGTTTCTCAATTAGCTCAAAGTAGCTTGCAACCTTCTTCAGTGCCGACTTATAAGCGGGCATGGGCACTTTTTGCGCAATTTCGTGTGGCAATTTTTAATGAGGGATCGTTCACTTTGCCTTTGTCGCCCTCAGTCGTCGCGTTATTCATAGCGTACTTATTTGACCTCAAGTACGCCTCTTCAACAGTTAATACTTATGTATCTGCACTGGGTTATACTCATCGCATGTCCGATCTACCGGATCCAACGAGAGTTTTCTACGTAACGCAAATATTGAAGGGGTATGGTAAGAAAGGCTTCCGCTTAGATAGTAGGTTGCCTGTAACTTTACCAATTCTCAATCGTCTTATTGAGGCTGCGCCTCATATTGCTGGGTCACCGTACCAAATATGTCAATTCCGGGCAATGTGCTCTTTAGCATTTTTCGCGTTCCTGAGAATTGGAGAAATAACTAAGAAGTCAAATAGCCAACCCCTTCAATTGCGACAACTCTCCAAACTATCTTCCGATGATGGCCGGGTTGCAGGCATAAGGTTGACTTTCGAGGATTTCAAGCACAATTATAACAGTAGAACTTTTAGTTTGGAAATTCACAGGCAAACGGCATGCTGTCCTGTTCGCTTATTAGAGGAGTACATGATTTTGCGAGGCGCCCAGCCCGGAGCTATTTTTCTATCACAACTGGGCATTCCAGTCTCATGTGACGAGTTTGCCAATCTTCTTAAAAAGGCTTTCCGCTTCTGTGGACTCGATACTTCCAAATATAAGTCTCATTCATTTCGAATAGGCGCCGCCTCCCACGCAGCTGAACACGGGCACTCGGATGCCCAAATTCGAACTATGGGGCGTTGGAAATCGAACGCATTCCTCAAATATATACGTTTTTCTTCCCTATCAACATAGTTTGGATGAATTTTCGAGCGGAAAACCTGCGGGGAGTTTTCTGCTCGAATTGCGCGGCTATTTTATTTCTTCCTCAGCTTGCACATGGTCAGCAAGGGCGATCGTTTGCATTCTGGGGGAGGAAATAAAGTGCTTATAACAGGGTGATGGAGAAGCTTCTTCTTGGCGCGGTAATGTTGTGACTCTGCTAAACTAATATCAGTTAAGTGTAGATTATCAGCAAAGGCGATAATCTATGCATTTTCACGGGCTTTGTAAATGCCTTTTTGCCCATGTTCGTTTATCAGGTCGCGCAGACCGCTGATCCTGTATTATTGTATTACGAAACTTTCTGCATGCATCCATTTCCTTGGGGTGGGGTCAACTTGCTTTGCTTCGTTGTTTTGGCGGTAATTTGCCTCCACCCTTTTCTGAGCGTAAATATTTGGAATTTTAATGCAATGTATTAATAAATATCGTTTTGTTTAACAGAAATAAAGCGGCTAGGAGAACCATTACTCCTAGCCAAAATTATCCCAAAACGGCGTAAAATTTAATGTGTCTTTATTATGCTCAGAAAACTGAGCTGCGGAAAGGGTATGCAAAATTCATGGCTGGCAATATATCTATATGCGTAAATAAATCACATTACATAAAACTCTTTTTAAAGTTTAAGCGATGATGTAAAGTCTTAAACGGTCGGTTAGCTCCTTGTAAAACGACATACCAAGCTCGTACTTGTCAAAAAAACAATGCATTCTTACAGCAAACAATGAATAGGCAAAATATAGACACCTACCACTTCAAATATTATAAACTACGAGTCGTTCCTATTTCACCAACTGTTTCTGTGCTGTGATGATCTTGAAATCTTTCATTATTGTTTTAATATTTGACTCCATGATTTTTAAAAAATAGTTTGAAAAATGACGGTTAAAATGCTGACGCTATCATTCATCACAGAGGAGAGATGGAGAGTCGACTCGCAGCTCCACGCGTCCCCACTTTTTTACTCGCGCGCGCTAGTAAGCGTTTACACCCGATTCCCTTCTGGTAAGCTTCGAGCACATTTTTAATAAGGAAAAATGGAATGTTTGCCAGTAAAAATGCAATTTAAAAAAATTTAACCGCTTTGGCTAAAATGTTCCAAACGTTTTTTGTAGTGTAAGGTAAGAGCTAAAATATATTTTCTTTATAGAAAGCCCAGGGATGATATGCTGGGTGAAAATTTGATCAAAAAAGTTTGAAAAATGACTGAAAAAGTGTGTAATCGAACAGCAACTCTGCTTGAGAAGTAAAGATACATAATTATGAATGTTTTCAGTGAATGTTTGTATCATCAAATGGTACTAATTATTAAAAAACTGATATCCTCTGCGAGTTAAAGTTATATAACGCCTAAAACTCTGTTTTGTCGTTATGTATTTTGTCGACATTTTAAAATTCAAACGCGAATTTCGAAGTTTTCTTTGAAATTCGTCCTATATTGTTATACTACAAATATGCAAACGCTCTGCTGCTAGTTGACAAACAGTAAAAAAGCAGCTATGACAACGATTCACTTTGGCAAACACAATTTGACAATTCGGGTAAAAATATGGCAGCCGACAAGGGTAATCAGAACTCACTTACAAAACAAGGATTTTGATATTGCTTTTAAAAACAGCACGATCATTTAAACCCAACAAAACAAACAACTCACCGTTCATCTCCACAATTTTAGTCCAAAAATGAAGATACAACTACCATGACCATTGAACGTCCATGACATTTTGGCAACTTTGGATTCCGCTATGTTCTCCCGGGTCCCGGGTGTAATTCCTAATCTCCGGGCGGAATTAGTACCCTCGCACGATTTCAAAATAAAAACCTGAAATTCCAAAGAAGTCACATGGCAATGTGCAAAAGTGTGGCTTCATTGACCTATTAAATCTTATTTATAGTACATCTAAATTAGGAATCCTCTTATTATTAGACCCAAATCTGTATGTTTATTGCTTTTCCAAGCAGTTGTACAACGCTATCCAACTTTCGTAAAGATGCAAACTCTCCCCCCTGATGCATGTATATTACGCTGACATTGAGCAGCGTATTCATTTTGAAATTCGTAATTCTTACTTCCTTACATACATTCTGTTGCCCCGTTCATCCATGGGTAGCCCGATAAAGATTTGAAATAGTAGAATTTGCTCCAGTCGCGCTATTATTGCTCTTGCCTCGCGACCACTATGACGTCACAGAACTCACAGCGAAATTGGAGTGAAGCGCAACTGAGGCAAATTTGACTAATTTAAATATTTACTGGAATTCCTATGGTCCATCGCTTGCGAATACATTACATTCAATGGTTATTTCTGTACTTCTGCTCGACAAATAAAAGTTTAAAATATAACCAACATCCCTTAGATGCAGTTGTGGCAGTCGATATATTTGCATCTCTTTGTATGTGTTCTGGAAATTGTGTCATCAACAGGACAAGGTAAGAATTAAACAATACTTACACCTGTTTACACTAGCTAAACGGGATTAGCATGACAATGAGCCCTCGGCATCAAAAATTGCTATGTCAAAGGAAATTTTACCCCCCAAAGTATTGTAGCCTGATCCAACCAAGCGTGGAATGACACGCATTCATCCGACCCTGATCTGAAAGGCCTATTCACACGATCCAATTTTTTGGCATCCTATCCACTTTTGACGTATGAAATATAGTCGGTTGTTAATAAAGCAGTACTGCATTGGCTTCAGTGAGTTTGCTGCTCATATACACTACAAGGCCTCAGACTATAAAACATCTATCAGAAATGAATTGGATCACACAAAATTGGATCTTTAACATAGTTTATACAACATAAAGTACGGTATGCAAAAAAACAAGCAAAATTCCGCTATAAAACAAAACTTTTCTTCAAGAATGCAGTCTGCGGAGTCAATTTTAAACATTTAAATGACTTTTATTTTGTAGTTTTAACTAATATATATTGTAAGTAACTTAATTATAAATTTTATGCATGTAGTTACATTTGGGTTCCTAAGTTCAACCTACACCGTTGGTGAGGCAGATGGTAAATTGCGAGTTTGTCTTGGTGTTGACAATTTTGATGGAAGAGTCTTTTTAGGAAAGTGAGTAAATTTCGTTGTTCTTTTTCTTTATATTAGTAAGCACATCCGGGTAGCGGACGGAATACTTTGTTATTGAATCATCCATGCAATATTGTTAAAAATTATATACAATTGATTTCTTTCTTTTTCACTCTCGTACTGTAATTTCAAAGTGAATAGTCCTCTTTCTCAACATCTTTGATCT
This sequence comes from Dendronephthya gigantea, assembly GCF_004324835.1. Taxonomy (NCBI): domain Eukaryota; kingdom Metazoa; phylum Cnidaria; class Anthozoa; order Malacalcyonacea; family Nephtheidae; genus Dendronephthya; species Dendronephthya gigantea. The sequence continues at coordinate 963,519 of NW_021163024.1, read as the reverse complement.
TTAGATGAAAAATATCAGTTTTGATTACAATAATTAATAAATCGCTAAATCTGTACAACCAAGATATGCTGCTAATTTTGTGTCTATCGGTTTAATGTGTTTATCATAAATATTTTAAGATTAACATTCAGAAATAGCACTGCAACAAGCGGAGAAGATTACTCAGATGATGAGAAATTTGTTGGAATACTAAGTTTTATTCAAACAACACATTGCGTTGATATTTTGATAATTGATGATAACAGTTATGAAGGCAACGAAAATTTTACAGTTGTTTTGACGTTAAATAACAATCCCAACGTTCAAATTATACTGTTGGGGAAGCGACAGTGACTATCACAGATGATGACGGTAATGATTTGAGATGTATTTTCTATTTATTAAAGCTACTGACATTTTTTTAGTGTGCAACACAAGTGCAGATAGCACAGCATTTCTTTATTTGTTCACTATTGATTCATAAAAATTCACATCGCCATTCGTCGGCACTGTTTTTGTCGGTGGTTATTGATGCGTAAAATGCTTTGTCTATCTTAAAAAAATATTTTCTTCATTGGTCACTCATAATGGGTCGTAGACATCGCCGACGACAAAGAATTATTGCAATTGAATCTATATTTCTAATTTCCTTGGCCCTACAGTGAAAGAAAATTAAGATTTGCATCAGAATACTTATTATATGTGGAATGAATTTTGTTTAAATATAGTATAACCAAAGGCGATGTATGTATTTGCCTACTTCATTATTGGCGAGTGCGTACAATTTTTTCTTAAATGTTAATACAGATCAATTTGAAAACGATATGCTTTTAATGTACAAAAACATGTCGATGCATCAAAACATAGTTATTACCGTTCAGTTTCTTTGTAATTTTGTTATAATTTACAGAAGTTAGATATTCTTTCCGAAAGATTTGAGAATGTCCTGAGTGTAAAAATATGCGGATTATGTTTTGAATCTCACTCCAACATTTCGACTCCATCTTCAAAGAAGATATAAACAAATTGCCGCTAAAATGACATACGACAATTTTTCACGTGTGAAGAATATCGTACGTCCAATCAAAAGCTGTGTATGTTATTTTTTACACGAGGTTTTTTTTATGGCAATAGCAAAATATGGGAAAATTGAAGGAAATATAAATACTACAGTTATAAATTAATAAATTCTTATGGAACATTGTTTTGTTAAATATTTTTTAGATTTCGACGAGTGTAGTGCAGGTTCCCATAATTGCCATCAGAACGCCTACTGTAACAATACTGATGGTTCTTTCAATTGTACATGCAAAAATGGCTACTCGGGGAATGGAACGGACTACCAAGGTATGACTCGATCCATAAAATTATTTTCTGATTGTGTAAACATACTCGGAAATGATGAGACGGAACGTTTTTTTAACGACGGAGACTTGCAAAGAGTTCGAGTTTCGACGAAATTTGAATTAAATAATAAATTTTTCTTATATACATTCTTTCGGTAATAAACTATTACAGATGACGATGAATGTAATTCGGGGTCTCACAATTACCATGAAAATGCCAACTGTAAAAATACTGATGGCTCTTTCAATTGTTCATGCAAAAGCGGCTACTCAGGGGATGGAATTGACTGTGAAGGTTGGCCGTAATTCAAAGAAATCTCAAGACAAGTCAGTTCGTGAACACCTGGATTTAGCTGAGGTGAATTCATGGAAAAAGTAATGCTAACGAAGTGTAATAGAAGACGTATATAGTATTCCTTAAACAGTGAAACTACGAATTGTCGCCGTAGAAATATATCAGTGCTACGGTGAATATCAGTGCAATGTCTCTTAATTTCCCAAATTAAACTTAATCAAGTGTTTTACCTCCGAAGTGTTGGACGATAGCTTCGAAGATGAATCATTATCTTCAGTCTTCTCTTTTCTTTCTATTGTATTTACTCTCATGTTTGTTTCATATGGTTTGTTTCAAAGTAAATTTTATTTCAAGCATTTGAAATTAATTCAAATACTTGATTACTCTTGCTGATCGGATCACATGGTAAATCATCCTTATTTCGTAATATAACCAACCTAGGTTGTCACTTGTTTCGAATTCTGTCTCAACTCGATCTGTTGAAAACTTGTCACACTTCCTCACGAGCTAAACAAATGCATTGCATTCTCACGAGCTAAACAAAAATTAATGCATTGCATTCTCACGAGCTAAACAAATGCATTGCATTCTCACGAGCTAGACAAATCCGATAGTAATCTGGTATATAAACGGGTAAACAGGACCGAAATGTTTGGCATTCACATTTTCCAGAACATTGCAGGAATCATACTGTCCCAACAAAGAACACACACCCGACTTGATGCTTCAAAGTTGCCTGCCAACGCCCCTTGAGAACAAAGTAGCTTCTTATTGTTTTTAATTGGATGGAAATTAGAACTATTTGCATGCTTAAAAACAAAAAGTTCAAAAGAAAGAATTTAAGGCTAGTTCCTAGTTGTTACATAAGTAGAAGAGTTATATGCATACGCCTTATAAAGTGTCTAATTCAAAACAAGGAGATTTAGAATGCATCCATTGTTATGCCCACATTCCAACTCTGGGGTGTTCATAATGATAAAAATCTGCAATTTTTATTCCTTCGAATTCTAATCCGACATTATCTGCTCGTTCTACAAGATCCGAGTCTTCTCCACCCCACCGTGTGGTAAACTTCACCTCATCAAATCCATCAATTGCAAAAGTCTTCCAATCTGTCTTGTATGCACTAAACATTCCGTATCCCCAGGGATCCCAAGCTCCATGCAAGTATCGCGGTGAAGCACCACATGATAGCCTTGCTAGGATGACGGTGAAAACCATTTTACCTTTAATGCAATGCTGAAGTAAATTAGTTGTGTCAGATTGGGTAAACACTGAACATTAAACATTATTTTATAGGTGGCTATCACAAACCACTATTTTTAGTTTGATACAAAGGCTCGTACGGATAAGCCATGCAATAGTTTCTAGAAGCGTTGGTATGAACAAAAAGTCACCGTAGCAACGGTAGCATAGCTAATTTTAAGATCACTGCACATATCTTCATAATAGTATAGTGGAGAGAGGCGTGACAAAAATGGTCCTAACTGAAAATTGGTAATTTAAGGTCTGCAGGACCTCTTGCAGAAAATTGTGTGTATTTTTGAGTTCCTATGACTTGATTTCCAGCATTTTGGGGGATAACTACTTTTGAATCCACCTACGCAGAGTGAGGTTTGTTGAGAAAATACCATTTATCACTGCACATTTCTCATTTTATCTCTGCACACTCGACTTTTATCACTGCACAATATGGTTATCACAGCACACTAAAATTAGGTATGATTGTCGGACACACAAGAATCGATCTTTCACTGTAAAGACAGCGGGAGAGTGCAGAGTGTCTAAAGCCCCATTTACACTACACTCGATTTATTGGCACGGCACGACTAAAATGGGTACCCGTGCTCACTTCATCCGTGCCCGGCCATTGTTTTGGTACCCTGAGCACTAGTAAAATTGGGCACGGGTACCCATTTTAGCCGTGCCGTGCCAATAAATCGAGTGTAGTGTAAAGCCCCGTTTACACTACAATGAATTTATCAGCACGGCACGGCTAAAATGGGCACCCGTACCCAATTTTATCAGTGTTCAGGCTACCAAAATAAAGGCCGAGTACAGATGAAATGGGTATCGGTACCCATTTTAGCCGTGCCGTGCCAATAAATCGAGTGTAGTGTAAAGCCCCGTTTACACTACAATGAATTTATCAGCACGGCACGGCTAACATGGGTACCCGTACCCAATTTTATCAGTGTTCAGGCTACCAAAACAAAGGCCGAGTACAGATGAAATGGGTATCGGTACCCATTTTAGCCGTGCCGTGCCAATAAACTGAGTGTAGTGTAAACGGGGCTTAAATGGGGCTTAAGACTAAGTTCATTGTAGGACCGATCCTTATATAAGGCGATGTTACACAGTGCAGTTTTTCTTACAACTTGTAATGCAATTCTACTTTTAAGAGATGTAAATTAGTGACGATTTTTGAAAATGCAAGTGTAAGATACGCCATGGAGTGTAATAAAGCCATCTCTTAAAAGAAGAATTGCATTGCAGGTTACAGGAAAAATCGCACCGTTTTGCAGGGTCTTTAATTTATTTTAAACCTCAAACTCACATCCCTCTCATCGGCCGTGGTAAGACTAAGCCAGTCTTATTTACCAGCCTGAATCTATCTCAAAATCTAAAATAGCCTAAAAGCACGGAAATGGCAGTTGGATACAACTAAACTATACCCTCACTTATTTTCTATAATTTTTCGTTTGACATTTCTCGTGCATCGGTTACAGTCTTGAAGCTCGGTCTTCAACCAATCGAAAGTGTTCTTATATCCAATTTAGCATAGGTTTAGCACTAACCCTGTGTTAAATTTAACCATAAGCAGCCCAATGGCGAATTGTTTTATTTGAAATAAAAGTGTTTGTTTCTGTTTTTGTTCTCGCGGTTGTGACAGCCAATTAGATAACAAATTCGTCATTTTCAAACGTTCTCAAAAGTCAACAGTACGGGTCCAGCAACGTCCCATTCAAAAAATGAGTAAAATATCAAAAGCTTTTCGCATTTTTCTCGCTTCCATAATTTGTTTTCAATATTAAAATAGCCAGTGGTAGTGGTAGTAAACCTTTATTTAAATAGAGTAGTCCTGTGAGCCACAAGAGTCACTGCTATCAATAGGAGCTCCGGTATACAAATAAGATAATACATAATTTATATACATATGCATGAATATATGCTGGTTTTCTTGACCAGTTCAGCTCCTCGTGTGTATGGCGAACAAGTTTTTTTTGACAAGTTTTTCTTGACAAGTTTTACGCCGGTAATATATATGTCGAGTATATTTACAACAATATGATTAAATGACTGTCAAATGAGTATACGATCGAATCTCAAAACAAACCGCAAAATGATAAAACTTCTAAAAACCGCTCATGCAGTTGGCTCAAAGATCTTGTTGCGCAGTTTCCTACTTGAAAAGCAGGCTTGACCAGCTTTTGAACAAGCCTCCTTGTCAAGGGAAACTTGTCAATTTTTTCGCGTACACACGAGTAAATAGAACTTGGCAAGGAAAACTAGTCAGGAAAACTTACCCGTCTGTATAATTTGTGATAATTCGTAATTCACCGATATGTCATATAATTTGTTGTAATTCGGTTTTCATATGTCCGATTTCGCTATTTTCGCTTGAAAACGAACTACGAGAAGTGGATTATACGACGAATTATGACATATAAAAAACAGTCCTAAAATTTGTATATAAACAAGCAATAAGATTTTTATTAATCAATGCTATATGATATCGTAATATTTAAGGCGATGAACACTCTTTGTTCTTAGGTCAGCTCAAGCCTCAGCATTCGTAATCGTAATTATGGCTAATATCTCAAATTTATGATTTCAACTCGATTTATTCGACTATTATTCGAAAAACAACGAATAATTCTATCATATTCTTAAATCACAGAAGTATGATAAATTTCACAGGCATTTAAAAGCTGTTTGCAAACAATGTTTGGCCTTTTTGAATCCAACCTGTAAGGCGGAGCAAACGCGTAACAGTAATATATTGGAAAATGAATAATTTTCTATAGATGTTTTAGAGAATTGACAACCTCCTGTTGCCTATCTACATAAATTAGCTTTAAAGTATTCAAAATATTATCTTCTTATAATTGTATACACCAAACTATATCGTGGAGGAATCGTCAATGCGGTAAAAATTCTTTAAAAGTATCTATGCTTCAGTAGGGTGAATATTTTGATTATCAAGGTAAGTTCTGAATATATATTCGCTGTATAATGGGTGGTATAATCATAAATAAAGACTAGTTTAATTATACCAGCATATCGCTATCAACCTTCCGCATTTGATCTATATTGTAAACGGAAAAATAAGACTCACATTAACCATGTTTAATTTACTGTACATAGTCAATAGGTGCATGTTAGTCGATACGAAAGACCGTTGTAAACTCTTGAAAGCAGCCTGGTGATTTCGCTGTCGTGTTTGTTTCTTTTCGACGATAAGCGTCGACATAAACAAACGTGTTGACAACTTTAATCTATAAAACAAGACGCGTGTTCTGGCGTTAACTCCGGCGCACGTGCCAGTCTTCAATATAGAGCTTCTGGTTAGCTTCTGAACATAAACAATGAGTTAATATTCGCAATTAGATGCCTTGCGAACCTAAATGTTCGATCGCGAAATTCAGAAGCACATCGTACTTTAAAAAGTACAGAAGTTCAATTGTTGAAAAATGTAAATAAACCGCATGATACAATCGCTTTGTCTTACACTTTGCAAACTACAACGTGTCAACGGCGCCCATCACGACCACATCATCTTGTTAATTAAACGGCGAAATAGCAGCGATATTATTAGAATAGGACCAGAATCTACATGTATTAAATGTATTCTTACCCCAATTCAATCTAAACTTAGTCGAAAAGCATGAAAGAACTGTTTATTTGTTCCTCTTGGAGGAATTGCCGTATCATGCGAGCGAAATCGAATCGCGCATCGGAAAATTAGCCAAAGCTGTGCACCACAACTCTTGGGAGATAAGACTGGGAGATAAATAAATACGGTTACATACACATTTCAAATACTAGAATGTTTCGCGCCATTTCAGACTTGCGACGACGAAAAATAAAAAAAAAACAACAACAAAACAAAACCGGGGCGAATTTTCATTTTTCAACTCCGTCGCTGGCGCCGGAGTAATAAAAGATTTAAAGTAAATCAAAGCCTTCTTATCAAATTTGGCATCATCTAAACAATAATTCTTCCGTCGAATATTGTACTCTATTGCTCAAATATTGTACTCTATTGCTGTCTGTAATTTTCCTTATATGTCATGACAAACTTAATTATATTTTCGAAGGAGTTACAATGAACTCTACATAATTATAAAGACAAATTTTCATTTCGTCGTTATAGCTACCTTTCGGAAACACGATGTGTGGGTGATTAAGCGGCTGTTTTACATATCCGATGCAGTTAGCCGAGATTAAACACAGCTTGAGATTACGTATACGTTGAGCCGGGTGCTGAAATGAGCAAATAACATGCATGATTCTGACAGTAATTAGTCATCCTGACAATAACATGTTCTTGTATGGTTTCCTAAATTCTTATTTCAATACCTCAAAGTCGTCTAACGCTTTGTTGAATCACAGCTAGCTTTTTAGAATTGCAAATCCGTTGTATTATTTTCGGACAAACAAAGCATTTTTCGCACTAGTGCCATCAGACAGAGGGGACCCAGTTGCTTATTTAGGACAAGTACCATGATACCATGCAGGCTTAATAGATAGATTATAATAGTTTACATCTCTCAAAATAAATAATATGAAGTAGCTCGAAACTTGGAGCTAAAAGATGGTGGAGATTAGAGAAGGAGTTATAAAATTAAAGTTCATTTTCAATCCTACGTTCCCAGCCAAATATTTTTCATAATTTAAGCAAAAGTTATGGTCCTTCTAGAATTAAAGTAATTCCGAAAAATGATAGCATTATACAAAAATTTTTTCTGTATTTTTCGAATCAAGATCGATTAATCTTCAGCAGAATGGGTATACGTTTACAAGATTTTGCTTTACGTAACTAGTGACGCAAAATCTTGTAAACGTAAGAGTAACGATTGAAATTTGAGGAAAATAAGAGTAAAATTTGTTCCAGTCGCACTATTATTGCTTATAATTATATGCCTTGCGACCACTATGACGTTATTGAACACAAACGAAACTGGAGTGGAGGGCAACTGAAGCAATTTTGATTATTTCAAATATTTTCTATTCCTATTGTTCATCGCTTGCAAATACAGTACATTCAATGATTATCTCTGTACTTCTGCTCGACAAATGAAAGTTTGAAATATAACTAACTTCGCTTAGATGCAGTTGTGGCAATCGACATATTTGCATCTCTTTGTATGTGTTCTGGAAATTGTGTCATCAACAGGACAAGGTAAGAAAAAAACAATATTTAGACCTGTTTACACTAGCTATACATAGGATTAGCATGACCATGAGCCCACGGCCATCAAAAATTGCTATATCAATTATTGGAAGATTTACTCCCAAAGTATTGTAGCCTGATCCAACTAAGCGTGGAATGACACACGTTCCCTGATCCGTTAAGGTCTCTTCGCACGACCCAATCTTTTTGCATCCAATCCACTTCTGACGTATGAAATATAGTCGGTTATAAATAAAAAGTACTGCATTGGCTTCATTGGGTTTGCTGCTCATAGACATAACAAGACAACAGACTATAAAACATCCATCAGAAGTGAATTGAATGCTACAAAATTAGTTCTTAAAAACAGTTTATACAGCATAAAGTATGGTATGCAAAAAACAAGCAAAAGTGTGCGGAGTTAATTTTAAACAATCAAATGACTTTTATGTTGTAGTTTTAACGAATATATATCGTAAGTAACCTAATCATAAATTGATGCATACAGTTACATTTGGATTCCAAAGTTCAAACTACACCGTTGGTGAGGCAGATGGTAAATTGCAAGTTTGTCTTGGTGTTAGCAATTTTGATGGGACTTCCTTTTCAGGAACGTGAGTAAATTTTCTTTATAATAATTTTAAGCACATCCGGGTAGCGGACGGAATACTTTGTAATTGAATTGTCCATGCAATATTGTTAAAAATTTTATTCAATTTATTTCTCTTTTTTTCACGCTCGTACTGTAATTTCAAAGTGAACAGTCCTCTTTTTCAACATCTTTGATCTTTAGATGAAAAATATCAGTTTTTATGACAATGATTAATAAATCGATCAATCTGTGCTATAGATAAATAGTGCTATTTCTCAACTTGTTTAATCTTTAGATGAAAAATATCAGTTTTGATGACCATACATCCATAAATCTGTACAACCAAGATATGCAACTGATTTTGCGCCTATTGGTTTAATGTGTTTATCATAATTATTTTAAGATTAACATTCAGAAATGGCAGTGCAACAAGCGGAGAAGATTACTCAGATGATGAGCAAACTGTTGGAATACAAAGTTTTATTCACATAGCTGATTGCGTTGATATTTTGATAATTGATGATAAAAGTTATGAAGGCAACGAAAATTTTACAGTTGTTTTGAAATTAAATGACCCCAACGTTCAAATTACTATTGGCGAAGCAACCGTGACTATCATAGACGATGACGGTAAGAAATTTCAGATGAATTTTTGTATAATTACTGACATTTTTGTAAATGCAGATATAATAAAGTCCAGATGCTGGATTTCTTTATTGTTCACTTTTGATTCACGAAAATATGCAAGGCGGCTAGGGAAAATACATCTCGATAGGAAAAACAAAATGCGTAAGTTCTCTACACTATACGGAGGGTTATTATGAGTTCAAAGCACTTTGCTAGTCTATAATTCTTATTATTTTCGTAATTATGGGCAGGTTATATAAACCTTCTTATGCTTGCATATATTTCTACAAATGTTATCCACGGTTTCATAACTAAAATTGTAATGCCCACTGTAGATCACTTTTTCAGATTCCAGAATTTTCAAGGAAAAAAACTTCATTCTTCCGTTAAATATTCTTTTCAGATATCGAATGTAATACAGATTCTAATAATTGCAATTACAGTACCTACTGTAACAATACACATGGTTCTTTCAATTATTTATGCAAAAACGGCTTCTCAGAAAAGGACTATATAAATAGTATATGTAATAAAAAATTTCGTATACATTTTTCCTTTCATTAATTATAACCCAAAGATGAATCTAGCGCGATTTTTTATAATAAAAAATCCTAACCCTTTCGTTTAATATTTTTTCAGATATCGACGAATGCATTGCTGGCTCTCATAATTGCCATCATAACGCCTACTGCAATAATACTGATGGTTCTTTCAATTGTTCATGCAAAAGCGGCTACTTGGGAAATGGAACTGACTGTGAAGGTTAGCCGTATGTAAATATTAGAGACGATGTAATTCTAACTTTGCACAGTTCAAAACTTTGAAGAAATTTTAATTATCCTGTTCATTTTTCAAAGAGATATAAATATATAACAACCCTCTAATTTTTGTTATTTATTCATTAACATATCGATGAATGTGGTGTGAGTTCTCATAACTGCCATAATTGAATCTATATTTCTAATTATCTGGGCTCAAATTAAGTCCATCATAGGAAATGAAAATTTCGAATTAGAATTAGAACTTCCTCATGCACATATTTCTACGGATGTTATACACTTTTTCACAACCCCCATTGTAATGCCTGCTTGAAAAAACTGAGTTCTCTTCGATGGCATTTTCAAAATATCAGAATTATTAGGAAAACATGAACACTATAATTATAAAAAAAATTCTAATCCTTAATCAAATATTTTTTCAGATGTTGACGAATGCATTGCAAAATCGCATAATTGCCATCATAACGCCTACTGCAATAATACTGATGGTTCTTTCAATTGTTCATGCAAAAGTGGCTACTTCGGAAATGGAACTGTCTGTGAAGGTTAGCCGTATGTAAATATTAGAGACGACATAATTCTAACTTCGAACAGTTCAAATTTTTGAAGAAATTTTAATCAGTTTGTCGATTTTTAGAACAGATATAAATTACTACGCTCTAACTTTCGTTAATATTTCATTCAGATATCGACGAATGTGGTGTGAGCTCTCATAATTGTCATTACAACGGCTGCTGTAACAATACTGATGCATCTTTCAACTGCACATGTAAAAAAGGCTACTTAGGAAACGGAACAGACTGCCGAGGTTTGCCGAAAATATTTCATGAATTACTGCATTTGAATATATATATATATATATATTGGTTGGGCTCGAAATTCGATAAGAGAAAATGAAAATTTTTAATTAGAATATTTCGCTCTTATAGGCAGAATATTTTGTATAAACTTTCTAATGCACATATCTCTACGAATGTTATGCATGGGTTCACAACCTCCATTGTAATGCCTGCTTCAGAAAACTGAGTTTTTTTCGGCAAAATATCAGAATTAGGTGGAAAATATTAACACTATAATCATAAAAAATTCTAACCTTTTCGTTTAATATTTTTTCAGATGTCGACGAATGCATTGCAGAATCTCATAATTGCCATCATAACGCCTACTGCAATAATACTGATGGTTCTTTCAATTGTTCATGCAAGAGCGGCTACTTTGGAAATGGAACTTACTGTGGAGGTTAGCCGTACGTAAATATTAGAGACGATATAATTCTAAATTCGTACGCTTCAAAACTTTGAAGAAATTTTAATTATCCTGTTCATTTTTCAAAGAGATATAAATATATAACTACGCTCTAACTTTTGTTATTATTTTATTCAGATATCGATGATTGTGGTGTGAGTTCTCATAATTGCCATGACAATGCCTACTGTAACAATACTAATGGATCTTTCAATTGTACATGTAAAAATGGCTACTCAGGAAATGGAACTGACTGCCGAGGTTTGCCGAAATTATTTCATGAATTACTGCATTTGAATCTATATTTCTCTTTTTTTGGGCTCGAAAGTCGATGTAACAAAATGAAAATTTTTAATTAGAATATTTCACTCTTATAGGCAGATTATTTTGTATAAACTTTCTAATGCACATATCTCTACCAATGTTATACATGGGTTCACAACCTCCATTGTAATGCCTGCTTCAGAAAACTGAGTTTTTTTTGGCAAAATATCAGAATTAGGAGGAAAATATGAACAATATAATCATAAAAAATCCTAACCCTTTCGTTTAATATTTTCTCAGATGTCGACGAATGCATTGCAGAATCTCATAATTGTCATCATAACGCCTACTGCAATAATACTGACGGTTCTTTCAATTGTTCATGCAAGAGCGGCTACTTAGGAAATGGAACTGACTGTGAAGGTTAGCCGTACGTAAATATTAGAGACGAAATATTTCTAAATTCGCACGCTTAAAAACTTTGAAGAAATTTTAATTATCCTGTTCATTTTTCAAAGAGATATAAATGTATAACTACGCTCTAACTTTTGTTATTATTTCATTCAGATATCGACGAATGTGGTGTGAGTTCCCTTAATTGCCATAATTGAATCTATATTTCTAATTATCTGGGCTCAAATTAGGTCAATCATAGGAAATGAAAATTTTGAATTAAAATATTTCGCCCTTTATATAGTCAGAAGATTTTGTATAAACTTTCTCATGCACATATCTCTACGAATGTTATGCACTGTTTCACAAACTCCATTGGAATGCTTTCTTGAAAAAACCGAGTTCTCTTCGATGGCACTTGCAAAACATCAAAATTATTAGAAAAACATGAATACTATAATTATAAAAACAATCCTAATCCTTATTCAAATATTTTTTTAGATATCGACGAATGCATAGCAAAATATCATAATTGCCATCATAACGCCTATTGCAATAATGCCGATGGTTCTTTCAATCGTTCATGCAAAAGCGGCTACTTCGGAAATGGAACTGATTGTGAAGGTTAGCCGTATGTAAATATTAGAGACGATATAATTCTAACTTCGCAAGGTTCAAAACTTTGAAGAAATTTTAATTAGTTTGTTGATTTTTAGAACAGATATAAATTACTACGCTCTAACTTTCGTTAATATTTCATTCAGATATCGATGAATGTGGTGTGAGTTCTCATAATTGTCATTATAACGGCTACTGTAACAATACTGATGGATCTTTTAATTGTACATGTAAAAAAGGCTACTCAGGAAACGGAACTGACTGCCAAGGTTTGCCGAAAATATTTCATGAATTACTGCATTTGAATCCATATTTCAATTTTTTTGGGCTCCAAAGTCGATGTAAAAAAATGAAAATGTTTAATTAGAATATTTCGCTTTTATAGGCAGAATATTTTGTATAAACTTTCTCTTGCACATATCTCTACGAATGTTATGCATGGTTTCACAACCTCCACCTTAGTGCCTACTTTAGAAAACTGAGTATTGTCGTTGGCAATTTCAAAATATCAGAATTTTGAAGGAAATATGAATACTATAATTTAAAAAAAAAATTAACCCTGTCGTTAAATATTTTTTCAGATATCGATAAATGTGCTGCTAGTTCACATAATTGCCATCATAACGCCTACTGTGACAATTCTGATGGTTCTTTCAATTGTACATGTCAAAATGGCTACCTCGGAAATGGAACTGACTGTGAAGGTTAGCCGGACGTAAATATTTGAGACGATATAATTCTAATTTCGCACGCTTTAAAACTTGGAAGAAATTTTAATCGCCCTGTTCATTTTTAAAAGAGTTATAAATAACTACGATCTAACTTTCGTTAAGATTTCATTCAGATATCGATGAATGTGGTGCGAGTTCTCATAACTGTCATCACAACGCCTACTGTAACAATACTGATGGTTCTTTCAATTGTACATGTAAAAAAGGCTACTCAGGAAATGGAACAGACTGCCGAGGTTTGCCGAAAATATTTCATATAAATTACTGCAAATGAATCTATATTTCTGATTTTCTGGGCTCAAAAGTCGATCAAAGGGAATTAAAATTTTGAATTAGAATATTTCGCTCTTATATAGGCAGAATATTTTGCATAAACTTTCCCTTCCACATATCTCTATGAATGTTATATTGCATGGTTTCATAACATCCACTCTAGTGCCTGCTTCAGAAAACTGAGTATTGTCGTTGGCAATTTCAAAATATCAGAATTTTGAAGGAATTATGAATACTATAATTGTAAAAAAAGTTGACCTTGTCGTTAAATATTTTTTCAGATATCGATGAATGTGCTGCTAGTTCACATATTTGCCATCATAACGCCTACTGTAACAATTCTGATGGTTCTTTCAATTGTTCATGCAAAAGCGGCTACTTCGGAAATGGAAATGACTGTGAAGGTTAGCCGTATGTAAATATTACAGATGACACGATTCTAACTTCGCACAGCCCAAAACGTCGACGAAATTTTAATCGCTCTTATAATTTTTCAAAGAGATATAAATTACTACACTGTAACTTTTGTTATCATTCCATTCAGATATCGATGAATGTGGTGCGAGTTCTCATAATTGCCATGGCAACGGCTACTGTAAATACTGATGGTTCTTTCAATTGTGCATGTAAAAATGGCTACTCAGGAAACGGAACTGACTGTGAAGGTTAGCCGTACGTAAATATCAGAGACGACATAACTCTAACTTCACACGGTTGAAAAGTTCGAAGAAATTTTAATCGCCCTGTTCATTTTTTAAAGAGATATAAATTATTTCGCTCTAACTTTCGTTATTATTTCATTAAGTTACCGACGAATGTGGTGCGAATTCTCGTAATTGCCACGACAATGCATACTTGTAATAGTACTGATGGTTCTTTCACTATAATTATAAATATAATTATAAAAAAATCCTAATCGTTAATTAAATATTTTTCAGATATCGACGAATGCATTGCAAAATCTCATAATTGCAATCATAACGCCTACTGCAATAATACTGATGGTTCTTTCAATTGTTCATGCAAAAGCGGCTTCTTGGGAAATGGAAATGACTGCCAAGGTTAGCCGTTTAAATTGTAATGTCTCTTTTATAGCTTGCTTTCATTAGTTTCATATTTAAAAAGTAGCTTGTCATGACGAGCTCTGTTTTCTGTGCTCTAAAATCTCGTATACAATAAACAACTCTAACACAGAGTTGGAATAATTTTGGCAATGTGCGTAATTCTATAACGCACATGCCGATTTATTAATTATTATTATATAACATGCAGTGTTTTTTACTGACGAATCCGCCACTTTGAAAAGCGATAATAACACACGTGCGATTATTCATGATAATAACACATGTGCGATTATTGTGTTTGATCTACCGATCTGGAATCAGGAAGGCGGATAAAAAACTTTTCAAAAAAACCCAGTTTTTTATCATCCCACCAAGGTGGGATGTAACGAAATAAGTACAAAGTGTGCAGTAGGTCAAGACCACATGCACGAAAAATCAAAGCCGAATCAGCAGTGTTAATGCTTGACCAACGAGTGTACGAAAAATCAGATAAACCACGACGCGCAAAATATTCAAGTAATGTCTGTGCAAGATAAATCTGAACAGCGATGAAGTGTAAAAGAAACATTAATGAAACATCAACAAAAATTAAGTATGGAGCCTCAATGCCGTGCGATAGGTAGAGATTGACGATGGCTGCACACCAGATTGAATTAACTGCGAGGTAATAGCGGCCAATGGTTTGGTTGAAGGTAAGACCGTATGACTGTTGGTGTTGGACGAACGCCCACCGGAGTTAGCCGTTTGAACTTCGAAGGCCTACAAGCAAAATAAGGAGTCAGTCAAAACATTTCTAACCTCCCCCCCCCGTTAAATGGCGAGCGCGAAAGAGAATATCAAATTGTAAACAAGCGAGCACCAGGCGGCGAACAAAAGTTTTGCAATTGTCGGGCCAGGCACCGTAATACCACTCAAAACCAAAAAGCGCGCCGTAGCCTACCTAGCCTAGCCGCAGACTCGGTGTACAGGTTACGGTTAGCAGAGTCATGCAAAACAACTGCCAAAGTTCGAGATCTGCCTTAACAGACTAAGTAAGGCGAATGAAATGATGATCACACACCGTACCCCTGTGGTCTCCTACCTGGTGCGGAGCACCGTACGTGCGAGGGTTCTAATTCCACCTGAAGATTAGGAATTACACCCGGGTATTCTTTTTTAACAATTTACGAACTTCTGAAATCCAATGAAATAATGCATTCGTGTATGATTCGAACCAAAAGCCGGTATCAGGCAACTTGCATCCCGCATAGTCACAGCGAAAAATTCAGGAAACTTGTAAAAAGATTGCTGATTTTTCTGACACTTCCAGTGTCGTTTACGACAAAAAAAATGGCTAGTAGTTTAGCAAAGATATCTTAATTTACCTCTATGCAGTTTTTTGTGT
This sequence comes from Dendronephthya gigantea, assembly GCF_004324835.1. Lineage (NCBI taxonomy): Eukaryota > Metazoa > Cnidaria > Anthozoa > Malacalcyonacea > Nephtheidae > Dendronephthya > Dendronephthya gigantea. The sequence goes on along the minus strand of NW_021163024.1, from coordinate 947,532 downwards.
TCTTTGCTGCTTAGTTCCAAAGTGTTTTTTTTTACTATTTCTCCCAAGGTACGTGTTGGCTTGGAGAGAAATTGCCAACCTTGTCAATATATAATACAGTAATTAGTACAGACAGTATAAGCTCACCGCGCGCGTACACAATAATGTAGTCGAAAACTGAGTACAAGCTGATTTCTGGGCTGCCTATGGCAAAACAAGCGCGTCGTCACCTTGTTGACGACGTACTTTCACAGATTTTACGGCGTCGTAAATTTTTATTTGGATTCTGGTATTTTTTGTTGATATGGCTGAACTTGTACCTTCAACAAGCAAGAAGTAAGTAAATAATTATTCACTTATATGAATTCTGAAAAACTATTCGTTGATATTTCATTCAAAACGGAAGTGGAGAGCTGGAGAGGTGAACCGGAAGTTTGCGATCTGATCAGGACATCAGGTATTAAATAAACATTGTTTACATTTTGGTTTGCTTGTATATCGATAAACTTGCAGCAGTTTTTTACTTTCTTTTCGTTAAAACACACACGGAACTTAGCTCGAAAAATGCGATATGATTATAAAAGGCCTTTATCTTATTATGTTTTCTTTAATTTTTATGTGTATTGCTAAAATAGCAATGCACATAAAAAGAAAACATAGCGTTTTAAATACATCTATATAGTCATAGCATTTCTATTCACATTTATTCCTTGTATATTTGTATAGGTTTGCGAAAGCTCCGATTATGTCATGGACATCGTTTTCCTTTTACAATATTTAATGTATAGTGATTATATTATTGCTGTGAATAAATACTGTAGAAAGAAAATACGACAATAAACAAATATCGTATTGTTGGGTTTTCAAAACGTACTATTTTCATTAAAACAAGTAACAACTTACCAACAGGCCCATAATTTTATAAATTAGCTATCATCGGCAAACATTGTCATTGATCTGATTTATAGAGACGGCTTATCCGTCTGGAGGAATAAACATAGATAAATCTGAATATAAACATATAAGGCAAACTATCTAGGCGAACTATATATAGACGAATATTTCATACGGAACAGACTGACGAACATGCATGGCAGGGAAATCCAAATTCAAAATAATGGAAAAAATTTAATTAGTCTGATAAAGGAAAATTAAATTAATATTTTTTGTGGTAAAAAGAGTGCAATAGGGCAATAATTAGCGAATGTCCAATACTCTCGAAAGGATATACTGACGGAAAAGATTATTCACCCTCGGGACCCCAGCGAGCTCTTCTTCGAATTAGGCTCTATAGAATTGTCCTTAAACAAAAACACAATGTTTTTAACGCCTTATATCTTACTAAATCGGTACAATTAAAAATATACAACAGCCACTTTGCCATAGCTCTTATTTAAAGGAGAATTTCAGCCGCGTCGTCGTCGTGTTACCGTCCAATATGCTTAAGGTCCCTAGTGTCATCGCTTGCGAATACTTTACATTCAATGATTATTCCTGTACTTCTGCTCGACGAATGAAAGTTTAAAGTATAACCAACGTCTCTAAGGGGCTGTTTATCATGTTATCTGTTTCCAACAACTGACAACATGTTAGATGAAGTATATACTGTTTTAGCGCGCTTTTCAGTTGAACGCCATTTTTGTTAATATTGTTGTTTTTCCTATAGCTATTCATGTTTTATACGAAGAATCTAAATAAAACCAACTATAAACATCTGATAGCTCGGTCTTCAACCAAACGAAAGTGTTCTTATATCCATTACGCCTAGGTTTAGCACTAAAGGCCATGTTACACAGTGCAATTTTTCTTCCAACTTCCAATGTAATTCTACTTTTAAGAGATGTAAATTCGTGACGGGTTCTCGAAATGTAGGTGTAAGAAACGTCATGGAGTGTATATAATAAAGACAAAAGTTGTGTAGTTGCCAAATTTACTTTTAAAAAAAGAATTGCATTGAAAGTTGCAAGAAAAATCGCACTGTGTAAGAGAGCCTCTTTAACTATGGGTTAAATTTAACCTGCTTTTGAACAACCGGCCCTTGGTTTTCATACAACATGCAATAAGACCCGTTTCACACCATATTTAGTTCTATATGAGCGAATACATTAATCAAAGCAATAGATATTGAGGCATTTCCGTTTAATATTGATTGTCTATGATGTATTTGGCATGTCAAAAAACGGCTTTTGAAACAGACGTGACTCGTCATAATGCGTCGCCATTCACTGATATGTCATAATTTGTTGTAATTCTGTTTTCATATGTCAAATTTCGCATAAAAACGGATTACTACAATTAGATTATACGTTCTCAAGCAGCTTATAGCATTCGTAATCGTATATAATTACATGTAATATATTTAATTTGTAATTTCAACTCGATTTATTTGTCTATTCGAAAAACAACGAATATTTATGTCATATTAGTGTTTGCCCTTTTTGAATCCAACCTATAAGGCGGAGCAATTTGGCAAGGAATTGACAACCTCCTGTGGCCTATCAGCATAAAAAAAAGGTTTTAAAGTATTCAAAATATTATCTTGTGACTTGTGATAGCTTTGTCTATATTCATAGAGGCATTGAATGCTATAACTGAATATACCAAGCTATATCGTGGAGGAATTGACCAATGCGGTAAAAGTTATTTAAAAGTATCTATTCTTCAGCAAGGTGAATATCATGATTACTGTTGTATATTTTATGGTAGTATAATGAGAATACAGTCTAGTTTAATTCTTCCGCGTTTGATCTGTATTGTGGGGAAAATAAGACTCCATTAACCATGTTTAAATTACTGTAGTCACAATACGTGTTAGTCGATACGAATGAGCGTTGTTAACTCCTGAAAGCAAGTCTGATGATTTTCGCTGTGGTGTTGCTTTCGTCTCGACGATAAGCGTCGACGTGAACAAACGTGATTTAAAGTAAATCAAAGTCTCATCTAAACATGAATTTTCCCGTCGAATATTCTACTCTATTGCTCAAGTATTGTACTCTATTGCTGTCTGTAATTTTCCTAATTGATCAGTGATCTCATATGCCATAACAAACTATATTTTCGAAGGAGTTACAATGAACTCTACATAATCATAAATTAAGACAAATTTCTAGTTGGTTGTTATAGCTACCTTCCGGAAATCGATATGTGGGTAATTAAGTTGCATATCGCGGTTAGCGAGATTAAACCAAGCTTGAAATGACTTTGGTAATGAAATGAGCAACTAACATGATTCTGGCAGTAATGTGCTTGTATGGTCTCCTAAAGACTTATTTCAAAACCTCAAAGTCGTCTCAGAAGTCTGAGTCGTCTTTACACTAGAGCGAAAGTTTCTGGATTCATCACGAAAGCGGAATGTATTAGTACCGGATTCATGTTGCTGTTTACACACGCAGCAACGAATCCGATAGAAAATGTACTCGGTTTTAAGCTGTATCTGCATGGAAACCTTGAATCCGTAAAAGTTTGTTGAAACTTCGTATCCAGAAACATTTTAATCCGGAAAATTTTCTTGTGTAAACGCTTTACACGACGATTCCGAAGAAATTCAAACGTGACGACCAAACAATTCTCCAAGAACAAGTAATGTGAGTGTAAACGGACAAATCCGCATACAGAGACAACTAAAGTGTAGTGTAAACACCTGAACGAATCTGATACATGTGTGCAACAATGAATCCGGATATTTTTACAAATCTGGAAACTTTCGTTCTAGTGTAAACGGGGTCTCACTCTTCGTTAAATGACGGCTAGCTCCTTAGATCCATTGAATTATTTTCCGACAGACAAAGCATTTTTCGCACCAGTGACATGAGATAAAGGAGACCCTGGTGCTTAGGACAAGTAGGAACCAGGCTTAATAGATACACTATAATACATTTCCCGAAATTAAATCATACCAAGAAACTTGGAGCTAGAAACTTGGAGCTAAAAAATGGCGGAAATTAGAGGAGTAGTTAAGAAAGGTCATTTTTATACCTACGTTCCCAGCGAAATATTTTTCATAATTTAAACGTGATGTAAAGGAGCAGAAAGCCTTCAAGTATCAAATGTTAAGCTTAGACGGAAAGCTGCATGCAGTCGACGCGAGAGCGAACATTCAGTGTGCGCAAGAGTTTGAAGCGGAAAAGTGATTGAACTGATATAACGGCATTCTTGCATGAATTAAAATAAAGGGGTGACACAATAGTACGATTAGTTAGTGCATGGTTCATATTTTGATTTCTAAGATTAAGAGTGTGTCGCGAACGTTGTGTTGAGTAGCTCACGTGACGTTGAAACGACATAGAAAAGTATGCGTGCAGAGAAGCTTATGACAAGGCATAGCAGTAAATATAAATTCTAACATTTGAGAAAACATTGATTATGGCGACATCCTTTTGTCACTAATGTTGTAGCAGACGGTGCCTATGGACCGAATGTGGCAGACGGTCCCTAAATTCGGGCAAGGTGAGGACAGCGAAGCCCGCCTGCCGGGTTTGGCTATGTTTGTTGTCAACCTCACCTTTTCAGTCCAAGCGCAATTAGCTAATCCAAAAACAGTTAATAGGGAGATTTTATAGCAAGGCGACATGAACGTCAAAGACGACGTGAAAATGGCGAGTAAATGGCGTGGCATGTTCATGCATATTTGGGCGCATCACGCCATTTATTCGCCATTTTCACGTCGTCTTTGATGTTCACGTCCTCATGCTAAGTCGCCCTAATATTATAACAAGACGCCTGTTCTGGCGTGACTAGCGTGAGCTCCGGAGTGCCACGCACGTGCCAGTCTTCAATAAAAAGCTTCTGAACATAAAATACAGTTCATACTCATTTATACCTTGCCAACCTTAATGTTATTCGATTGGGAAATTCAGAAGCACATCGTACTTTAAAAAGTATCGAAGTTCAATTGTTCAAAAATGTAAATAAACCGAATGATACATTCGCTTTGTCTTACACTTTGCCTTTGGAATTCGCGCTTATATAGTTATATTAATTCAAGCTGCGACGTGTCAACAATGCGCCCATACACGACCACATCTTGTTAAACGGCGAAATAGCAGCGATATTATTAAAATAGGACCAGAATCTACATGTATTAAATATATTCTTACCCCAATTAAATCTTGACTTGATCGAACAGCATCAAAAGAATCTGTTTATTTGTTCCTCTTGGAGGAATTGCGGTGCCCGCGCCAAGTTTGGCACCGCATTATATTCTGCCTGTGAGTTTGTTTGTTCGCATAAATACGTTTCCTTAATCGCCAAGTAAAAATTCCTTGCACATACTTGGAATGCTTGGAATTTTTTCGTGATTATTACTATCAATCTTGTTGTACGTTTGGCAAATTCCTTTTTTAAAGGAACGTTCTTTTTTCAATTTCAATCTCAAACTCTGATAATTGCGTGTATCTCTGCTTTTATGCACCCAAGAAGGACAAAAATACCACCATTCGATTCAGCGTAAGAAATTATACTTACAGGTCTTAAATATATTACTAAACAAGAGTATTCGCAGCGATTTATGACGTTTGAAAGACAAACGAAATTGAATTGTTGACAAATCGCTCAAAATTACTATGCTATACTTTACTAGTAATAGTAAGTTTGGTCTTTGATATCTTTCATATCGTTGGTTTTCTCTTTTAATTTTCGTCCTTAAATAAGTGGATCGGTCTTACATTGCGATTTATTTTATAGTACTTTGAGCCAAATATATTCTATTTCGAAGGTTTTAAAGTATAGTTTCAATAAGCGAACTTTATGACAAATCGCTCAAAATTATTAAACAAATTAAAAATGCAATACGCTTAATCCTTGACTTCTGTATCGTTGCTTTTCTAGTTTACGGCTCTACGCCAGTTTATTCGTCTCACGTTTCTCTTCATTTTGATAGTATTCTTATATAGTATTTTTAGCCTAAATATTTTATTTCTGAAGATTTTAAAACGGCGCAATTTTGACCTTAATGTACCAACCAACCAGGCTGCGGCCGACAGGAAATGTAAGTTGGTGATGTCGTTAGAAATGAGCGGACGTTTTATTTCTAGACAAGCATTGCGGGCACCGCATTTTAGTACTGTGTCTGGTTGCCGTATCATGCGAGCGAAATCCAATCGCGCATCGGAAAATTAGCCAAAGCTGTGCACCACAACTCTTGGGAGAAAAGACTGTGACGTAGATAAATACGGTCACATACACATCTTAAATACTAGTATATTTCGCGCTACAAACATACTTGCAACGACGAACAAAAAAATTAAAAAAAAATGTAATAACAAAACTGTAATAACTAATAACTTGGATATATTATTTTCCGGCTGTAAGTTTATTTATGAATCGAAGTATGGTCAGTTTTCGAAATATTAAAATGATTATTTAGGATTTCGAAAGAAACACCAAAGAACGTTTAAACCAGGACAATTAAGCGAAGAAGCAGAAGAGCAGCAGTGGATCCAGCACGATCCCGGCCTCCCCTTGATGAATGTATGTCACGCTGACATTGCGCAACGTAGTCATTTTGAAATTCGTAATTCTTACTCATTACATACATTTTGTTGCCCCGTTCATCCATGGGTAGCCCGATTAGATTTGAAATAGTAAAATTTGCTCCAGTCATGCTATTATTGCTTTTGCCTCGCGACCACTATGACGTCACTGAACTCACAGCGAAACTGGAGTGAAGCGCAACTGAAGCAAAATTTGACTAATTTAAATATTTACTGGAATTCCTATTGTCCATCGCTTGCGAATACATTATATTCAATGGTTATTTCTGTATTTCTGCTCGACAAATAAAAGTTTAAAATATAACCAACATCCCTTAGATGCAGTTGTGGCAATCGATATATTTGCATCTCTTTGTATGTGTTCTGGAAATTGTGTCATCAACAGGACAAGGTAAGAATTAAACAATACTTAGAGCTGTTTAAACTAGCTATACCGAATTAGCATGATCATGATCCCACGCCATCAAAAATTGCTATGTCAGAATAAATTTTCCCTCCAAAGTATGGAAGCCTGATCCAACCAAGCGTGGAATGACACACGTTCATCCGACCCTGATCGGAAAGGTCTGTTCACAGGATCCAATTTTTTTCATCCAATCCACTCTTGACGTATGAAATATAGTCGGTTGTTGATAAAGCAGTACAGGATTGGCTTCAGTGGGTTTGCTGCTCATATACACTACAAGGCCTCAGACTGTAAAATATCTATCAGAAGTGAATTGGATCCAACAAAATTGGATCTTGAATATCGTTTATACAGCATAAAGTATGCAAAAAACAAGCCAATTTCCGCTAAAAAAAACTTTCGTTCAAGAATGCAGTCTGCAGAGTTAATTTCAAACATTTAAATGACTTTTATTTTGTAGTTTTATTTAATATTATATTGTAAGTAACCTAAATATAAATTGATGTATACAGTTAGGTTTGGATTCAAAAGTTCAACCTACACCGTTGGTGAGGCAGATGGTAAATTGCAAGTTTGTCTTAATGTTAGCAATTTTGATGGGACTTCTTTTTCAGGAACGTGAGTAAATTTTCTTTATATTTATATGCACATCCGGTAGCGGACGGAATACTTTGCAATTGAATCATCCATGCAATATTGTTAAAAATTTTATACAATTTATTCTTCTCTTTTTCACTCTCGTACTGTAATTTCAAAGTGAATAGTCCTCTTTCTCAACATCTTTGATCTTTAGATGAAAAATATCAGTTTTGATGACAATAATGAATAAATCGATAAATCTGTACAACAAAGATATGCGGCTAATTTTGTGTCTATCGGGTTAATGTGTGTATCATAAATATTTTAAGATTAACGTTCAGAAATGGCACTGCAACAAGCGGAGAAGATTATTCAGATGATGGGAAATCTGTTGGAATACAAAGTTTTATTCAAAAAACTGATTGCGAAAATATTGATATAATTGATGATAACAGTTATGAAGGCAGCGAAAATTTTACAGTTGTTTTGATGTTAAATAACAATCCCAACGTTCAAATTACTGTTGGCGAAGCGACAGTGACTATCACAGATGATGACGGTAATGATTTGAAATGTATTTTCTATATATTATAGTTACTGACATTTTCTTAGTGTGCAACGCAAGTGCAGATAGCACTGACAGCATTTCTTTATTTGTTCACTATTAATTCATGAAAATCAAGTCTCGTACATGCATCGCCATTCGTCGGCACTGTTTTTGTTGTTTCATATTGATGAGTAAAATGCTGTGTCCATTTAAAAAAAAATATTTACTTAATTGATCACTCTTAATAGATCTTACAACATTGCCGATGAATCACGACATACTGTATGAGAACTAGGCCTAAGTCTTTAATTCTCATCATTTTCGCAATGGTTGCAAAGGATAAACGTTTGCAACACTTGCTTCAGTAAAATTTTTTTTTTTTTTAAAATTTCCAAATTTTAAGGTACATTAAAAATTAAATTTAATCTTCTTTAAGAAAAAGTATATAAGTGAAATATCATTTTCATGTAGGCCTCTTATCTCCTCGATAAAGGCGAAAGCGATATAGTATGTGATAAATTATATTCTTAGGTTTGAAACTTGGATGCAGTTGCTACTACATTTCTGTTCAAAAATTCCATTTACACTGTTGGGTGAATAAGATGGTAACGTTAGGGTTACCTTTTTATTATTATCAAGAAAACTTTTTAGGAACGTGTTTAGATTTCGCATTAATTGCTCTTGAAAATGAACAAATATTACAGTCTCCAAATTTTATTTTTTACATTAAAACAAAAATTTAAACTGTTTGATGAGAAATCTGCAGCGGCAAAATTTTTCATATTCGCTGATATAAAAACCAATTGCATTTACAGGTGAATATGATACGCGAACTTCATGCAAGACTACATGCGAGGTTAAAAATAGTGGGCACTGTGTTGTTTTCGCTTCCTTGACGTCAAGAAATAGCCAATTTCTGAGAGAAAATATACCGCATTCTCAACTAGAGACTTGCAGTAAACACCAAAGACTTAAAATAATTTTAAATAAATACGTGCAATAGTAATACTGGACGCCTCGATTTTTAAGCGCTTTTACAGAATTTTTAAAATACTTTTAGGAAACATTTAACTGTACCTGTTTCTACTCTACATGCTTAGGCTAGTTTTCCATTTGGTATAACAATTTTATCGCTAATTTTAGAAACCCTCAGGGTTTGCGTTTCCTCTTGCGGAAATATTACATTTTTGGAAAATATTATGCCAAATCCCCTGTGACGCGAAATCTAAAAAAAATTATCGATTAATGGACGAAGCAAAAATATCGTTGCTGACGTTCTCAATTTTTACTGAAGGATCTCCGGAAACAGTTTACTTATGTTGCTCCATATGTATTTTATCAGTTCCCTTCATATAATATATTTGTGTCCGACTTTTTTTGAGATATTTCCCAACTTTTTCAGCTGCCCCCACGGCCCCTGTTACATTTGGATTCCAAAGCTCAACTTACACCGTTGGTGAGGCAAATGGTAAATTGCAAGTTTGTCTTAATGTTAGCAATTTTGGTGGGACTTCCTTTTCAGGAACGTGAGTAAATTTTCATTATATTTATAGGTATGTACATCCGGGTAGCGGACGGAATACTTTGTTATTGAATCATCCATGCAATATTGTTAAAAATTTTAAACAATTTATTTCTCTCTTTTTCACTCTCGTACTGTAATTTCAAAGTGAACAGTCCTCTTTCTAAGCATCTTTGATTTTTAGATGAAAAATATCAGTTTTGATGACAATAATTAATAAATCGATAAATCTGTACAACCAAGATATGCGGCTAATTTTTTGTTTATCGGGTTAATGTGTGTATCATAAATATTTTAAGATTAACATTCAGAAATGGCACTGCAACAAGCGGAGAAGATTATTCAGATGTTGAGAAATCTGTTGGAATACAAAGTTTTATTCAAACAACTGATTGCGTTGATATTTTGATAATTGATGATAACAGTTATGAAGGCAGCGAAAATTTTACAGTTGTTTTGACGTTAAATAACAATCCCAACGTTCAAATTACTATTGGCGAAGCGACAGTGACTATCACAGATAATGAAGGTAATGATTTGAGATGTATTTTCTATATAAATTAGTATAGTTACTGACATTTTTTTACTGTGCAACGCAAGTGTAGATAGCATAGCATTTCTTTATTTCTTTACTATCAATTCATGAAAATAAAGTCTCGTACATCGCCATTCGTCGGCACTATTTTTTTTCCGTTCATATTGATGAGTGAAATGCTGTGTCTATTTAAAAAAAAAATATTTACTTAATTGACCACTCATAATGGATCTTACAACATTGCCGATGAATCACGACATACTGTATGGGAACTAGGCCTAAGTCTTTAATTCTCATCATTTTCGTAATGGTTGCAAAGGATAATCGTTTGCAACACTTGCTTCAGTGAAAATTTTTTTTCTTTTCAAAATTTCCAAATTTTAAGGTACATTAAAAATTAAATTTAATCTTCTTGAAAGGAAAGTATATAAGTGACGTATCATTTTCATGTAGCCCTCTTACCTCCCCGATTAAGGCGAAGAATAGTTTATTTTTCCAAAAAATACGTTTAGCAAGTCAAAAAAGCTGTCAAAGTTGCCTTGTCTGAAATTTTCCCCATAGCAACGCCTTAGCAACGCTTTTAGATACGAAATTCTCTCAAATTTTTTTCCAAAAATCGCTTAAAACAAGTTTTCGAGTGTTCTGAATCTGCTTCATTGTGATTGGCTGCTGTGGGGAGCCATTGCAACCCTATTTTCTTTGTCTGTATTGAGATAGTAAGTGCATTTGTGAAGTAAAGTGAAGTGAAGAAAAGTGTAGTAACATGGAACGCTTCCAGAACTTGGTATATACTGAGGACAGTGATATTATCTGTGTAAACGAAACATGGTTGAGAGAGGACATTGGGCCCAATAACTTGGAAATTTTACACTCTAGCTACACGATATTCAGGAAAGATCGAAAATCTCGTGGTGGTGGAGTGTTGCTAGCAGTGAAGTCATCTTCTTTTAAATCTGTGGGAGAGATCAAACATAAAAGTGACATAGAAGTTACATTAGCTGAACTAACGACTGCCTCCGATATGAAGTTACTCGTTGCTTCATGTTATCGTCCTCCTAACGAAGATCAGACTTGGATGGAAAAATTCAATAACTTTCTTGGGGATGTTTGCTCTAACAATACAAATATCATACTCGCGGGAGATTTTAATCTACCACATATCTCATGGCGCTCGCTAGAAACATCAACGGGGATCAGCGAGAATACCTTCATCGAACTTCTTCATGATTATTTTCTCGTTCAGCTAAACAACACAGCAACTAGAGTAGATAACATACTTGACCTCATTATTACGAACATCCCTGATATGGTTCAATTATGCGACGTGTGGTCTCCTGCTGAAGCTGAAATCTTCACCGACCATAACGTTATCAATTTCGAAATCTTAATCCATCCAAAACGTCCAACCAAAATACAGAGAACTGTATACGACTATCGCCGCGGAGATTTTACCGCCTTACGATTAGCTCTAGAGTCTTCAAACCTTTCAGCTAATATCTCTGCTGACGGTGATATCAACGACGGTTGGAGGAATTGGAGGAATACTTTTCTTACCACGGTATCACACTACATCCCATCTGCAAAGATACGTGGCCGGAATTATGTGCCGTGGATGAGCAGCGCGATACTTCATAACATTAAAAAGAAAAGTTCTCTACGACGTAAGCTGGCAAAATCTAAAACCACTAAAGAAGCCCTAAAAGCAAAAATCAAGGAACTTAGAACTGCCATAAAGAAAATGTGGCGTGATAGCTGCTCAAGGTACATAAATTATATCTGTTCAGACCGCATGAATAATCCGAAGCGCTTCTGGTCTCTCTTCAAACTAAGATCAAACGTTAGCAATGTACCCGAGAAGGTGTCAATAGCTGAATGTGAAGTTACAAGATCATCCGCAGAATCCTCAGAGGCCATCGCATCTGCCTTTAATTCCGACTTCACCTCAATCTTCACCAGTGATCAACCAAACACAGTCAACGATTCCTGTTCAATCGAAGCAGTTCGTGACAACTCGACGAACAACACCTTGTTGGAGAACATCACGTTAAAACCAGTTCATATTGCTTCAGTCTTAAAAACTCTTGACAACAATAAAGCGCATGGACCAGATGGTATTCCTGCACGTTTACTTACAGAAACAGCGTACCAAATAGCGCCGTCGCTTCGTGATCTATTCAACAAGTCACTGCGCACTGGAGTAGTACCGCGAGATTGGAAACTGGCCAATGTCGTTCCTGTTTTTAAGAAGGGAGATAAGGAATATGTTGAAAATTACAGACCAATATCTCTACTTTCGTTAATATCTAAAGTATTGGAACGCTGTTTGTTTGACTGCATCAAAGAACATGTGTTTAGCCAGATTAATCATTGTCAACATGGCTTCATGCCAGGAAGAAATTGCGCCACCCAGTTAATCGAAGTATTTGACAAAATTGGTAACTTGTTGGATCGTGGTAAACAAATTGATGTCTTATACCTGGACATGTCAAAAGCCTTCGATAAGGTGAGCCACAAACGTCTTCTCCTTTGTCTTCGTGATTTCGGGTTTAATGGTAACATCCTCAGATGGTTTGGTTCATACTTACAAGATCGCAGACAACAAACGACCATTCTTGGTGCAACATCATCTCCTACACCAGTAACATCAGGAGTACCTCAGGGCTCAATACTCGGTCCACTACTCTTCCTATTGTATGAAAATGATCTACCTAACAGTATCGTGAGTTCTTCTATCGCAACCTATGCTGATGACACCAAGATATTTAAAGAAATCAACTGCCTTGATGATGCTACAGCGTTGCAGGATGATCTGTCAAACTTTGAAACTAGTTTTTTGAATTCTGGTCTTAAACTAAACACATCAAAGTGTAAGACTCTACGTATTACCAGGAAGCGCAAGATAGTCAATCATTCCTACACTCTAAAAAACAAAACCCTAGAAAACTCAGAGCATGAACTTGATTTAGGTGTATGGATTTCCAACAACTTGACTTGGCGAAAACAAGTCTTGGAACAATGTTCAAAGGCAAATAAATCACTTGGATTTTTGAAACGATCTACACGGAATATTAGCAATCAATCAGCGCGTCGTACTCTGTACTTAACTCTCGTTAGATCACAAATCGGTTATGCAACGCAAATTTGGTCACCACAGTCTGTCGAGCTCATATCCCGATTAGAACGAATACAGAGACGTGCATCAAAATATATCCTTCGTCTGCCATTTCTTTGTGAAGCCAGCTACGAACAACGTCTGAAGCAATTGAAATTTCTTCCTATCAGTTATTGGCACGAGTATTTAGATATGATGTTATTATTCAAAGTAAATTGTGGTCTAATAAATCTCTCGGGCGCAGTGCTTCCTACACAACCTATGAAATTGAGAACAACAAGATCCGTTCAACAAAACTCCACCCAATTCCATATCAAGAAATCCTATACAGCAACATATCAACGATCATATTCTATCAGATCAACAAGGATCTGGAATAGTCTACCAAAACACATAACTAATAATCTGAACTCGTTATATACCTTTAAAAAATATCTACTTGATTACTACTTCTCTGCTCTAGAATGTAACTATAACATAAATGATCTTCGTTCATGGAAAACAATTTGTTTAAAGTGCAATCAGACTCGAGATCTCACTAAACCTCTTGCATGTTGTTTTTAATAAAGATGTTTTAAAAGAAATAATGTTATTATTATAATATATATAAATTATTGTAGTATAATGGGATCACAGTAATTGGCCAAAAGCTGTTGTGAATACCCTGTCACAATTGTTGTAAATTGTTTAATGTTGTACTATTAGAAATAGTGTAATTGGAGCTATCTTGCAGTGAGGACTTTCACAGATCCATGTCTATTCTAATATGTTTAATAGTTTTTTGACTGTAAAATTGAAGTCTGCAAGGATAGTTCTAATAATGTTATAAATTATAATAGTGTTTTACTTGTAAATTTAAATTGTGACAAAGCTTATAAAATTAGAAATTAAAAAAATTTGCATCTTCGGCGAAGTCCTCTTCAAATATCGTGTTTTTTTCCAACATTACAAGTCAAAAAGTTGCTGTTCTAGTTTCCCAAAGATTTCGTTTGTTTTTTTGGTTATAAATTAAAGTTATAGATGGGAAATCCGCAGAACAGAGGCAGAAAACGAGTTCGAAAAGCGCCTTCCAAAATGGCCAAGAAATGCAAGCATGGCGACGATCATCGTGACAAAGAATCTGGGCCTTCCGGGGCGAAAATCGGTCACCAGACAACAAATTTTAGTATTCATTCAAAAAATATGGACACAATAAGGGAAGGAACAGTATTCATTGACATTTCAATTTTATTCGGCGTGTTTGATGAGATTCTGAAGTGCCCTGACTGTGGGGAAGAAACGAAGTCACATTTTGATATGAAGAAAAAACATGGATATGCCCATTACATATCTTTGCAATGTGTTTCATGCGACTGGAAGTATTGTTTTCATACTTCTAAAAAGCAAGGCCAGTCCTATGAAATTAATACCAGAGCAGTCTTGGCCTTTAGAGAGATTGGTAAAGGACACAGTGCCATGGCTACCTTCTCCAAAATTTTGAACATGCCTGCCCCACCAAGTCGTGCCAATTTCACGAAGACTCAAAATAAAAAGCTACTTCCTGTAATGAAGCAGTGTGCCAATGATAGCATGGTGAACAATGCTGTTCAAGTCAAAGAAATTATTGAAAGTGATGCTGGAGAATGTGGAGTATCCATAGATGGTACATGGCAGAATTAAGCGAGGTTACTCATCCCACAATGGTGTTGTAACGGCGATTTCCCTCGACACAAAGAAATGCCTTGATGTAGAAGTCATGTCTGACAAGTGCCAGCAATGTCTCAAATGAAGCAAAAGAAAGGATGATCCAAAGTATGCTGAGTGGAAAGCAAATCACCAGTGTAAAATTAACCATACTGGCAGTTCAGGCAGCATGGAGACGAATGGTGCCTTGCGGATCTTTGAAAGGTCACACACTACCAGAGGACTGAAATATAAAGATATGCTTGGTGATGGTGATTCATCAACTTATAGTGCAATTCTGGATCGGAGAAAAAACCATATGGAGAGGATTGCATACCTAAGAAACTAGAATGTATTGGACATGTCCAGAAGCGAGTAGGAAGTCGATTACGAAAGTTGAAGAATTCGAATAAGGGTAGAAAACTCTCTGATGGCAAAGGATTATCTGGCAAAGGTCGCTTAACCACAACAAAGATAGATGTCCTACAGAACTATTATGGTTTGGCCATTAAAGAAAACCATGGAAGTGTTGAAGATATGGCCAAGGCTGTGAAGGCTTCTCTATTTCATGTTGCGTCATCAGAAAAGAATCCTCAACATCATCTTTGTCCAAAAGGAGAGGACAGTTGGTGTGGTTATCAGAGAGATAATACAACATACAAACATAAGGATGGTATTCCTGAGACCTTTGTAGAACTAGTGGAACCTATTTTCATTGACTTGGCTGACCCTGAGTTATTAAAGAAATGCACCCATGGCTTGACGCAGAGTCCAAACGAATGTTTAAATGGCATGATCTGGGACAGATGTCCAAAAGGTACTTATGTGGAGCAGGAGACTGTAGCTCTTGCCACATATTTGGCAGTCATGAAGTGTAATGATGGGGATATTTCATACATCAAAGTTCTACAAGATTTGGATTTAACTCCTGGTCTATTCACATCTAAAGGCGCCCAAGACTGTGACAGAGAAAGGATCAAGCTGTCCGCCCAAAAGAACTCAGACAAGGTCAAAGCAAGAAGAAAAACACTAAGGCATCTCAGAAAAAAAGAATTTGGAAAGTGCTGAGAGCACTGAAGGGGTAACCTATGAGTCAGGTAGCTTCTAAACACCTTAAAACATGAACGGAAACTTTGAACAGTATTTTCTCCTTTTCGCAATTTAGCATGTCTAGTTGATCTTTGTGACACTGTAATCTTGTAAATATTTATTCCAGAGGCTTGATATTTAGCAGTTTTGCTAACTTTCATATCCCCTATTATGTGAACCTCTCCAATTTTTAATATTTTCACCCTTCATGAAATAATAGGCTAATTTTTCTAGGAAAAAGTGTAAATAATTATAACATCACAAAATGTAGCTCAAATTTTTTTTTTAGATATTTTAAAGAAATTGAACAATTTCAAATGATAGATATAGTTGTAAGCTTTTCAAAAATATATAATTTGTCTGATTCTGATGACTGTTTCTTGAGATATCATGTATAAAGTGCGAAGCAATTATGTGTTAATTAGCAGCCGCCATATTGGATAATTAGGCTAATTAGGGACTTTTTGAAAAAATTTTTGCGTGGGTCATTTTTTATTGCCTGTCCCTTCCAAAAAATAATATTTTTGCACAAATCTACTTAAAAATGAAAAAAAAGGTTTCAAGTGGCAATGATCACCTTACGCTAGACCATTTCACATTACGCTAGACCATTTCACATTACGCTAGACCATTTCACAATAAACTAGACCATTTCATATTACGCTAGAACTTTTCATATTACGCTAGGCATTTCACATTGCGCTAGACAATTTCACCTTACACTAGACCATTTCACATTACACTAGACCATTTCATATTACGCTAGAACAATTCATATTACGCTAGACCATTTCACATTACACTAGACCATTTCATATTACGCTAGAACATTTCATATTACGCTAGGCATTTCACATTGCGCTAGAACATTTCACATTACGCTAGACCATTTCACATTACACTAGACCATTTCACATTACACTAGACCATTTCATATTACGCTAGAACATTTCATATTACGCTAGCCCATTTCACATTGCGCTAGACCATTTCACATTACGCTAGACCATTTCACATTACGCTAGACCATTTCACATTATGCTAGAACATTTCATATTACGCTAGACCATTTCATATTACGCTAGAACATTTCATATTACGCTAGACCATTTCATATTACGCTAGAACATTTCATATTACGCTAGAACATTTCATATTACGCTAGAACATTTCATATTACGCTAGTACATTTTATATTACGCTAGAACATTTCATATTACGCTAGACCATTTCACATTATGCTAGACCATTTCATATTACGCTAGACCATTTCATAATTTATTACGCTAGACCATTTCACAATATGCCAGGCTATTTCATATTACGCTAGACCATTTGATATTACGCTAGACCATTTCACATTACGCTAGACCATTTCACATTATGCTAGACCATTTCACATTACACTAGACCATTTTTACATTACACTAGACCATTTCATATTACGCTAGAACATTTCATATTACGCTAGGCATTTCACATTGCGCTAGACCATTTCGCATTAGGCTAGACCATTTAATTTCACATTACGCTAGACCATTTCACATTACGCTAGACCATTTCACATTATGCTAGAACATTTCACATTACGCTAAACCATTTCACATTATGCCAGACCATTTCACATTATGCTAGAACATTTCACATTATGCTAGCCCATTTCACATTGCGCTAAACCATTTCACATTACGCTAGACCATTTCACATTACGCTAGACCATTTCACATTATGGTAGAACATTTCACATTACGCTAGACCATTTCATATTACGCTAGACCATTTCACATTACGCTAGACCATATCACATTATGCCAGACCATTTCATATTACGCTAGACAATTTGATAGACCATTTCACATTACGCTAGAGCATTTCATATTTCGCTAGCCATTTCACGCAACGCTAGCCATTTCACATTATTGTGGACCATTTCACATTATGGTAGACCTGCTAGCCATTTCACATTATGCTAGACCATTTCACATTACGCGAATCATTTAACATAACGCTAGCCATTTCACATTACCGCTAGGCATTTCATCTTATGCTATACCAATTCATACTACGCTAGCCCTTTCACGTTACGCTAGCCCTTTCACATTACTCTAGACCATTTCACATTACGCTAGACCATTTTACATTACGCTAGACCATTTCACAATACGCTAGACCATTTAACAGTATGCTAGACCATTTCACATTACGCTAGACAATTTCACATTACGCTAGACCATTTCATATTACGCTAGACCATTTCACATTACGCTAGACTATTTCACATTATGCTAGACCATTTCACATTATGCTAGACCATTTCACATTATGCTAGACCATTTCACATTACGCTAGACCATTTCATATTACGCTAGACTATTTCACATTATGCTAGACCATTTCACATTATGCTAGACCATTTCACATTATGCTAGACCATTTCACATTACGCTAGACCATTTCATATTACGCTAGACCATTTCACATTATGCTAGACCATTTCACATTACGCTGGACCATTTCATATTTCGCTCTTATAGGCAGAATATTTTGCATAAACTTTCTAATGCACATATCTCTACGAATGTTATGCATGGGTTCACAACCTCCATTGTAATGCCTGCTTCAGAAAACTGAGTTTTTTTCGGCAAATTATCAGAATTAGAAGGAAAATATAAACAATATAATCATAAAAATCCTGACCCTTTCGTTTAATATATTTTCAGATGTCGACGAATGCATTGCAGAATCTCATAATTGCCATCGTAATGCCTACTGCAATAATACTGATGGTTCTTTCAATTGTTTATGTAAGAGCGGCTACTTTGGAAATGGAACTGACTGTAAAGGTTAGCCGGACGTAAATATTAGAGACGATATAATTCTAAATTCGCACGCTTCAAAACTTTGAAGAAATTTTAATGATCCTGTTCATTTTTCAAAGACATATATAGATATATAACTACGCTCTAACTTTCGTTAATATTTTATTCAGATATCGATGAATGTGCTGTGGGTTCTCATAATTGTCTTTTCGACGGCTACTGTATCAATACTGATGGATCTTTCAATTGCACATGTAAAAAAGACTACCCAGTAAACGGAACAGACTGCAAAGGTTTGCCGAGAATATTTCATGAATTACTGCATTTGAATCTATATTTCTAATTTTTTTGGCTCGAAATTCATATCACGCAGGTCCAACTTAGCTAAGTTTCTCCCACTCGTGCAGGCTCATATTGTCAGCGGACAACTTACACAAAATTGAGAGCAAGGCGTAAAACGAAAAGCTTCTAATTTTTCATGCGAAGACCGCTGGAAAACTGAGCCCTCTTTACCGGGAGAAAATTTGCCGAATATGACCAACGTGTATAGAGAAAATGAAAATTTTTAATTGGAATATTTCGCTCTTATAGGCAGAATATTTGTATAAACTTTCTAATGCACAAATCTCTACGAATTTTATGCATGGGTTCACAACTTCCATTGTAATGTCTGCTTCAGGAAACTGTTTTTTTTTGGCAAAATATCAGAGTTAGGAGGAAAATATGAACACTATAATATTCGCTCTTATAGGCAGAATATTTTGTATAAACTTTCTAATGCACATATCACAGATTATCGCAAGTGTGTTTTGGCGCGAAATATACTAGTATTTGCATGTGACCGTATTTATCTACGTTTAATATTTATTCAGATTTCGAGCAATGCATTGTAAACGGGACGAGGGCTATCGCTGATGATGATGACAGTAAGAAATTTCACATATATTTTTTATGTATAGTGACCAACATTTTTGTGGTGTAAAATGGAAGTCCAAATAGTGCAAAGAATTTAGTAATATGGTCACTTTTGACTTTTTAAAATAAATTCTGTGCACAAGGATATAATTGGAATATCGGGTCAGAACGTAGACCACGGAATCGTGTAATTTGTGGTTTTATATTGATGTAATAATTCGATCTAACAAATGATGATTAACAATTAGATAAGTAAATATAAGTTTAGGTTACATTGGGTTTAAATCATTCTATCTTTGTCGCATTCTATGTTAATATTATAAAAGTCTGTTTTACTTACTTCTTGCCGGGTCTACGCGTTCTACATAATCTTTAAATAATCACACATAAATCAAATTAAACAGGTTAGCAAACAGAACAAAAGTCCTTTTCACGCAAACGTGCTCTCGTATCTTTACCTAAATCAGTTCAATGTATCCTGGTTCATATTACCTTTAGAATCTCGTGCAATTAATTAATTAATGTCAATCAAAGTTAATATTATTAAGTTCGTACTTAGTCCCTCATCGAAACAATAATGATTGCAAATCTTGAAACTCTCGGACTGATTAATGGTATATTCGAAGTTTTTACCCATCTTTCGTTTTTGGTTTTTTTAGATAAGGCTGGTTCCGTTGTAGTTCGTGTAATTATTAAGAATCGTGAATATCAGCTGGCATTTAGTAATCGTTCAAGTTTAGAATACGCAAGAATCGCTGTGGAAATGTGTTTGACAGTACGGCAAATTCTATTTTTTTTATTATTTCCTTTTCTTAAATGATAGATGCAGTTTGAGCAGAATCCAAGAATTATTACTCAGGGTCACCGACGGAGTTGAAAATGCACCTAGGTTTTGTTTTGTTTTGTTTTTTATTATTTTTCGTGATCGCAAGTGTGTTTTGGCGCGAAATATACTAGTATTTGCATGTGACCGTATTTATCTACGTCACAGTTTTGTCTTCGAAGAGTTGTGGTGCACAGCTTTGGCTAATTTCCCGATGCACTATTTGATTTCGCTCGCATGATACGGCAATTCCTACAAGAGGAACAATTCTTTATGCTGTTCGATTAAGTTTAGATTGAATTGGGGTAAGAATATATTTAATACATGTAGTATCTGGTCCTATTTTAATAATATCGCTGCTATTTCGCCATTTAACAAGATGTCGTGGTGTATATGCGCGTTGACATGTCTCAGTTTGCACAGGATTGAATTCGATTTAATATAAGCGCAATTCCGAAGTGTGAGACAAAGTGAACATACCATGCGGTTTATTTATATTTTTGAACAATTTCTATACAGCAACAACTTCTACACTTTTTAAAGTACGATGTGCTTTTGAATGTTGCGATCCAACAACATTTTAGATTTTAAGTTCGCAAGGCATCCAAACGAGTATGAACCGTATTGTTTATGTTCAGAAGCTTTATATTGAGACTGGCACCGTGGCACGTGGCGGCACGCCAGATTTAACGCCAGAACAGGCGTCTTGTTAAGCCGAAGTTTGTCGTTATCTGCATACGAAGAAGTCCTTTGTTGATATATAACAATGCTATAGCACTGTATTAGAAAAGAGAAGCGTTACATATTTTTCAGTCGTATTTGTGTGTTTTTTCGCTTTACCGCTCGTTGGCAAATTGATGTGACGTGATAACATTGGATACCACTATTTATCGCACGTTATGTCGTAAAATAGCCTGCATAAACTAGAAGTTCCTATAGCAAGTGCTGCCGTGCACTCACAGGCCTGGAGCAAGTAATACATTAGGACGTTTGTACCATGAACACAATTTTCATATACATTTGTAGTGTGAAAACAATTTATACCGTAGTGTAATTTGTAGCTACTGTGAACACAATTTATACCTACATTTGTACTGTGAACACAATTTATACCTACATTTGTACTGAGAACACAATTTTCGCCAAAGAAGCGAATTGTTAGTTGGAATCGAATTCTTAATTGGCTACATAGCTTACAAAAGTTCCTTTATTTGCTGATTTACTAACTTTCAGGCGTGTGTGACAGCCTAATGAATATTTTTCTAATAACTCGATCCATGTTCTGAGTCGAAAAGTACAATCTTTAGCTTAATCTAATCATTTCGTTTTAAGCAGTTGAGGAAGGCTGACGTGACCCTTTATAGTGTGTAAGGCTAAAAAATAAACAAAATAGATACAGATTAAAACACACAAAATGATTATAGTCCAAATTAGAATTAGTTATTTATCATTTGTATTACATTAAGAGATGCATGTACGTATTACATATGGATTATAAGGGCTGTATAATATAGACAACTAACACGGTAGCAATGCAAATAATTATAATTATAGTATTTATATACAAGTAGCGGAATAAATACATTTGCCATCCGTATACAAATATAGATCTGTTTTAATGGCATTGCGGACACGATGCTGTTCAATAAATATTCTCATAACGATATAAATAATAAACTATCACTGGGATTATTTCTACCCTCTGATCAAGCTCAGATTTTTAAATTCGCTTTAACATCTGTTGGGTAAAAAGTCCGAAAAGTCCTCGCTAACCTTGCAGCAAAAAAATTCCACCCTACGACCTCACTTGTCGGACAAACGAGACGATGTCACATATGGCTATTAGACAATAACAGGCTGTGACCTCTTTTACATGAACAAGCGTCAGCGTGGTCAGTTTAATTAGTGCATGAAAGGCCTTCAAAATGAATATATTAATTATGTGTCAGCTGATCTGTAGTGTTTTGATTTAGCAACAGAAAGTTAATATAGAGAATCTATTATTACTTGTCTTTTGGTACTACAAATATATATATAGCTATACTAACAGCGACAACATTATTTTTATCAAATTTAGTGCATCAAAATGTTCAGAAGTGCGAACCTCACTTCGCAAGTTGCTTCATGCTTCGTTGCAAATTTAACGTAAGTGCTTTGTTCTCATTAGGAAAAATAAATAGAGCCGTTTTAGATGACGACAGCAGTTTTTGTTTAAAAAAGAGAACGTGAAACCCTGTGCATTGCTGATCTAGATTTCAAGTCATGAATTACCGGTGACCGCAATTATATTGCAAAGCGTGTCGCTGAAAGGTGGCGCGAAGCGCACTATCTCGCCAAATATAAAGAAATTCGAAATACGATATCAAGAGACATTTTAAGTTTTGGAATCCCAAATCAACGAGTTCGGAACACTCTAAGAAAACCTTATGCGTTGAAACCATTCTTAGGGGCTGTTTACATGAGCCAGGTTACCTAAGACTCAACGAAGCATGAGATTAAAATGAGCACATATAATGATCCTCCCAGTCGCACAATCACCACAACAATAGCATGTGCTTGTTTGGTGTCATAAAGACTTATTTCAACATATCAAAGTCCCCTCACGCTTCGTTAAATCTCGGGTAACCGGGCTCATGTAAACAGTCTCTTAATTTTTAAAATTAAATCCGCAATCTAAAAACCGGAATCCGGAATGCACCAGGTGGGATCCGGAATCTGATAACGAATTTACATTCTTTACATAGGGCGAACTGGCAGTCAGTATTGGTACAGTAATGATGCCTTGTAAATGTTTTCTCTATATTTTGAATTTAGTAATAGCTCTCTAGGTGTCGCCTTCGTAGCAACATTTAACGATGTAACTGGAATTACCTACGAAGATCTCCAAAGAGAATTAGCCGCAACATTGATCGTAACAAACAGCGGCACATTTCTTCCTGGCACCAACCTACAACTCAGCGCTAACACTGATCCCACTAGCACTGAATTGGCTAATCTTTTTAAATTTGAAGGTATATCTGTTCTAGCCTTCTCCGTATGCTGGCATCTCTAATGTATTAAAATTATATATTGAGCATGCCAAATATAAATTATCATCTGATTCAAGGACCTCGGATTAATACGCGATTATCACTAAAGCAGATTCTGCAAATTACGGCGAGTTATTTTGTCGACGTGATAGATGAAGAAATGCAAAGATGATAGATAAAAATACTCTACCTGAAAGCACAAAAGAAGTGAAAAATTTAGACGGGGAAACTATTTCTTTGAACGCTTCAACATTATTTTGCAAAAACATTGTTTTAATTCATATTGTAAAACTGTCGAGATATTTTGGTAGTAAATACCATACCTCTTTTTGGTGGTAAATACCATCCCGCATGGTAAATACACGTATAAGGCAATTCTGAATGTCAACTATTTAACGACTACATTAATTAACATCGTAGTTTTTAAAGTAACTGTCTAGCTATCTCTACTGTATAAAA
This sequence comes from Dendronephthya gigantea, assembly GCF_004324835.1. NCBI lineage: Eukaryota > Metazoa > Cnidaria > Anthozoa > Malacalcyonacea > Nephtheidae > Dendronephthya > Dendronephthya gigantea. Next base: position 923,565 of record NW_021163024.1, on the reverse strand, counting down.
CAGTCTTTCTCTGTGGACCTCTTTAAAACAATCCCTCTCTGTGACAGAGGTAGTGAACATTTTTTCTCCCAAGATTTTTCCTATAACGCGATGACTATCTCGCTATCTTTTAGATTACGATGAGTGCAAACCTTCACAAATTATTCAAGCCCCTGATTGTGGTGAAAATGCAACATGCGTCAATAGAAATCTTACTTACGATTGTATCTGTAATGAAGGCTTGGTCAAGAATGGCAGTGATTGTATTGGTGAGTAGATAAAATCACAAGATTAGCAAAATAAGTATTGACACTTGTCTTAATTTCTTTGTCTTTATCTTGGCGTTTCATCCATGTACACAGTACCACCTGCGAGTAACTTGACGCCACTCCTTAGTAACTACAAGCGGGTGTCCGAGTCACTCGCAAGTAACGAGTAGCGATTTTACTAATTTATACGATTGCATATTTGCTCGCACTTGCATATTTGTGTTTACAATTTGGAGTATTCAAATTCTTAGACTTCGCAATTTTCACAACCTGTATAATTAGTTGTAATCGAAATTTTGCAATCCGTCTATAGGCTTTTTAGTGAGACGATTGATTGATTTTTCGTTTAATGCCTTAATTAAACCAGAAATACGTATAATGGTTACTGTTGTTGTGATATCTAAACTCTAAATATACATAAATCAGTAAAATCACAAACCCAAAATCTAAGTTATGGTTACTTAGAAGATAAGATCTTTTTATTAAACCATTTCATATTACACTAGACCATTTCATATTACGCTAGACCATTTCATATTACGCTAAACCATTTCACATTGCGCTAGACCATTTCACATTATGCTAGCCATTTAACATTTCACTAGGCCATTTCACATGACTGTAGCCATATAACATTACGCTAGACCATTTCACACAATGCTAGCCATTTCACATTATGGTGGACCGTTTCACATTAATCTAAAGCAAACCTGTCCTAAAATGAGGAAATACAATGCCAATCAAGAAACTGAATGCAAAACGATTAAGCCTTTGTTTCGCATTTTTAGCTCGCCTGCACTTTAGTGCAAGAGAGCTATTGCTATAGTCTTGGCGTCCGCGTCCGCGTCCCCGTCCCCGTCCCCGTCCCCGTCCCCGTCCCCGTCCCGTCCCCGTCCCCCCGTCCCCGTCCCCGTCCCCGTCCCCGTCCCCGTCCCCGTCCCCGTCCCCGTCCCCGTCCCCGTCCCCGTCCCCCCCCGTCCCCGTCCCCGTCCCCGTCCCCGTCCCCGTCCCCGTCCCGTCCCCGTCCCCGTCCCCGTCCCCGTCCCCGTCCCCGTCCCCGTCCCCGTCCCCGTCCCCGTCCCCGTCCCGTCCCCGTCCCCGTCCCCGTCCCCGTCCCGTCCCCGTCCCCGTCCCCGTCCCCGTCCCCGTCCCCGTCCCCGTCCCCGTCCCCGTCCCCTAATTAACTAACCTAATTTCCCCACAATTAACATTACTTAATGTCTGTCAGTCTCCAACATCTGGTCGTCTTTGCGGAAAAATTCTTGCAGAATAATTACTGGGTAGCGCTGTACTGAAAGGAAGAAATTCGCCGCCGCCGTTTACATTCCGCCTTTAACGCTATTGACGGTGAAATTTTAAGATAAAAATAGACTAAAAAAGACTTTTAGTTTTTTCAAGGACATAAAGAAAACAAAACGAATGTGTTTGTAAACAGTAGAAGAATGTCAAAAATGAAATCGTTTTTCCGGCATTGTCATTTTCAGATTTAAACGAATGTGATGCGGGGACTCACAACTGCCATCAGAATGCTCATTGTAACAATATTGATGGTTCTTTTAATTGTTCATGCAAAATTGGTTTCAGGGGAAATGGAACAGATTGTCAAGGTTAGGCCCTGACTGAAATCTTTCTCATGCTTGTTTATCGACAGATTTTCAATTGTTAAAGAAGATACTTTTTTGTTAAATTTTCTTTCAAGATTTCGACGAATGTGATGCAGGTTCTCACAATTGCCATCGTAACGCCTACTGCAATAATACTGACGGTTCTTTCAATTGTTCATGCAAAAATGGTTTCAGGGGAAATGGAACAGGCTGTCAAGGTTAGGCTTGAGTGTAGCAAAGGTTTTCCATAGTGCCACAGCTTTAAACATCGAAGGAAACTTCAATAGCATTGTCTAGTCATCGCAATTTTATTACAAAATATAGTTGCTAAAGCTTTGTTATGAATATAACTAGGAACATATAACGAACATAGGCGATGTATATGTGAATAATAGAAAATATCGGGAATTTTATCTTTTTTGCCAAAATTATTATTTCTAGATTTCGACGAATGTGATGCGGGGACTTACAACTGCCATCAGAATGCTCACTGTAACAATACTGTTGGTTCTTTTAATTGTTCATGCAAAATTGGTTTCAGGGGAAATGGAACAGACTGTAAAGGTTAGGCTTGAAATAGCATAATACAATAGTCTAACTTTCTAGCAATGGCTCAAAACTTCTGGAGCTGTATTAATGACGTTGCTCTATTAATTACCCCCGTATTTGGTAAATTCAGTAAGTTTTCTGAAAATTTCGGATTCAAAGCTTAATTTTTTCTTGATCTTTTTTCGACACAGAACGACATATTTTCGTAAATTTCATCAGTTCTGAATGTCCACGAATGTAACGTTAGAATACGAGATTGCCATTTCGATACTTTCTGCAAAAATACTAAAAACAAGTTTTCATTGTGCTTGGGAAAATATGGCCGCAGAGGTTATTATACCATTATGCCAGATTCCGTTTGAGAAGAACTGATATTTTTTTTGTTAACAGATCGCAATAACATGGAAAATGGCGGAAACGAATGGCAGGATTTATACACCATTTTAATCGTGTTGATAGTCTTTGTAGTTGTTCTTGTGTGTATTGTTGTGTTTTTTTATCGTCGGTCACTGAGAAAAAATATATCATTCAAAGATAAACCGGCGACAAACCTTTTTCCAAAGAAATCTCAAGACAAGTCATTTTGTGAAAACCTGGATTTAGCTGAGATGAATTCAGGGAAAAATAATGCTAACGAAGTGTAAAAGAAAACGTATATAGCATTCCTTACACAGTGAAACTACGAATAGTCGGGCACACAAGAATCGATATTTCACTGTAAAGACGGCGGGAAGGTATACAGAGTGTCTAAGACTAAGTTGATTGTAAGACCGATCTTAAAGGCCATGTTACAAGGTGAAATTTTTCTTGCAACTTGCAATGCAATTCTACTTTTATGAGATGTAAATTACTAAAGAGTTTTCAAAATGAAGTGTAAGACACACGATTTATGGAGTGTAAAAAAGGCAAAATCTCTCAAAGAAGAATTGAATTGCAAATTGGAGGAAAAAAGGTTTTGTTATTTATTGTTCTTGATTCGGCATGTCAAAAACCACGTATGAGATTCACTGATTCGTCGCTATTCACTAATATGTTATAATTTGTTGTAATTCGGTTTTCATATGTCAGATTTGGCATAAAAACGAATTACGACAATTGGATTATACGACGAAATATAAAAAATGAAACTTAAATTGTGTACATGAACAAGCAATAAGATTTTTGCAATGCTATAATAGCGTAATATTTAAGGCGATGAACACTCTTTGTTCTCAGGCCAGCTCAGCATTCGTGTTGAGGTACTAAACACTTCCGGACAGCGGAGTCCGCGTTAAGCATGCACTTCCGTCTTTAAAAATACGTAGAAAGAACGTTTCGATTTTGTTACATTTTAAATTTGGTAAATTAGTAAAATACTCGGTGAATTCTTGTAAAATAGATCTTTGCAGATTATCGACATTCGGTGAGACACTAACGTTTGTTATGTAAAATCTACGTGAACGTTTGTTATGTAAAATCTACGTGAACGTTTGTTATGTAAAATCTACCTGTACGTTTGTATGTAAAATCATGGTAATGTGTCATAGTTTGCGTATGATTAATGTATATCTTTATGTATTTGTATTCTGTTAGAATAAAACAAATCAACACAGTTTGTCACATTGGGCTCGATAACTAACATCGCATGTTCGCTAAGCGTATAGCGTCGGAGCACCTATACATAGACATAGTTTTATTCGAATGATCAGCCGCCGGTTTGGAGTTTTTGTCGAAGCACAAAGAGATTCTGTTGGTTTGCACCTGACATTCGTTTAATTAAGGACTGTATATTACAATTTTACAAAAAGATGCATCGCTGATTTAATGAAATATGGACTCAGACAATAGAAATACCAGATGGCGACGAAGGGATCGCGTGCAACAAGTTCTGACGAAAAGGTGTACTCCTCAAAGAGAACTAGGGCAGGTTGCTCGTGTGCGTGGTCAAATCGAATCTTTGTTAAAAGACCCAAACAATGCCGAGACTATTAGAGTACTTTCACAACAGTACGATAATTCATGGAAAAGGTTTGTTGTGGCTTATAACTATTATACGTCTATAATTAGCCTGCGCAGTCAGGAGTGCTACCATGCCATTCAACAATTTGATCAGTTATATCTCGACAAGGTCGCCTTCGTTCAGAAAATCTCAGATACCTGCTCGATGCTGCAACCTACTTTAATGAAATAATCATGGAGAATTCGCACTTGCAAAGAGAACATGTGTCACCATACGCCGAAAGCGTGGACTCTTATAGATCAAACGTTTCCAGAGGAACAAAATGTTCTTCAAGCTCAGCAGTCCTCGAAAAAAGAGCCCAAGCTGCGAAAGCAAATTTAGCCTTACGTTTAGCGGAACAAGAACAACGGCGAAAACTCGAAGGGGAAATAAAACTTTTGGAGATCGAATGGAAACATAAAGAGCTATTAAGGCAACAAAAAATGGAAAAGGAAGAGATTGAAAAACGCAAATATTGGAGACCCTAAAACAACAATCTGAAAAGAAACTGGCCGAAGCTTGACAAGGGGCAGCCCTCTTGGAATTAGAAGTCCAACTGGAAGAACAAACATGGAGAGATTAATATGAGCTTGGTCACGCAAGAAAAGGAGAACATTCTAGCCGAACCGGAGTTCACGGGCGATATCCCCAAACCCCTCGTATACGAATATTTCTTGTTCGGAGAGGAACCATTTTCAAACTTGAGTGAGAACACAGCTCATCCCACCAAGCCACTTCACTCAACGCCAGCTATACCAGCTTCACGTCTGTCGACGTCATGTCCGAACAGTGCAAGAGAAAATCAGTTGAAAATCATTAATCGATCGGCCACGTCAGTTCTAATGAACGCAACAAATATTTGACGTGCAACCAATATTAGCGACGACGCACCTATTCCCTCCCCAAACCAAAATTATCCTTACTACACTAAACCTAGCGATTTGTACCTACACTCGATGTCTACCTTCAACTACGGTATACCCCACCTGGCGTAACCCCAGCTCAGTTGACATCTGCTTCCAAAATTGTCGAGGAGCCATTAAGTTCAGATATATATGGCAAGCAACCAGTCTTCGAGGCAGAACACAGAACACCTCTATTTTTAAGCAAGCCAAGCTGTTCTCCCTAGGAGCCACCACAGAGATATGCTAGTGTAAACGACCTACAACAGGGAGACATCTGGACTATGGTAGCATCTGCTATGCAAGGCATTTCGTCAGTCCAACAGACAATAGCCTCCAATCAAAGCCTCCCTGCTATCAAACTTGACAAGTTCTCCGGCGTTCCCGAGGAATTTTCTCTTTTCAAGCAGAAATTTTAGCGGCGTATAATGGCCAGGCAAGACTTTGCTGATGGGGAGAAGATGATGGAGCAAGATGTTATTTCAATACGGACATGTCTCGCGTACGTTTAATCGAGCTGCACATGTTTAATGATGCAAGTGAGTTCGCATACGCCGCATCTGCCTAAATATGAATTGTCGACATTGTTGGGGTGATATCGTGTAGATTTAGCAAGGGAAAGTGCCGTAATTGCCCAATAAAGAAACCCACCATCCCACGACTGGAGCTTATGGCAAGCGTCCTAACTGTAAGGCAGAGTAATCTAATCAGAGCTGAATTGGATTGGAACGTTGATCATATCATCTTTTAGACCGACTCTACCACAGTTGAAAATAGGCGATTTCACCGCTTTGTGGCCACTCGTTTAAAAGAGATTCACGAACATACGACGCCAGAACAATGGCAACATGTCCCCGGAGCTCTAAACCCGGCCGACGATGGATCAAGGGGCTTGCCAATCGAAGCATTTCATTCAACGTGCCGTTGGTGGTCTGGACCCGCTTTCCTGAGCCAGACTGCAAATCACTGGCTGGTCGCAAGGGTATCCGAGGTCCCAGAGGACGATGAAGAGGTCGTGAGACCATGTATTGGTCATAACTCGTCGGCAGTCGTAATTGGTTCCCATTTGGTTCAACTGCTGAACGACGTATCGTCGTGGTCTAAACTGCAGAGATATATTTCTTGGCTAGTGCGGTTCGTGCGTCATCTACGAACCAAGCTAAATCACAAGTGGCCTCATTTCCCAAGGAAATAAGTTTAACAGAAATGAAGGAAGCGTCGACATCTATCGTGAAAGTAGTCCAAAGCCAATACTTCCAGGATGAACTCTGAGCTTTGAAATCTGGAAAGAAGATCAAGCAGATTGATGACTCTTTTGCCCGTACTCCTGCATGGACGACGTTATTTGTGTTGGTGGCCGTCTGAGTCCCGCATCTTTAACCCCATGATAGTGCCACATCAACATCACATCACCTCGTTAATTATTACATATTATTTAACAGTCATTGTGCGAACTCGAGTCGTATATGAGCTCATAGCTATTGGCCATATTATACGACGAGAGTAAGCAGAATAACTGTTTTATTATATACACAAACTTTGTCGCCTTTCGGTGCATTTTGGTGTGCTATTATCAACTAAAGCTTGGATTTCACTTTCACTCAACTCCCCAAATCTTTCGGCCATTTTGTTTACTTTCTCTACAAGATAGATATTAGCTAATATCTGTCTAGTAGCCAACCAATGAAATTGCAGCATACCTCATATCTGGCGCTTGTGTATATAATAACACTAAATATTAGGTCACGCCTGTCGAGAGCATGTACTGTCTGTGGTCCGTCAGCGTTGCTGGATCATTAACGCCCGTGTGTTGACTGGTCAGATCTTGCGTCGTTGCGTTACATACCGGAAGAGGAACGAAGCTCCAATGAATCAGATGATGGGCGACCTCCCCAAAGCCAGGCTCACTGCTTACGAACCCCCCTTTACGTATACCGGGTTGGAGCGGTACGGAGAAAGTGTATGGTTGTATTTTCGTCTGCATGCTTCAATACAAGAGCAATCCACAGTGAAGATGTCGGATCGTTGGAAGCAGACGATTTTATCCGACTTTGCGTCGTTTCGTCTGCACCCGTGGCGCCGCCAAAGAAATATGGAGCGATAATGGCACAAATTTCGTAGGTGGGGAGAAAGAGATAGGGTCGGCTATGAAGGGATGGAATCAGAAGGCTATTATCGAAGCTCTGAGCGAGAAAGGAGTGGAATGGCACTCACAACCGTTGAAAAAATGGCACTTCCAACCTCCTACAGCTAGCCACATGTTAGGAATGTGGAAAAGATTAATCCGAAGCGTTCGTAAGACCATGAAAGCCATCCTTGGGCACCCACATGCCTTCGTCAAGCGCGAAACACTGCGTACAGTGTTCGCAGAAGCAGCCGGTATTCTTAACAGGCAACCTCTATGCCCAAGTAGCGACGATCCGAACGATTGCGAACCGATCACCCAAGTAATTTTTTACAATAACGTCAAGGTCTCGCGGTGCCCCTCGGCATATTCGAAGACGCAGAAATTCATTCTCGTAAACAGTGGCGCAGGGGACAAGTTCTGGCTAACCACTTCTGGGTCCGTTGGATCCGCGAATACTTTCCCCTCATGCAGGAAAGAAAGAAGTGGATGACGAAGAAACGACTTGGTGCTTTTAGTGGATACAACTCTACCCAGGGGACATTGGCACTTGGGACGAGTTAGGAAAGTGTTTTACGGAGCAGACGGATTTGTACGCACGGCAGAGGTAAAGACGAAGACATCGAAGTCGGTGAGACCAATTTCTAAGTTATGTCTGCTGGAAGAAGCGACTTATTAAACAAGCGGAACATAAATTTCAATAAACTTTAGGAGAGATAATTAACATATATGTACATCGTAATTTTGATAAGAACCGGCAAGAATGCTGCGGCGCATTGCATGTATAAATAAATAAACTAAATACTGTATGCCATATAATAAATCCCTTATTAACCGAATACTTTCGGTCCGTACTGGAAAAATATCACACCTCGGTCTTTTATGTACGGACCTCGCTATCGCTCGGTCCGTACTGTCACGACCTCGGTCTGATATTTTCTTGTACGGACCTCAAATTCGGCTAATAGGTGGTATTTATTATATGGCACCTGTATGGCACGCGGTCTTGTGACTAAATGGCGTGCGCTGATTGGTTCTTTGTCGGTCTGGAATCCCAAAGTATTAGACCGTTGCCGTAGTAACGGTTCAACTCTCATATTTTTGAACAAAAACAAGCTTGCACTCTTATTTTTGACACAAAAAATATCGACGAAGAATGGACGGAGAAGAGCATTATTTGGTACATGTGAATATTATATTTATTCATCTTTGATTTTTGTTTATATTACTGTATCATTCTTATTTAACGAGTAAAAAACAAAGTTTTGAAAGCCAATTCAATGCTTGCTTGGCCACTGGCTGGCGAAAGAGCTGGCTAAAATGCTGCAGCGCATAATATAAATAAATAAACTAAATACTGTGTGCCATATAATAAATCCCTTATTAACCGTGTACGTTCGGTCTGTACTGGAAAAATATCAGACCTTGGTCTGATATTTTTCTAGTACGGACCTCAAATTCGGTTAATAAGTGATATATTTTTGAAGGAGTTACAATGAACTCTACATAATTATAAAGACAAATTTCCATTTAGTCGTTATAGCTACCTTCCGGAAACACGATATGTGGATAATTAAGTTGCATATCGCGGTTAGCCGAGATTAAACCAAGCTTGAGATGACTTTGGGCAATGAAATGAGCAACTAACATGATTCTGGCAATAATGTAGTCATCCTGACAATAGCATTTGCTTGTATGGTTTCCTAAAGACTTATTTCAATACCTAAAAGTGGTCTAACGCTTGGTTGAATCACAGCTAGCTTCTTTGTATATTCATCATACAATATTAATCCCATAACAAAACAGCAAGCGAAATAATAATTATATTAATATATCGAAAAAACAGACTTCGATTAATAAACAAGCTTACAGCCGGAAAATAATATATCCCAGTTATTAGTTATTACAGTTTTTTCTTATTATAATATTAACTGTTTGTCGTTTAGCTAATTGCGCTGGGACTGAAAATGGGCGGTTGACAAAAAACATAGCCAAATCAGGCATGCAGGCAGTGCTTCGCCGTCCTCGCCTTGCCTGAACTTAGGGACCGGCTGCCATGCAGGCTACAATATTAGTGACAAAAGGATGTCGCCATAATCAATGTTTTCTCAAATGTTAATTTATTTTTACTGCTATGCCTTGTCACAACCTTCTCGTCACGCATACTTTTCTATGTCGTTTCAACGTCAACGTGATCTACTGAACACAACGTTCGCGACAAACTCCCCGTATTTTTAATCTTGAAAATCAAAATAATTACCATAAAAAACTTTATTTCCTTTTTTGTATCTCTAAAAATCCGAAATTCGAAGGACCAAAACTCCCGTTTGAATTATGAAAAATATTTCGCTGGTAACGTAGGATTGAAAATGACCTTTCATTGCTACTCCTCTAATTTCCGCCATCATTTAATTCCAGGTTTCCAGTACTTCGTATATGATTTAATTCTCAGATATGTAAACTATTATAGTCTATCTATCAAGCCAGGTTCCTACTTGTCCTAAGCATTGGTGCGAAAAGTGTTTTGTCTGTCGGAGAATAGCACAATAGTACAAACCAGTAGATTAAAAATCAGCGCGCATCTCGACTTTCAAAAATTATTTAGTTTTAGGGCCTGTTTACATGGAGGGAGTTATCCCTGTTAGGCGAGGTAAAAACTCGTCGCATCAAAGGCTGAACCTGATTAGTCTTTCATTATATGCAGTTTTCACCTTGCCTAGCCGGGAAAAATAGTGCTATTGAAGTGTAAAAAAAAACGTATATAAATTATTATTCCTTACATAATGAAACTACGAATTTTTGGACACGCAAGAATCAATCTTTCACTGCAAAGACAGCGGGAGAGTGCAGAGTGTCTAAGACTAAGTTGATTGTTGGACCGATCCTTGAGGCGATGTAACACGGTGCAATTTTTCTTGCAACTTGCAGTGCAATTCTACTTTTAAGAGATGTAAATTAGTGAAGATTCTTCAAAATGTGAGGGTAAGTGCGCTTTCCATTACGCGGCCAAAATGGTCAGACCGGTCATATTTTAAATTGAAATAGAGCATTTCGTTAAGAATATAGCGATAAAACTACATTTCTCGTGCTAGGCAGATGTAAATAACGATATACTTGAATGCAGGGTTCTTGAAACACTCTAAAATACCAGTAATCTGACTGTACCGAAATACAACAGGACCGGTCTGGCCGTTTTTTCCGTATAAACGAAAGCGCCCTAAGATATGTCATAGAGTGTAACAAAGCCAAATTTATGTCTCTCAAAAAAAGAATTGCATTGCAGGTTGCAGGAAAAATTGCACCGTGTAGCAGGGCTTTTAATTGATCAGTATATTTTAAACTGTAGTTGAATACATCTTAACTGCCCTCACTTACTTTTACTATAATTTTTCGTTTGACATTTCTTCCTCGTGCATCGGTTACAGTTTTGAAGCTCGGTCTTCAACCAATCGAAAGTGTTCTTATATCCAATTTAGCCTAGACTTAGCACTAACCCTATGTTAAATTTAACCTGCTTTTGAACAACTGGCCGCTGGTTTTCATATAACATGCAATAAGACCCGTTTCACGCCATATTCAGTTTTATATGAGCGAATACATTAATCAAAGCAATAGATATTGAGGCATTTCCGTTTAATATTGATTGTCCTTGATGTTTTCGGCATGTCAAAAACGGCGTATGAAACAGACGTGACTCGTCATAATTCGTCGAAATTCACTGATATGTTATAATTTGTTGTAATTCGGTTTTTATATGTCAGATTTCGCATAAAAACGAATTACGACGATTGGATTATACGACGAAATATAACAAACGAAACTTAAATTGTATTCACGAAGAAGCAACTGCTTTTTGCACTGCTATAATAGCGTAATATTTAAGGCGATGAACACTCTTTGTTCTCAAAAAGCTCATAGCTTTCGTAATCGTATATAATTACAATTCAACTCGATTTATTCGTCTATTCGAAAAACAACGAATATTTATGTCATATTCTTAAGTCAGAGAATTATGATTTTACAGGAAGTTAAAAGCTGTTTGCAAATAGTGTTTGCCCTTTTTTGGATCCAACCTGTAAGGCGGGGCAAATGCGTCACAGTAATATTGGAAAATGAATGATTTTCATTTTTATAATTTGTGATAGGTTTGTCTCTTCAGAGGTATTGAATGCTATAATTGAATATACCAAGCTACATCGTGGAGGAATGCGGTAAAAGTTATTTAAAAGTATCTATGCTTCAGCAAGGTGAATATTATGATTACTGTTGTATAATTATTTTATAGTGGTTTAATGAGATTACAGTCTAGTTTAATTTTACCAGCAAACCTTCCGCATTTGATCTGTAGTGTGGGGAAAATAAGACCCATTAACCATGTTTAAATTACTGTAGTCAATACGTGTTAGTCGATACGAAAGACCGTTGTTAACTCTTGAAAGCAAATTTGATTATTTCGCTGTGGTTTTTGTTTCGTCTCGACGATAAGCGACGTAAACTTCAAACGTGATAAATTTTAGACCACTTTAATAAAAGATTTAAAGTAAATCAAAGTCTCATCTAAACATGAATTCTTCCGTCAAATATCGCACTCTATTGTTCGCTGTGTGTAATTTTTCTAATTGATCAGTGATCTCATATGCCATAACAAACTATATTTTCGAAGGAGTTTCAATGAAATCTACATAATCATAAAGACAAATTTGCATTTGGTTGTTATAGCTAACTTCCGGAAACACGTTATGTGGGTAATTAAGTTGCATATCGCGGTTAGCCGAGATTAAACCAAGCTTGAGATGACTTTGCATGGTAATGAAATGAGCAAATAACATGATTCTGGCAGGTATTCTGATAGGCATGCTCTATCTGCGATCGTATAAATATATTGTGGTACAGAGTTGGCGACTTCTGAAACGTTTCCGTCGAAAGCATTTTGGCTATTTGAATAATTTGATCTCCTATATACAGTATACTAATCAGCGAGAAGATAAAATAACGAGAACGCTACTACGCTCAGCTTTTATATTTGTTTTCGCCATCCTTTTCTTGCACGTAAAGTAACTATAGTATACGTAGGTACTAGGTAGAACGGAATCATAACTATTAGGTAGAAGGGCTAAAACATGCTTCCCAAGGAGTAAATCTTTGACGCTATCTGTTGCTCGCGTTTTATAATCACTGCGTGTTTCGACTTTCGAAAATTATTTAGTTTTAGAAGAGCGGAGCGAACGCAATCGACAATAAATTCCGCTAACACCAGACGCCTACAAATTATTGCTTTTCCAAGCCGTAGTACAACGGTGGACAGCAGTTGTACAACGCTATCAACTTTCGAAAAGATGAAAACTCTCCCCCCTGATGTATGTATATTACGCTGACATTGCGCAACGTAGTCATTTTGAAAATTGTAATTGTTGCTCCTTACAACAATTTGTAATTGTTGCTCCAGTGTTCATCCATAGGTAGCCCGATAAAGATTCGAAATAGTAAAATTTGCTCCAGTCGCGCTATCATTGATTTTCCTATGACGTCACTGAACTCACAGCGAAGTGGAGTGAAGCGCAACTGAAGCAAATTTGACTAATTTAAATATTGAATGTAGTTCCTATGGTCCATCGCTTGCGAATACATTACATTCAATGATTATTTCTGTACTTCTGCTCGACAAAAAAAGTTTAAATTACAACCAACATCCCTTAGATGCAGTTGTGGCAATCGATATATTTGCATCTCTTTGTATGTGTTCTGAAAATTGTGTCATCAACAGGACAAGGTAAGAATTAAACAATACTTAGACCTGTTTACACTAGCTATACAGAATTAGCATGATCATGAGCCTATGGCATCAAAAATTGCTATGTCAAAGAAAATTTTACCCCCCAAAGTATGGAAGCCTGATCCAACCAAGCAGGCAATGACACACGTTCATCCGACCCTGATCTGAAAGGTCTGTTCACACGATCCAATTTTTTTTGCATCCAATCCACTTTTGACGTACGGAATAGAGTCGGTTGTTGATAAAGCAGTACAGCATTGGCTTCAGCGGGTTTGCTGATCATATACACTACAAGGCATCCGACTATAAAACATACATCAAGATGATGATGTTTTATTGGTCTTGAATATAGTTTATACAGCATAAAGTATGGTATGCAAAAAACAAGCCAATTTCCGCTAAAAAATAAAACTTTCCTTCAAGAATGCAGTCTGCAGAATTTTAAACATTTAAATGACTTTTATTTTGTAGTTTTAACTAATATATATTTTAAGTAACCTAAATATAATTTGATGCATACAGTTACATTTGGATTCCAAAGTTCAACCTACACCGTTGGTGAGGCAGATGATAAATTGCAGGTTTGTCTTGGTGTTAGCAATTTTGATGGGACTTCCTTTTCAGGAACGTGAGTAAATTTTCTTTATATTTATCAGCACATCCGGATAGCGGACGAAATACTTTGTAATTGAATCATCCATGCAATATTGTTAAAAATTTTAGACAATTTACTTCTCTCTTTTTCACTCTCGTACTGTAATTTCAAAGTGAACAGTCCTCTTTCTCAACATCTTTGATCTTTAGATGAAAAATATCTGTTTTGATGACAACAATTAATAAATCGATAAATCTGTACAACCAACATGTGCCGCTAATTTTGTGTCTATCGGTTTAATGTGTTTATCATAAATATTTCAAGATTAACATTCAGAAATGGCACTGCAACAAGCGGAGAAGATTACAAAGTTTTAGTAGGTGATGAGAAATCTGTTGGAATACAAAGTTTTATTCAAACAACTGATTGCGTTGATATTTTGATAATTGATGATAACAGTTATGAAGGCAGCGAAAATTTTACAGTTGTTTTGATGTTAAATAACAATCCCAACGTTCAAATTTCTGTTGGCGAAGCGACAGTGACTATCACAGATGATGACGGTAATGATTGTAGATCAGAGATGTATTTTCTATATATTATAGTTCCTGACATTTTTTTAGTGTGCAACGCAAGTGCAGATAGCACAGCATTTCTTTTTTATTCACCATTAATTCATGAAGATTAACGCCTGTATTCTAAAAGCTCCCTCACACTCAAATTTATTGAGTGGGAGATCTTCATCTTCTCATAACGTTTTAATGGCGGCATTTACAGACAAATAGGGGCTTGATTTTCAGTGATTCACCTTATATCTTTCCATCTATTCAGAAAAAACTTTCTCATTGATCAGCATTAACAAAATATTTATGTCACACTCAATGAGTGTGAGTGTGAGTGAGCTTTTTGAATACAGGCGTAAGTCTCGTACATCGCCATTCGTCGGCACTGTTTTTGTCGGTTCATATTGATGAGTAAAATGCTGTGTCTATTTAAAAAAAGTGTTTACTTAATTGATCACAAATAATGGATCGTAGAACATCGCCGATGACATCGCGATACTGTATGAGAACTAGGCCTAAGTCTTTAATTCTCATCATTTTCAAAATGGTTGCAAAGATTAAACGTTCGCAACACTTGCTTCAGTCAGCAATGTCTCAAAATTTCACAAGCTCCAAATTCTAAGGTACATTGAAAATTAGATTTAATCTTCTTGAAGAGAAAGTATAAGTGAGGTATCATTTTTATGTAGCCCTCTTACATCCAGCTAGTATGTTTTTAATTATATTCTTACCTTTGAAACTTGGATGCAATTCGTACTACATTTCGGTTCGAAAGTTCCACTTACACTGTTGGGTGAGAAAGATGGTACCGTGAGGGTTACCTTTTTATCAGCAATTATCAAGAAAACTTTTTAGCAACATGTTTAGATTTCGCATTAATTGATTTCGAAAATGAACAAATACTGCATGCTCCAAATTTTAATCCACATTAAAAATAAAATTTAAACTGTTAGATGAGAAATCTACAGCGGTAAAATTTTTCAAATTCGCTAATATAAAAACCAATTGCATTTACTAGTGAATATGATACGCGGACATGATGCAAAACTATACATGCTTAGAAATAGTGGGCACTGTGTTGTTTTCGCTTTTTGACGTCAAGAAATAGCCAATTTCAAAGAGAAAATATACCGCATTCTCAACGAGAGATTTTCAGAAAACACCAAAGTTTTAAAATAATTCCAATGAAGTCAAATGACTAAATGATAAGGGATAAGAAAATCAATGTCATTGTCTGGTAATATCACAATTGTGTTAAAAAATAATTACTATGCCTTCATTATCAACTCTCTTTTAATCGTTACTGGGAACATAATATGTGCAAAAGCAATTAGTATTTGTGGACAATTAAAAAATATTTCGACTTTATCCTTTTTTAAAATTATTATTTCCAGATTTCGACGAATGTGATGCAGGGTCTCATAATTGCCATCACAATGCCTACTGTAATAATACTGATGGCTCTTTCAATTGTACATGCAAAAATGGCTACTCAGGAAATGGGACAAGCTGTCAAGGTTAGACTTCAGTATAGTAAAATTCAAAAGTTAAAATTTCCCATAATTCTACAGATTTAAATTTCGCAGGAAACTCAATGGCATTGTCTAGTCATCGCACACTTTTAGAAATAAGATCCCTATATATATTACTAGGCACACAAAGTGAAGAGAAACTATTTATTTGTGAACAATAGAAATATATCTCGATTTTTTTCTCCCGAATTATTATTTCCAGATTTCAACGAATGTGATGCAGGGAATCACAGATGCCATCAGAATGCTCACTGTAACAATACTGATGGTTCTTTTAATTGTTCATGCAAAATTGGTTTCATTGGGAGTGGGACAGACTGTGAAGGTTAGGCCAGGGTATAGCAGAGGTTTCCCATAGTTTCTAAGCTTTAAACATCGCAAGAAACCTTGACAGCATTGATTATAGTCATTGCATTTTTTTACAAATTAAATTATGGTTTCTAAAGCTTTGTTTCGAATATAACTTGGAACATATAACGAACAAAGGCGTTGTATAAGTGAACAATAGAAAATACACTATATGGAATTTTATCTTTTTTGCTAAATAATTATTTCTAGATTTCGACGAGTGTGATGCAGGGAGTCACAGTTGCCATCAGAATGCTCTGTGTAACAATACTGATGGTTCTTTTAATTGTTCATGCAAAATTGGTTTCATCGGGAATGGAACAGACTGTAAAGGTTAGGCTTGAGTATAGCAGAGGTTTTCCATCGTTCCACAGCTTTAAACATCGAAGGAAACTTCAATAGCATTGTCTAGTCATCGCAATTTTATTACAAAATATGGTTGCTAAAGCTTTGTTGTGAATATAACTTGGAACATATAACGAACAAAGGCCATGTATAAGTGAACAATAGAAAATATATGGAATTTTATCTTTTTTGCTAAATAATTATTGCTAGATTTCGACGAGTGTGATGCAGGGAGTCACAGTTGCCATCAGAATGCTCTGTGTAACAATACTGATGGTTCTTTTAATTGTTCATGCAAAATTGGTTTCATCGGGAATGGAACAGACTGTAAAGGTTAGGCTTGAGTATAGCAGAGGTTTTCCATCGTTCCACAGCTTTAAACATCGAAGGAAACTTCAATAGCATTGTCTAGTCATCGCAATTTTATTACAAAATATGGTTGCTAAAGCTTTGTTGTGAATATAACTTGGAACATATAACGAACAAAGGCCATGTATAAGTGAACAATTGAAAATATATGGAATTTTATCTTTTTTGCTAAATAATTATTTCTAGATTTCAACGAATGTGATGCAGGGAGTCACAGTTGCCATCAGAATGCTCTGTGTAACAATACTGATGGTTCTTTTAATTGTTCATGCAAAATTGGTTTCATCGGGAATGGAACAGACTGTAAAGGTTAGGCTTGAGTATAGCAGAGGTTTTCCATCGTTCCACAGCTTTAAACATCGAAGGAAACTTCAATAGCATTGTCTAGTCATCGCAATTTTATTACAAAATATGGTTGTTAAAGCTTTGTTGTGAATATAACTTGGAACATATAACGAACAAAGACCATGTATAAGTGAACAATAGAAAATATATGGAATTTTATCTTTTTTGCTAAATAATTATTTCTAGATTTCAACGAATGTGATGCAGGGAGTCACAGTTGCCATCAGAATGCTCTCTGTAACAATACTGATGGTTCTTTTAATTGTTCATGCAAAATTGGTTTCATCGGGAATGGAACAGACTGTAAAGGTTAGGCTTGAGTATAGCAGAGGTTTTCCATCGTTCCACAGCTTTAAACATCGAAGAAAACTTCAATAGCATTGTTTAGTCATCGCAATTTTATTACAAATTAAATATGATTGGTTTCTAAAGCTTTGTTATGAATATAACTATATAGGAACATATAATGAACGAAAGCGATGTATATGTGAACAATAGAAAGCATCGGGAATTTTATCTTTTTTGCTAAATTATTATTTCTAGATTTCGACGAATGTGATGCAGGGAGTCACAGTTGCCATCAGAATGCTCTCTGTAACAATACTGATGGTTCTTTTAATTGTTCATGCAAAATTGGTTTCATCGGGAATGGAACAGACTGTAAAGGTTAGGCTTGAGTATAGCAGAGGTTTTCCATCGTTCCACAGCTTTAAACATCGAAGGAAACTTCAACAGCATTGTCTAGTCATCGCAATTTTATTAAAAATTAAATATGATTGGTTTCTAAAGCTTTGTTATGAATATGACTAGGAATATACAATCAACGAAGGCGATGTATATGTGAACAATAGAAAACATCAGGAATTTTATCTTTTTTGCTAAATTATTATTTCAAGATTTCGACGATTGTAATGCAGGGAATCACAGTTGCCATCAGAATGCTCATTGTAACAATACTGATGGTTCTTTTAATTGTTCATGCAAAATTGGTTTCATGGGAAATGGAACAGACTGTCAAGGTGAAGCTTGAGTATGGCAGATATCTATCGATGTCTAACTTGCATTCTAGTTTCACAGCTTTAAACTTCGCAGAAAACATGTATGGCATTGTCTAATAATCTAGGCTTTGTTAGAAATATAATCACCATGATTGCCATGCATTCGTTATCAAAAGACTTTTAGTTTTTACAGGGACATAAAGAAAACAAAACGAATGTGTTTGTAAACAGTAAAAAAATATCAAGAATGATATCGTTTTCCCGACATTATCATTTTCAGATTCAAACGAAAGTGTTGCGGGGACTCACAACTGCCATCAGAATGCGCATTGTAACAATATTGATGGTTCTTTTAATTGTTCATGCAAAATTGGTTACTTGGGAAATGGAACAAACTGTCAAGGTGAAGGTTGAGTATGACAGATATCTATCGATGTCTAACTTGCATTGTAGTTTCACAGCTTTAAACTTGGCAGGAAACATATATGGCATTGTCTAATCATTTCAATTTTATTAGAAATATAATCCCATTATCGCCATGCATTCGTTATCAAAAGACTTTTAGTTTTTACAAGGACATAAAGAAAACAAAACGAATGTGTTTGTGAACAGTAGAAAAATATCAAGAGTGATATCGTTTTTCCCACATTATCATTTTCAGATTTAAATGAATGTGTTGCGGGGACTCACAACTGCCATCAGAATGCTCATTGTAACAATATTGATGGTTCTTTTAATTGTTCATGCAAAATTGGATGCAGGGGAAATGGAACAGATTGTCAAGGTCAGGCCCTGACTGAAATCTTTCCCATGCTTGTTTATCGACAGATTTTTAATTGTTAAAGAAGATACTTTTTTGTTAAAGTTCCTTTAAAGATTTCGACGAATGTGATGCAGTGCATGATTGAAAAAACTGAGATTTTTTCGATGACACTTGCAAAATATCAGAATTATTGAGAATATATTATTATGAACACTATAATTATATAAAAATCCTAATCCTTAATTAAATTATTTTTTCAGATATTGACGTATGCATTAAAAAATCTCATAATTGCCATCATAACGCCCACTGTAATAATACTGATAGTTCTTTCAATTGTTCATGCAAAAATGGTTTCGGGGGAAATGGAACAGGCTGTCAAGGTTAGGCTTGAATATAGTATAATACAATAGTATAACTTGCTAGCAATGGCTCAAAAGTTCAGGAGCTGTATATTAATGACGTTTTAGGTTTTAGCTATGAAACGTTTACAAGAAATATGATTACCGGGTCTTGTTTATAACCATGCACGTTTGTAACGAAAATTGGAATAGCGATTCAAAAAATAGAATGATTCAAAAAACATTTTTTTATTGTGAGAAATTATGTACAGACATAACAGAATGTATTTGGTTCTTTCTCGATTCGTTCTCAAGCGTCTTTGGGTAAATGCAGTGTCTTTGGGGGAATTTCGTTTTGACCAATTAGCAAGTTTGTTAACATTTTCAGTAACTTAATCAGAATGTATAAATTTTGAGTACTTCCAGGTAAAAAGATGAGTTATTTACCACTTTACACGACGTTTTAAAAATTAAAACATTCTGATTGACTTTGTCTAAAAAATGCAAACAAATATTATGCCGATTAGTTTTAAACGAAATCCCCCCTTTTTGGTAAATTCAGTATGTTTTCCCATTTGTGTTACAAATGAAAACGATTTCCCCCTACCCACAAGAGAACATTTCGTCGGTTCTTTATATTAAACAGCATAAACTTTATTCTGACCAGTATTTTTTTAAGAAAAGTGTCTATTTGAGTGAAAATTTCGGATTCAAAGCTTAATTTTTTCCTGATCTTTTTTGGACGAAGGACGACATATTTTCTTAAATTTCATCAGTTCTGAATGTCCACGAATGTAACGCTAGAATACGAGATTGCCATTTCGATACTTTCTGCAATAATACTGAAAACAAATTTTCATTGTTCTTGGGAAATGATGGCTGCAGAGGTTATTATGCCATTATGCTAGATTCCGTTTGAGAAGAACTGATATTTTTCTGTTAACAGATCGCGATAAAATGGAAAATGGCGGAAACGAATGGCAGGATTTATACACCATTTTAATCGTGTTGATAGTCTTTGGAGTTTTTCTTGTGGTTATTATAGTGATTTTTTATCGTTGCTCAAGAAAAAAGATATCAGTCAAGGATAAACCGGCGACAAACCCAAATAAATCTCAAGACAAGTCAGTTTGTGAAAACCTGGATTTAGCTGAAGTGATATAAGGGAAAAAATAATGCTAACGAAGTGTAAAAGAAAACGTATATAGTATTCCTTACACAGTGAAACGACGAATTGTCGGACACACAAGAAACGATTTTTCACTGTAAAGACAGCGGGAAGGTATACAGAGTGTCTAAGATTAAGTTGATTGTAGTACCTATCTTAAAGGCCATGTTATAAGGTGAAATTTTTCTTGCAACTTGCAATGCAATTCTACTTTTATGATATGTAAATTACTAAAGAGTTTTCAAAATGAAGTGTAACATGCACGATGCATGGAGTGTAATAAAGGCAAAAGTCTCTCAAAGAAGAATTTATTGCAAATTGGAGGAAAAATTGCACCATGTTACATATGCGTTGAAAGGCTTGACTTTATCAGTGTATTTTAAATTTCTAAAAACTGCCCTCACTTATTTTACTATAGTTTTTTGAGTGACAATTCTTCCTCGTACTTGGCTTACAGTTTTGAAGCTGGGTCCTCCACCAATCGAAACCGCATGATACTAAAGCCTCTTCATGATTACAATCACTTAAAACAAGGCTTATACTTCAATCTAAAGAAACTCTGCAAAGTTACGCTCCTCCATAACTACATAATACTTAGTAATAATTACTTCTGTTTAGTAATAATGTAAGCATATGTGTCCGTTCGAGTTTGTTTGTAAAATTTCTGTATTATGTCTGTAGTAGTTCAGTAGTTGTATTTTAGTGTATTTATATTTAGATAAGGAGACAATTACAAATTGGGACTTATGTCCTGTTATTGTCTACTGTCACTGCTGTAACTTTTAGTGACAAACCAATAAAAAAAAGAAAGTGTTCTTATATCCAATTTAGCCTAGGTTTAGCACTAAAGGCCATGTTACACGGTGCAATTATTCTTGCAACTTGCAATTTAACTCTACTTTTAAGAGATGTAAATTAGTGAAGAGTTCTCGAAATGTAAGTGTAAGAAACGCCATAGAGTGTAATAAAGACAAAAGTTGTGCAGTGCCAAATTTACATCTCTAAATAAGGAATTAAATTGAAAGTTGCAAGAAAAATCGCACTGTGTAACAGGGCCTTAACCCTGGGTTAAATTCAACCTGCTCTTGAACAACCGGCCCCTGGTTTTCATATAACATGCAATAAGACCCGTTTCACACCATATTCAGTTTTATATGCGCGAATACATTAAAACAATAGATAATGAGGCATTTCCGTTTATTATTGATCGTCTTTGATGTATTCGGCATGTCAAAAAACGGCTTATGAAACAGACGTGACTCGTCATAATTCGTCGCAATTCACTGATATGTCATAATTTGTTGTAATTCGGTTTTCATATGTCAAATTTCGCATAAAAATGAATTACGACAATTGGATTATACGACGAAATATAACAAACGAAACTTAAATTGTGTACATGAACAAGCAATAAGATTTTCCACTGCTATAATAGCGTATTATTTAAGGCGATGAACACTATTTGTTCTCAAGCCAGCTCAGCATTCGTAATCGTAATTATAGCTAATATTTGTAATAATTCTGATTTATCCAACTATTCGAAAAACAACGAATAATTATATCACATTTTTAAATTCCAGAAGTATGATAAATTTGCTGTTTGCAAATAATGTTTGGCCTTTTTGAATCCAACTTGTAAGGCGGAGCAAACGCGTAACAATAATATTGGAAAATGAATAATTTTCTATAGATGTTTTTAGAGAATTGACAACCTCCTGTGGCCTATCTGCATAAAAAAGCTTTTAAGTATTCAAAATATCATCTTGTGATAGGTTTGTCTCTTCAGATGTATTAAATTATAATTGAATATACCAAGCTATAAATCGTGTGATTTAAAAGTATCTATGCTTCAGCAAGGTGAATATTATGATTATCAAGGTAGGTTCTTAATATATATCTGTTGTATATTTTGTGGTGGTATAATGAGAATACAATCTAGTTTAATTATAGCTACCAGCAAACCGCTATCAACCTTCCGAATTTCATCTGTATTATGGGGAAAATAAGACTCCATTAACCATGTTTAAATTACTGTAGTCACAATACGTGGTAGTCGATACGAAAGACCGTTGTTAACTCTTGAAAGCAAGTCTGATGATTTCGATGTGATATTTATTTCGTCTCGACAATAAGCGACGTAAACAAAGTTATAAATTTTCGACCAGTTTATGTCTCTTCTAAACATGAATTCTTCCGTCAAATATTGTACTCTATTGCTCAAATATTGTACTCTATTGCTGTCTTGAATTTTCCTAATTGATCAGTAATCTCACTGTGAACGAGTTACAATAATCTCTACATAATCATGAAGACAAATTTCGATTTGGTCCTGATCAGCCCTATGTAAAAAAATATTTAAGGAACTCAAGGACTCTTTAATAGCGAAGAAAATACATTTGTCTCGTTCAGCTCTATAAGGTCATGTTTGGGCTTTGTGACATTGACAAATTTAAATATCTGGATATTGTGGGTGAATCTCGTATTAGATCTAACCATAATTTTAAGTCAAGAGCTAAACAGGCACGTACTAATTACTTTAAATTCTCTTTTTTAACCGCTATATCTTGGACTGCAACTCTTTACCAGCGGAATTAAGTTGTGGAAGCTACTTCGCTGTCTACTGTAGTTTTAAGCATAAACTACTGTTGTTTCTTCTGCAAAATCGGTATTTACTTCAGTTTAGTTTCCAGAAAAGCAGTTTATAAATAGGAATTTCGTTTCCTCCTACTGCTCTCCCCCCCCCCCCATTTCTATCTCTTTGTTTATAGATAGTGGGAAAGATTTATTAAGTCATTAAATAATAGCTTCATTCCGGAAACACGATATGTGGTTAATTAAGTTGCATATCCCGCTTAGCCGAGATTAAACCAAGCTTGAGATGACTTTGGGTAATGAAATGAGCAAATAACATGATTCTGGCAGTAATATAGTCATCCTGACAATAGCATGTGCTTGTATGGTTTCCTAAAGACTTATTTCAATACCTAAAAGTCGTCTCACTCTTCGTTAAATGACAGCTAGCTCCTTAGATCAATTGAATTATTTTCCGACAGACAAAGCATTTTTCGCACCAGTGACATGAGAAAAAGGAGACCCTGGTGCTTAGGACAAGTAGAACCTGGCTTAATAGAGACTATAATAGTTTTCATTTCTGAAAATGAAATAATATATGAAGTAGCTTGAAACTTGGAGCTAATTAAAAGATGGCGGAAATTAGAGGAGTAGTTATGAAAGGTAATTTTCAATCCTACGTTCGCAGCGAAATATTTTTTTCATAATTGAAACAGGAGTTATGGTCCTTCGAACCTCGGATATTCAGAAGAATATAAAAAGGAAATAAAGTTTTTTATTACAATTTTTTTCCTGTATCTAACTTATGTGGCACTATATATTTTTTCACTACATTTTCAATGAATATGAATTTTCCCCTTAGCTTTTGAGTAAATTTTGCTTTTATACCTATTACCTATAAATATTGTACTTGCGTAAAATTTTGCTTTTACCTTACACGGTGTTTAGACAATTGTTATTACTTTATTTTTTGGCCAGTATTCCTAGCATGGGGAATTCAAAATTTAATCTCATTCTACTTTTAGAAATTATTCAAAGTTCTCGAAATGTAAGTGTAAGAAACGCCATGGAGTCTACTAAAGACAAAAGTTGTGTAGTTGCCAAGTTTACATCTCTAAATAAGGATTTGAATTGAAAGTTGCAAGAAAAATCGCGGCACTGTGTAGGAGGGTTAAATTTAACCTGCTTTTGAACAACCGGCCCTGGTTTTCATATAACATGCAATAATTAAGGCCCGTTTCACACCATATTCAGTTTTATATGAGCGAAACATTAATCAAAGAAATAGATAATGAGGCATTTCCGTTTATTATTGATTGTCCTTGATGTATTCGGCATGTCAAAAACAGCGTATGAAACAGACGTGACTCGTCATAATTCGTCGCAATTCACTGATATGTTATAATTTGTTGTAATTCGGTTTTCATATGTCAGATTTCGCATATAAACGAATTACGACAGTTGGATTATACGACGAAATGTAACAAATGAAACTTAAATCGTGTACATGAACAAGCAATAAGATTTTTGCACTGCTATAACAGCGTAATATTTAGGGCGATGAACACTCTTTGTTCTCAAGCCACTTCAGCATTCCTAATCGTAATTATAGCTAATATTTGTAATAATTATCATTTCAACTCGATTTATTCAGCTATTCGTAAAACAACAAATATTTATATCATATTCTTAAATCACAGAAGTATGATGAATTTCATAGGCATTTAAAACCTTTTTGCAAATAGTGTTTGTCTTTTTTTCCATTTTGGATCCAACCTGTAAGGCGGAGCAAACGCGTCACAATAACATTCGAAAATGAATAATTTTCTATAGATGTTTTTAGAGAATTGACAACCTCCTGTGGCCTATCTACATAAAATAGCTTTAAAGTATTCAAAATATTATCTTGTCATAACTTTGTCTCTTCAGATGTATTGAATGCTATAATTGAATATACCAAGCTATATCGTGGAGGAATGGTCAATGCGGTAAAAGTTATTTAAAAGTATCTATTCTTCAGCAAGGTAAATATTATGATTACTGTTGTATATTTTATGGTGGTATAATGAGAATACAGTCTAGTTTAATTATACCAGCAAATCTTCCGCATTTGATCTGTATTGTGGGGAAAATAAGACCCATTAACCATGTTTAAATTACTGTAGTCAATACGTGTTAGTCGATACGAAAGACCGTTGTTAACTCTTGAAAGCAAGTCTGATGATTTCGCTGTGTTGTTTGTTTCGTCTCGACGATAAGCGTCGACGTAAACAAACGTGATAAATTTTCGAACACTTTAATTTAAAATAAAAGATTCAAAGCAAATCAAAGTCTCCTCTAAACATGAATTCTTTCGTCAAATATTGTACCCTATTGCTCAAATATTGTACTCTATTGCTGTCTGTTATTTTCATAATTGATCAGTGATATCTCATATGCCATAACAAACTATATTTTCGAAGGAGTTACAATGAACTCTACATAATTATAAACTATAAAGACAAATCTCCATTTGGTCGTTATGGCTACCTTCCGGAAACACGATATGTGGGTAATCAAGTTGAATATCGCGGTTAGCCGAGATTAATACTCGAGGTAGCTACCATTTTCCGGACGTTCTGTTTACACAAGGTTATCTTAGCAAGTATTTACCCTATGAATACTCAGAAGGTTTCATTTGAAAGCTTAAAGTATGATCTTTCATCTGATGTATTTGTTTTTGCAATTCATAACTATCCCCGTCCGGATTGAACATAATCCCAAATTACATGCGACCGCATCGTTAAAAATTGCGAAGAACAGCCACGCGTTTGGCTGAAAATCAACTAAAATACGTCGTCTGAATGATTTCTACCGGTAAAATCAATTTCCGGGGCATGTTGTTTCCTAGGATACACATAATATCAAAACATACAGCCCGAAAGACGCCCGAAAGACGCCCGAAGGAGATTTCCGCCCGACCGAGTGTTTGTGCAAATTCCCACATTTAAGGAAAAATATGTACTTCTGGCGTATGATATTTAGTACAAATATAGAGCAGGATTTTATAAACAAAATGGTGGGCGAACCGTCGCTTTTGGCTGAAAAGAAACGAAGCTACAACGCTACAAAGATAAGGCATTGCATCATACTTTCCACAATGCATCTTTGAGATTGAGTGAGACATTTGTTTGTTGAAATATCGCGATAACTCGCCTAAAACGCGATGAAAATTTACGAAATCAATACAAAAGTAAGATTATGATATTTACTATTCAGTCGTAGAATTTTCATGTCCCAAGTATTCGTTTTGCCCAAGTTTTTAAATTTTGAATTCACCCGTCCTCGGGGACCGATATTAAAGTAACATGATTCTGGCAGTAATGTAGTCATCCTAACAATAGCATGTGCTAGTATGGTTTCCTAAAGACTTATTTCAATACCTCAAAGTCGTCTCACTCTTCGTTGTGTGACGGCTAGCTCCTTAAATCAATTGAATTATTTTCCGACAGACAAAGCATTTTTCGCACCAATGACATGAGATAAAGGAGACCCAGGTGCTTAGGACAAGTAGGAACCTACCTGGCTTAATAGATAGACTATAATAGTTTACATTTCTGAAAATTAAATAATATATGACGTAGCTAGGAACTTGGAAATAAAAGATGGTCGAAATTATACAGGAGTAGCAATGAAAGGTCATTTTCAATCCTACGTTCCTAGCGAAATATTTTTCGTAATTTAAACGGGAGTTATGGTCCTTCGAATTTCGGATTTTTAAAAAAATAAAAAAGGGAAATAAAGTTTCTTATGGTAATTATTTTGATTTCTAAGATTAAAAATACGGGGAGTTTGTCGCGAACGTTGTGTTCAATAGATCACGTTGACGTTGAAACGACATAGAAAAGTATGCGTGGCGAGAAGCTTGTAATAAGGCATAGCAGTAAAAATAAATTAACATTTGAGAGAAAATTGATTATGGCGACAGCCTTTTGTCACTAATGTTGTAGCCTGCATGGCAGGTGGTCCCTAAATTAGGGCAAGGCAAGGACGGCGAAACAGTGCCTGCCATGCCGGGTTTGGCTATGTTTTTTGTCAACCGCCCATTTTTAGTCCCAGCGCATTTAGCTAATCGACAAACAGTTAATATTATAATAACAAAACTGTAATAACTAATAACTGGGATATACACTTGTGGTCAAAAAGAACTGCTCAAAACAAGTTAAAATGCTCTCAAATTAACTTAACTGTCCCACTAACAATATATACGAGTAAATATAGATTAGATTACATGCTAAGCTATATGAAATATTAATATTTTGACTATGTGCACACGGTAACGTTTTCGAGCGTTTTCATTTTCGTTTTCACGCCAAAACGGTTTCAAACACCGTCAATTTACAATAGAAGTTGAAGCTAATTTAACATATTAAGCATATTTTCCCTTGGATCGTGTGGACAGGGCGTCAAATCGATAAACTGGATAAAAACGATTTTGAAAACGCTCGAAAACGACGCTCGTGTGCACATAGTCTTTGTTGACCGTCCTTTGGCGCTATAATTGATGACGGCCTTACACCGGCGTGGCATACTTTCTGTTAAGGTGGTAATCTTCACGGTCAAAAGAAATTCATCCTATGGACAGTCTTCACAGCAACCCATAAATCATGGACGCTTTATGAATTAATTCCTCTCTTGCACTATCCTTTTGACATTTTCCCACAGATTTTCAATAGGGTTAAGGTCTTTTGACTGTGCAGGCCAATCCATTTCTGTCACAGCCTCTTCCTGCAACCATTGTTTGACTATATCTTGGAAGTGTGGCAGGTTGCATTACATTATTGAAATATTGTTTGGAATAAGAGAATTATACAAAATGCCAATGAAGCTCTCTCCTATACTCGCTTCTTTTTTATGAAATTGTATCTAAACCGTTCTTTTTCAGTGCATTTTAGCCAAAAATAAAAACCTGTGAAACCTTGTGAAACCTTGCAAAAGTGTGTTTTCATTGACCTATTAAACCTTATTTATAGTACTTCTAAATTAGGCATCCTTCTTATAATAGGCCCAATTAAATCTGTAAGTTTGTTGCTTTTAATCCAAGCAGTTGTAGAACGGTGAATAGTGCTATTCAACTTTCGTAAAGATGTAAACCCTCCCCCCTGAGGTAGTCATTTTGAAATTCGTAATTGTTGATCCTTACATACATTCTGTTGCCCCGTTCATCCATAGGTAGCCCGATAAAGATTTGAAATAGTAAAATTTGCTCCAGTCGCGCTATTATTGCTTTTTCATGCGACCTCTATGACGTCACAGAACTCACAGCGAAACTGCAGTCAAGCGCAACTGAAGAAAATTTGACTATTTTGAATATTTGCTGAAATTCCTATGGTTCATCGCTTGCGAATACAGTACATTCAATGATTATTTCTGTTCCTCTGCTCCACGAATAAAATTTTAAATTATAACCAACATCCTTAGATGCAGTTATGGCAGTCGATATACTTGCATATCTTTGTATGTGCTCTGGAAATTGTGTCATCAACAGGACAAGGTGAGAATTAAACAATACTTAGACCTGTTTACACTAGCTATACCGGATTAGCATGATCATGAGCCCACGCCATCAAAAATTGCTCTGAAAGAAATTTTACCCCCCAAAGTATGAAATTAAAAGCCTGATCCAACCAAGTGTGGAATGACATACGTTCATCCGACCCATATCCGAAAGCTCTGTTCACAGGATCAATTTTTTTGCATCCAATCCACTCTTGACGTATGAAATATAGTCGGTTGTTGATAAGGCAGTACAGCATTGGCTTCAATGGGTTTGCTGTTATTTTACACTACAAGGCATCAAACTATAAAACATCCGTCAGAAGTGAATTTGATCCCACAAAGTTGGATCTTGAACATAGTTTATACAGCATAAAGTATGGTATGCAAAAAACAAGCCAATTTCCGCTAAAAAACAAAACTTTCCTTCAAGAATGCAGTCTGCGGAGTTAATTTTAGACCTTTAAATGACTTTTATTTTGTAGTTTTAACTAATATATAATTATTGTAAGTAACCCAAATATAAATTGATGAATACAGTTAGGTTTGGATTCAAAAGTTCAACCTACACCGTTGGTGAGGCAGATGGTAAATTGCAAGTTTGTCTTAATGTTAGCAATTTTGATGGGACTTCTTTTTCAGGAACGTGAGTAAATTTTCTTTATATTTATATGCACATCCGGATAGCGGACGGAATACTTTGCAATTGAATCATCCATGCAATATTGTTAAAAATTTTATACAATTTATTTCTCTCTTTTTCACTCTCGTACTGTAATTTCAAAGTGAACAGTCCTCTTTCTCAACATCTTTGATCTTTAGATGAAAAATATCAGTTTTGATGACAATAATTAATAAATCGATAAATCTGTACAACAAAGATATGCGGCTAATTTTGTGTCTATCGGGTTAATGTGTGTATCATAAATATTTTAAGATTAACGTTCAGAAATGGCACTGCAACAAGCGGAGAAGATTATTCAGATGATGAGAAATCTGTTGGAATACAAAGTTTTATTCAAAAAACTGATTGCGAAAATATTGATATAATTGATGATAACAGTTATGAAGGCAGCGAAAATTTTACAGTTGTTTTGATGTTAAATGACCCCAACGTTCAAATTACTATTGGCGAAGCGACAGTGACTATCACAGATAATGAAGGTAATGATTTGAGATGTATTTTCTATATAAATTATTATAGTTACTGACATTTTTTTAGTGTGCAACGCAAGTGCAGATAGCACAGCATTTCTTTATTTGTTTACTTTATTAATTCATGAAAATAAAGTCTCGTACATCGCCATTCGTCGGCACTATTTTCATCGGTTCGTATTGATGAGTAAAATGCTGTGTCTATTTAAAAAAAAATATTTACTTAATTGATCACTCATAATGGATCGTAGAACATCGCCGATGAATCACGACATACTGTATGAGAACTAGGCCTAAGTCTTTAATTCTCATCATTTTCGTAATGGCTGCAAAGGATAAACATTCGCAATACTTTCTTCAGTCAGCAATGTCTCAAAAATTTCTCAGGCTCCAAACAAGCTCGAAATTTCATAGTACATTAAAAATTAAATTTAATCTTCTTTAAGAAAAAGTATATAAGTGACATATCATTTTCATGTAGCCCTTTTATATCCCCGATAAAGGCGAAAGCTATATAGTATGTGATAAATTATATTTTTACCTTTGAAACTTGGATGCAGTTCCTACTACATTTCGGTTCAAAAATTCCATTTACACTGTTGGGTGAGGAAGATGGTACCGTGAGGGTTACCTTTTTATTAGCAATTATCAAGAAAACTTTTTAGAAGCGTGTTTAGATTTCGAATTAATTGCTCTGAAATTAATTGAATTAATTGAAAAAATTAATTGCTCGCATTAATTGAAAATGAACAAATATTGCAGGCTCTAAATTTTATTCTATTTTACATTAAAAAAAAATTTAAACTGTTTGATGAGAAATCTGCAGCGGCAAAAATTTTCATATTGGCTGATATTAAAACCAATCGCATTTACCGGTGAATATGATACGCGAACATCATGCAAGACTACGCGCTGTGTTGTTTTCACTACCTTGCCGTAGCCAACTTCAAAGAGATAATATACCGCATTCTCAACGAGAGACTTGCAAAAAAACACCAAAGATTTAAAATAATTTTAAAAAAATACGTGCGATATTAATTTTGGATGCCTAGATTATCATTTTATTAAATCATTTTATTACTAAAGAAGCCAAGATTTCGTGTATGAATCGTTTTATACTTATAGGAAAACGTAATATAACAAAAAAAATCAAAATTCATATGTGACAATAGCAATTCATATTATGAAATTTATTTCCTACACGTGAACGTAAAATTTCATATGATATTTAAAAAAATTCATATGTTAAAATCCAAAATTTGACCAATGAAACAAAAATTTCATATGTGAAAGCAAAATTTCATATGTGAAACTAGCATCATAATAATTTACTTTTTACATGTGAAATAAACGTCATACACAATTGAATTTTTCATCGGAGAAGCCAAAAATTTTATGTATGAATTGTTTTTTTACACAGGAAAATTATTTTTAAAAAAAATAAAATTCATATATGAAAGTCACTTTTCTTATGTGAAAATCAAATTTCATATATGAAGTCTTTAATTTCATATATGAAAATGATCATTTCATATATGAAACTCCATTTCATAATGAATGTTATGTGAAATTTTTGTAAGGGGATTTTTACGCTAGCCATTTCACACTACGCTAGCCATTTCACATCACGGTGGACCATTTCACACTGGTACCTGCTAGCCTGTGCTAGACCGTTTCACATTACCAATTTACGCTAGACCATTTCACATTATGCGAGACCATTTCACGTTATGCCAGCCATTTAACATTAATCTAGATGACTTCACATTGCGCTATACCATTTCACATTACGCTAGACCATTTCACATCACGCTAGACCATTTCACATTGCGCTAGACCATTTCACATTATGCTAGACCATTTCACATTATG
Source organism: Dendronephthya gigantea (assembly GCF_004324835.1). NCBI lineage: Eukaryota > Metazoa > Cnidaria > Anthozoa > Malacalcyonacea > Nephtheidae > Dendronephthya > Dendronephthya gigantea. The sequence goes on along the minus strand of NW_021163024.1, from coordinate 891,886 downwards.
CTATACCATTTCACATTACGCGCGACCATTTCATATTACGCTAGACCATTTCACATTGCGCTAGCCCATTTCACATTATGCTAGACCATTTCACCTTACGCGCGACCATTTCATATTACGCTAGACCATTTCAAATTGCGCTAGACCATTTCACATTATGCTAGACCATTTCACATTATGCTATACCATTTCACATTGCGTGCTACCATTTCATATTACGCTAGACCATTTCACATTATTTCATATTACGCTTGGCATTTCACATTGCGCTAGACCATTTCATATTACGCTAGGCATTTCACATTATGCTAGAACATTTCATATTACGCTAGCCATTTCACATTTCGCTAGACCATTTCACATTGCGCGCTACCATTTCATATTACGCGAGACCATTTCACATTGCGCTAGAACATTTCATATTACGCTAGGCATTTCACATTATGCTAGAACATTTCATATTACGCTAGCCATTTCACATTTCGCTAGACCATTTCACATTACCCTAGACCATTTCACATTACGCTAGACCATTTCACATTATGCTAGACCATTTCACATTATGCTGGACCATTTCACATTACGCTAGACCATTTCACATTACACTAGACCAATTCACATTACTGAAAATCATTTCACATCACGCTAGACCATTTCACATTACGCCATAGGAAGCCCAAACAAATGAGTTGAAGTCAATAAAAATCCGTAAAACACTTGAGATATGTGTTAAAATGAATTAAAGTGTGTAATTTTCTACAAAACTACTGTTAGAACCATGTATGTAGCGTGCTCCAGTGGCGCTGCCATTTGACTATGCAACTAGCGACGTAACTTACTACATATTAGTGGGACGGATGGAACCTCTCGCCTCAATTTTCAACATAATGACAAATTAAAACACAAATTACTATAGTAAAACGCCACGTCGCATGCTAAATGCCTACCATAGGTTTAAGTTGAATAATCAAACTATACTTTCATAATAAAAATAATGCTAAATTCAAAGGAAAGCGCAGGAAAAACGTACACAAATTTTGTAAATTGGCCGCAATTTTCGTGAATACAAGCGGGATGTAAGTGCTTACCCAAAATGGCAGCGGCAGAGAAATCTGATTGGTCGATCATTCTTTGCTTACCTTTCTCGACCAATCTGATTAATTGGACGATCATACTTTGTTTACTTTTCTCGACCAATCAGATTCTTCTCCCGCTGCCATTTTTGGTAGGTACTTACATCCCGCTTGTATTCACGAAAATTTCGGCCAATTTACAAAATTTGTTTATGTTTTTCCAGCGCTTTCCTTTGAATTCAACATTATTTTATTTTTTTATTAGGCATTTAGCAGTCGATGGGCCATTTTACAATAGTAATTTGTTTTTTAATTTGTCGACATGTTAGGCGAGAGTTTCCATCCTTCTCAATAATATAGTAAGTTACGTCGCTAGTTGCATAGTCAAATGGCAGCGCCACTGGAGCACGCTACATACATTCAGGAGAACTCTCCTGACGAAGGCCCTCAGGTCGAAACGTCAAGAATTTTTTTTTCTATTTTGGCAGTTGTTATACCTATGCCTGCCCATCTGTAGCAATATTCAATAACATTATATTTATTTTATTTAATGAATATTTTTACTGATAAATCTAAATTTATTCAATTTAATACGCGAATATTCATTCAATTCAATACGCGAATATTCATTCAATTCAATACGCGAATATTCATTCAATTCAATACGCGAATATTCATTCAATTTAATACGCGAATATTCATTCAATTTAATACGCGAATATTCATTCAATTCAATGCGCGAATATTCATTCAATTTAATACGCGAATATTCATTCAATTTAACACGCGAATATTCATTCAATTTAATACGCAAATATTCATTCAATTCAATACGCGAATATTCATTCAATTTAACACGCGAATATTCATTCAATTTAATACGCAAATATTCATTCAATTTAATACACGAATATTCATTCCTTCAAATGTGGCGAACTGTAACTATAACGTAATCAGTGAACTCTAAACCCTCTGTGTCTAAACGATAACCTGGCCGCTATCTTTGAAACCAGCACTGATGGCCGCCCAGTGTGCGCCCGCCATGAAGGCCAAGAGTTGAAATTACACTACGAAAACAACGCCGGTTTTTATACACAAATCCATCTCATCTGAGCATGAATAAAAGCTTAAAATAAGCATTGACACTTCGACTTTACCAAAAAACAATTTTGATGAACGTGAAAAGGTGCAAGCCTATTCTTTTTGTTAGATGAAGACGAAGTTTTTCTTCGGCCCGTTTAAATTCTTCAAATATTTCAACTACAAAGCTGGTACCTCGCCGGTTTTTACAGTAGGATCACTAAGATGATGCGGATTACTTAGGTCTATCCAAAGAGGGTAAATTCGTTGTTCAAAGTCGAAGTGGTTAGATGAAAAATGTACTTTTATGGCAATTTTTTGCCAAAAAATACGATTTCCGGGGAATTTTTCACTCTCCCCAGTACGGTGGCCCACAGCGGCCACGGCAAAAAAATGAGGAAACGAGGCGCAGAATTTTTTTATGGCGGCCCAGAAGGGTCACGGCAAAACTTTCAGGAAACATCACAGCATATATTTTGGGGGAACACAAAAAAGTTTTTTAGTTAAACGTTCGTCGCAAACTATTTTTTGTCAAACCTATGGAGAAAAAAAAACATTCAACTGCAATATCTGTGTCATAGCATTATGGTAAAACGCGGACTGGACTATAGATTAATAAAACACGGACTGGAATCGATAAAATTTCTTGTTAATTTTATAATTATTAACACAACAAGAGATTTAAAAAGTCGTATCCCAAAGTTTTGGAAAGGAAGCGTAGAGCCTTGATATCCCGTAGAGTATTATACAATTACTTAATGGTTTCTGTGTTTGGATGATCTGATCCAAACACTTGGGAATGTTGCTCGAGTTAAGAAAAGCTCGCAAAACACTCGCCGAAAGTAATTGTTTTATAAAATAACAAACCATAATAATTTAAATTTGTTTTTAAATTCCCGCGAAATTTCCGTGTTTGGATGGCCTGATCCAAACACGGGCTTCAACCAATCAGAACACGCGTTATATACATGTTATTTTATAATGATAGATCTCTTACACGAATATATATTATGTCGATAGCAAGTCGGTATAGCATAATATATATTCGTGTAAGAGATCTATTAATACATAAACAACAGACCGTCGTTTCTTCCTAGCCTCTTAGCTCTATTAATGGAAGAAACCTTCCAAATTATATTTGTGTTGAATTGAATGCTCGTAATTCATAACATAAGATGATAAATTGCGTAGATTCTGAAAGTTAATTGCTCGATTTTTACGCCCGGAATGTTTTGAAGCAATGCTCGTCGCTCGTCGTTTCTTTACATCGTGAATAATGTTCAAGGCTCTACGCTTCCTTTCCAAAACTTTGGGATACGACTTTTTAAATCTCTTGTTGTGTTAATAATTATAAAATTAACAAGAAATTTTATCGATTCCAGTCCGTGTTTTACTAATCTATAGTCCAGTCCGCGTTTTACCATAATGCTATGACACAGATATTGCAGTTGAATGTTTTTTTTTCTCCATAGGTTTGACAAAAAATAGTTTGCGACGATCGTTTAACTAAAAAACTTTTTTGTGTTCCCCCAAAATATATGCTGTGATGTTTCCTGTAAGTTTTGCCGTGACCCTTCTGGGCCTCCATAAAAATTCTGCGCCTCGTTTCCTCATTTTTTTGCCGTGGCCGCTGTGGGCCACCGTACCCCAGTTCTTTAAAGGCGTGTTTTGCTCACGCGGGACCCGCCTTAATCAGCAAATTAGATTCAAATCTACGGTGGCCCACATGTGTCACACGCAAACAAAAAGCTACGGCACAAAAGCAAAAGCTACGGCACAAAAGCAAAACTCGCGGCACAAAAGCAAAAGCTCACGGCACAAAAGCAAAAGCTCACGGCACAAAAGCAAAAGCTCACGGCACAAAAGCAATCTTTACGGGATCTTTAATTTCTTTTAACTCTTCAAAAGTTGTTTTTAAAATATTACCACGGTCCACAGAAATAAAATTGGTTTCTCCCTCCAATGGTACACTGTCATCAGTTATGTCCAAGGGTCTCCCTCTGTGAATTTTGCTTTGAAAGAATCGAAGCATCTCATTAGGTTCTGTAATGTCACTTGGAAACTCTGATATAACAGTTTGAAATCGATTTTCAAGTTCACTAGATTCTGAACTTGTTATTCCATGTGGAGCAGCTGGTGTGGAATTACCCTCGAATTCAGTAGAATTTAAACTCTTTGGTTCTGACTGTTTTTCTGTTTCTTCAACAACCACTGGCACTGTCAGTTGTTCTGTCAGTTCATCATCGGACTCTGTTGTTTCCTTCAACACAAAGTCGTAGCCATGTCTTATTCTCATATACAACAAGCCTTGTCCGGCCAATTTCTTTACAACAGCATAATTGAATTCGGTACCCTCTGCCATTCTCAACATTGAGATCTTTTTTTGAGTTTCTTTTACAAATTCAAAATCGTTTGGCCCCATTATTGTATATGTTGCTTTCAAACTTGAGAGCAGCTTTTCTCTAATGACTTTTTCACTATCGTCCTCCGACAATTCAACCATCCCCCTTTCAAGTATACTTTCTTTTTTTAAAGTCGTGTCAGTACCATGTTCATCATCATCGCTGTCATCTGATGGTTTTGCCTTTATTAACGCAAATTCTAAAGGCTTTTTATCTGTTTTCGCTTTCTTTGATTTGGGTCCCCGTGTTTGACATCCTGATGTTGATGTTGACGTAGTTGCTCTTAATCGCTCGTTCTGGTTAAGTCTCCTGTATAATCCAGCACTTGAACTTCTTTGCATCATGCATCTCGCTCGAGATAATGCTTCCGCAATCGAAGTTGTAGCAATGTTTGATGTAGAACTGGCCGAAGGCGTGTTTGTCAGGGTATTATTTATACTTGTCGCGATGTTAGAACTTGAGGTATTCATACTTTGGACGACATCTGATGCCTGCTGCATGTAAAAATCCGGCAAGACGAGATAATTTCTCACTATCCATATTTCTAAAACTACTTTCGAACTTTGAAGCAAAATCACAGAATAGTACCAATCAGAAGCATAACTCTATTGTTTTTTTCGTAAGTGATTCGTCATTATGTAATTCGTCATGCATGATCGATTATTGTAATTTTGCCTCAGTGAGCACCGTGAATAGGGTTAATCGCCCCCCTGCCGATGTCTAAAATCGGCCTATTTTCAATATTGGCAGGGGGGCGATTGCTCTATTTACGGTACTTGTTGAGTGCCGAATCTAACGAATCGCACTAACAAAAAAAACAATAGAGTAAGTTATCCGTAGGTATTGTGTGGAATTCTGTGGCAGAATTGTGGTGAATTTGCGAGAAACAATGGCGGGAAATCGTTATCCGTTCGTCCACCATTGACGTCCACTTCGTCTCAGAATATTTTAATAAACTTTATATCGCCTTTATTGATTGATTGAATCACAGGCAGCCCGGTAACTGCAGTTACGTCAAACTTTCTTATGTAAGTACTATCTTACGCGTATTGAATTGAATGAATATTCGCGTATTAAATTGAATGAATATTCGCGTATTGAATTGAATGAATATTTGCGTATTGAATTGAATGAATATTCGCGTATTGAATTGAATGAATATTCGCGTATTAAATTGAATGAATATTCGCGTATTGAATTGAATGAATATTTGCGTATTGAATTGAATGAATATTTGCGTATTGAATTGAATGAATATTCGCGTATTGAATTGAATGAATATTCGCGTATTAAATTGAATGAATATTCGCGTATTGAATTGAATGAATATTTGCGTATTGAATTGAATGAATATTTGCGTATTGAATTGAATGAATATTTGCGAATTGAATTGAATGAATATTCGCGTATTGAATTGAATGAATATTCGCGTATTGAATTGAATGAATTTAGATTTTTAAGAAAAAATATTCATTAAATAAAATAAATATGATGTTATTGAATATTGCTACAAATGGGCAGGCATATATACCACATTTGATGCTAAGTTGTTTGAAGACGCTGCCACGCTGCTCTTTGGTTATATCGCGGAACTTATTTCACATTACGGTAGACCATTTCAAATTACGCTAGACCATTTCACATTACGCTAGACCATTTCGCATGCTAGCCCATTTCACAATACAATTGGCCATTTCACATGACTGTAGCCATATAAAATTACGCTAGACCATTTCACATCATGCTAGCCATTTCACATTACGAATGGTATAAAAACTGCTTAAATAGACAAAATACTTCTCGACGTTTCGATCTGAGGACCTTCGTCAGAAGAACTCTCCTGACGAAGGCCCTCAGGTCGAATCGTGAAGAATTTTTTTTTTCTATTTTGGCAGTTGTTATACCACATTTGATGCTTTGAAGACGCTGCCACGCTGCTCTTTGGTTATGTCGCGGAACTTATTTCACATTACGGTAGACCATTTCAAATTACGCTAGACCATTTCCGCTAGACCATTTCACATGCTAGCCATTTCACATTACGCTAGACATTTAACATTATGCTAGCTATTTCACATTACGCTAGACCAATTCACATTACGCTAGACCATTTCAAATTACGCTAGACCATTTCATATTATGCTAGACCATTTCAAATTACGCTAGGCCATTTCACATTATGCTAGACCATTTGACATTACGCTAGACATTTCACATTATGCTAGCTATTTCACATTACGCTAGACCAATTCACATTACGCTAGACCATTTCAAATCCACCTTTCCGACGGTCAAACACTTATCAAAACACGTGATCAAATGACAAAAATTCGGACAAACACATGGTCGGACATACTATAGTTTATATGGAGTGTCAGGATCACATAATTCACATTGCGTTTTAAAGCTCTTTATATGTCTCAAAATGTAGAGGAAATACGATTTCGGCCGTTTCTTATCTTACAATAGTGTTGTCTAACGCTCACGATTCGAAAATGGTTAGCAAAATGACATTGAACGAGATAAAAACATACCTTCGCGAACGCGGTGTTTATAGCGTCACTTAAAACCTGCGTTGGTAAATATTGCAATACACAACAATAATAACTCCAAATAAAGTAAGCATTTTCATTCAACGTTTCGACTTTATTTAGTCATCATCAGGAATGATTAATTTACATGTGCATGCGTTGTATATACTATATGTAATCACTCGCCATCCGTCATCAAAAACCGGAGCTTAATCATGGCACAAAAGCATCCAAAGAACTATCGGTTTTCTCTTGAACAATATAACATATAGTATACACTATATTATACAACGCATGCACATGTAAATTAATCATTCTTGATGATGACTAAATATAGATAAAGTCGAAACGTTGAATGAAAATGCTTACTTTATTCGGAGTTATTATTGTTGTGTATTGCAATATTTACCAACGCAGGTTTTAAGTGACGCTATAAACACCGCGCTCGCGAAGGTATGTTTTTAGCTCGTTCAATGTAATTTTGCTAACCATTTTCGAATCGTGAGAGGTAGACAGCACTATTGTAAGATAAGAAACGGCCGAAATCGTATTTCCTCTACATCTTGAGACATATAAAGAGCTTTAAAACGCAATGTGATCCTGACACTCCATATAAACTATAGTATGTCCGACCATGTGTTTGTCCGAATTTTTGTCATTTGATCACGTGTTTTTGATAAGTGTTTGACCGTCGGAAAGGTGGATTACGCTAGACCATTTCATATTTTGCTAGACCATTTCAAATTACGCTAGGTCATTTCACATTATGCTAAACCATTTCACATTACGCTAGACCATTTCATATTACGCTAAACCATTTCATATTACGCTAAACGATTTCACATTACGCTAGATCATTTCACATTACGCTAGACCATTTCACATTACGCTAGCCATTTCACATTACGCTAGACCATTTCACATTACGCTAAACCATTTCATATCACGCTAAACCATTTCACATTACGCTAAACCATTTCATATCACGCTAAACCATTTCACATTACGCTAGACCATTTCACATTACGCTAGACCATTTCACATTGCGCTAGACCATTTCAAATTACGCTAGACCATTTCACATTACGCTAGACCATTTCACATTATGCTAGACCATTTCATATTACGCTATACCATTTCACATTATGCTAGACCATTTCACATTATGCTAGACCATTTCATATTACGCTAGACCATTTCACATTACGCTAGATTATTTCACATTATAACGCTAGACCATTTCACATTACGCTAGACCATTTCACATTACGCTAATAAACCATTTCATATTACGCTAAACCATTTCATATTACGCTAAACCATTTCACAATACGCTAGATCATTTCACATTACGCTAGACCATTTCATATTACGCTAAACCATTTCATATTACGCTAAACCATTTCACATTACGCTAGATCATTTCACATTACGCTAGACCTTTTCACATTACGCTAAGCCATTTCACATTACGCTAGACCATTTCACATTACGCTAAACCATTTCATATCACGCTAAACCATTTCACATTACGCTAGACCATTTCACATTACGCTAGACCATTTCACATTACGCTAGACCATTTCACATTACGCTAGCTATTTCACATTACGCTAGACCATTTCACATTACGCTAGACCATTTCACATTACGCTAAACCATTTCACATTACGCTAAACCATTTCACATTACGCTAAACCATTTCACATTACGCTAAACCATTTCACATTACGCTAAACCATTTCACATTACGCTAAACCATTTCACATTACGCTAGACCATTTCACATTACGCTAGACCATTTCCCATTACGCTAGACCATTTCACATTACGCTAGACCATTTCCCATTACGCTAAACCATTTCACATTACGCTAAACCATTTCACATTACGCTAAACCATTTCACATTACGCTAGACCATTTCACATTACGCTAGACCATTTCCCATTACGCTAGACCATTTCACATTACGCTAGACCATTTCCCATTACGCTAGACTATTTCACATTACGCTAGCTATTTCACATTACGCTAAACCATTTCACATTACTCTAGACCATTTAACATTACGCTAGACATTTCACATTATGCTAGCTATTTAACATTATGCTAGACCATTTCAAATTACGCTAGACCATTTTATATTACGCTAGACTATCTCACATTATGCCAGACCATTTCACATTATGCTAGACCATTTCACATTACGCTAGACCATTTCATATTACGCTAGACCATTTCACATTATGCTAGACCATTTCACATTACGCTAGACCAATTCACATTATGCTAGACCAATTCACATTATGCTAGACCATTTCATATTAGCGCGTTTATACGGCATTTTTCTTTCTTGGGCTGCATGTCAAAAATTAAAGCCATGCTTTAAATGCCGAGACCACCTTTTAACGCGGTCTTGGCACGGTTAAAATTACGGGGCTTCAGACGTATTTTATGTCTGTTTACACGACAAAATTTAAACGTGGCGTGAAAAAATAGTTTGTCGTGTAAACGGGACTTTAAGCCCCGTACAGACGGGCATGTTTTCCTTGACAAGTTATCTTGACCAGTTCACTTTGCTAAACGAGCCCTTTTTATGTTGTAATATAGTTCTCTTTCATACCAGCAGGATGGTTAGGGCCGTATGGGGAGCAGCTCGAGGCTTTCACCACAAGTTTAATTTGGTTCACTGTTTATTTTATTGTTGTGCGCCCCAGACCAAGTCATTAACTCGATCAGCGCACATCAACTCAACTCACTAAAGTTCCGCGCGTGAGATTATTTAATTTACAACTATAATGCTTCATTGCATGTGCGTTGTTCGTTGTTCGTTTTGCATTGATCATTGTGCGAAGTGTTTTCGTTTCCGTTTTGTGATCATGTGCACTCTCGGTGTGGCGGTCTGAGATTGTCATCGTGCTGAAATTGTAAATAAAGAACTGCGCATGCTCGAAATCGAGCTTGTAATCCTGGCACGCAGTAAGGCGATCTAAAATTGTTATCGCGCTGAGATTGTGGTATTAAATTTGTAAACAAAAATTCGCCAAATATTCAACATAATTTTGAAAAGTAAACACAAATACCAGGAATAACTACATGCACGTCGTATTATTACAAATTATTTACAATGCTTAAAACGTATGTATTATCTTTTTACCAATGCTGTTTATTTACAAATTGTTGAGAAAAGGATAGCAATATTTTATCTGTTGTGCTGAGATTGTTGTGGTTTATAGTTTGTTGCTGAGTTTGTTGTGCTAAGTTTGTTGTGCTAAGTTCTTTGTGCTAGTTTGTCATGCTTAGTCTGTTGTGCTCAGTTTGTTGTGCTAAGTTTGTTGTATTGAGTTTGTCATGCTGAGTTTGTTGTGCTAAGTTTGTTGTGCTAAGTTTGTTGTGCTGAGTTTGTCATGCTGAGTTTGTTGTGCTGAGTTTGTTGTGCTAAGTTTGTTGTGCTGAGTTTGTCTTGCTGAGTTTGTTGTGCTGAGTTTATTGTGCTAAGTTTGTTGTGCTAGTTTGTCATGCTTAGTCTGTTGTGCTGAGTTTGTTGTGCTAAGTTTGTTGTGCTGAGTTTGTCATGCTGAGTTTGTTGTGCTGTGCTGAGTTTGTTGTGCTAAGTTTGTTGTGCTGAGTTTGTCATGCTGAGTTTGTTGTGCTGAGTTTGTTGTGCTGAGTTTGTTGTGCTAATGCACCCTACTTTTTTTGACAAATGCCAGACAATTTTACTTGTCAATGGGGAAGCTCTGAAGCTTAATGGGTTAAGCATCATCCAACTAGAATACAAAGACTTGCAAAGTACAGAATACTATGCCAGAATCTCATTGTGTACCTGACAAAAAATGTTTGCCCACCAAATGTAAGCAAAAAAGAAGCGAGGAACATTAAAAACCAAGCTAAGACACGCTGTGGGATTCTAAAAGTAAGTCATGGTTGTCTAATGTTCATGGCTGTCTAATTTTGTCTATTATTTTCCTATGTATTATCAATTAACCCATCGAGTGGCTAATGCACCCCAGTGCGCCCTACTTATTTTGTTTTACTTGTCTAACGCCTGATGATTTTACTCGTCAGTGGGGAAGCTCTGGAGCTTAATTAATGGGTTAAACACTGTCTTAATTGCACACACTATTTATAAAAGATTTAGTATAAGTGGCCCAGTGTAATAATATTGTCCCTATTTACATTTTTTATATACAATTCCTAAAGACTATTTACAGTTCTTACAAGTGAAAGGAGTTTTTTTGTTGACATTCCTTGGAATTCTTTGGCAGCCTCGGTGAAACCAATCTTTGCATTTTTCACACTCGACCATGAATATGCCTTTGGTGTACGGTTGTCGGCAGTGACAGAACACACGGATATGTTTTTGGTGTTGTCCTCGAGTTACTGATTCAGGAAATAGAGTTAGATTGTCCTGCTGGTAGCATGTGGACAAGTGACCTCGCATCATCTCTTGTTTCCAGGTGCAATCTTGTGGTGAAATGCCATAGCACAAACTAATAGCAACTGCAATTGCAAATAGTCCACAGTCGCTGGATCCTCTTTGCTTCTGCTTGTCTGCCCACTGCAGAGTCACATGCTTTGACTTTAGCATCAACATGTAAGCAATTTGCTTTAAAAATTTGGTTTTGCATGATGGACTTATATCCTCATACAAAGAGTCATAAATAGTGATTGTATCTTTAGGGCAGCCAATATTACTAACAGTTATCCAATGATTGTTATGAACATTGAGAATCTGTACAAAAACCTCTTCATGGGAGTACCTATAGACTCACAGCCCTCTGAAGCAAATACCCATTCTGCTTGCAGACCTCCAATATAAGGAAAATCAATATGTTCATCGGTCAGCCACTCTCCATTGTTAATTGTTGGTAGAATTATACCAATATCTTTTTTGAAAGGGGCAGGTTTAACAGGCAATGGTCCAAGTGCTTTCTTCACGGAAACAACAACTACATCTTGTTGTTCTTCAACTTGAACTTTTCCTGGCCCAGCAGCTCTGACCTTTGATTCTATAATTAAATAATAATAATTGTTACTTTTACCAAACAGCTACTGAGCTACATACATATCATTGGTATTGGATAAACAAGTATACCTTCTGATTCTACTGGAACCTCTTGAGCTGGATGGTCATCTACTTGTGGCATCTGGTCTTCAGAAGCAGCAGAGGTTGATTTGTGAAAATCACTTGACATGTGTGGCTTTATTTGTTCATAAGACACTTTGACCTTCAGAACTTCAGAGAGAGATGCGCTGGTGATTGTCTATTTCAACAATCCTGTAAAAGTTGTACATTTTATAAGCATAATTTCTGTCATATAAGAAATCTTGCACTTTCTTACAGTAAACAAATATCTTTTTTGACTAAAACTACTGCGAGTATGGAAGTACTAGTTCACTATTGCTTAATCGTATAGTACTGTACCTGTATGGACCAGTCCATATAGCGTCTAGCTTGCCACCACACACGACCACATTTTTCATCACCTTGCGGAGGACAAGGTCCCAAACTGAGTGCTGAAAAACCTTGACCCCTTTTCTTTTCTCTTTGCAAAATCTTTCCGCTGCTTTTCCTGGGCTTTTTCTCAACATTAGCTTGGATCCCTTAATATAATTTTAATTTTCATATTATTTTTTAATATTGTAATTATGGTACTACTGCACTATTATTACTCTCCAGGCAGTGGAAGTACCTGGGAGTTATTTTATTATGTTTGTTTCATAAAATGGAACCAACAGCACTACCTGTTTGTCAATGCTGCTCATCATTTCTTCTCTGTCAAACATCATTTCTTCCAGGGCTTCATGAGAAGGCGTCTCCAAATTGAGGCTTAAATCACAATCTTCTACTACCTCTTCCATCTGCAATTTAAAGACATATTACTAAAATACAATATATGTACATATATCACAAACAAATATAGCAATAAAATAGTCGTATTTGTTTGTCAAAACATATTTATATCCATCATCACTTAAGTAACAATGAATTTGGGATGGCGTCCAAATCTATTTGAATTTGGGATGGCGTCCAAACATCAAGAAGAATGCACTGAACTTTGTCGACCCTTGTTTCTGTGTCCGTATTGAAAATGCAACATCTTCCAAAAAGTCATCCCAATTGTTTTGGTGCTCATTTACTAATTTGGCAAGACGTACTTTGAGGGTTTGTTGGTCCGTTCATCAAGACCATTCGTCTGAGGATGGTACGCACTAGTGACAGAACGATTGATGCCAAACTTTTTGCAAACCTCTGCATTCACCTAATAAAAGGTTAAAATATATTGAGCTTGTGTGAAGATGGTTATTGATCAATTAATGCTCCATGGTATGCCATTATAAATCAAAGCTAAATAAATATATGTGTTTACCTTTGCCAGAATTTCCCGTCCTTGGTCAGACAGAAGGCTGCAAGGAGCACCCCATCTAGAAACATAAGAAAAAAATCTTCGTCCAAATAATAAATTTAGGGTTTTTAAACATGTTAGTTTTTACTTTACCTGCAAACAAATGTTTTTATACTCTGTGCAATTCCAGCAGCTGCTTTTTCCTTTAATGGATAGAAGTCCACAAACTTTTTGTAGTAGTCCGTGAATGTCAAAACATATATCCATTATCAGTGGTGGGCAGAGGTCCTATAAATTTAAATATAGGAAATATAGAAATATACATGTACATTTGTGGGTTAACGACAGACATTGTTAAATTTTGTGCTTTACATATTAAGCATCAGAGCTTCCCCATTGACAAGTAAAATCGTCTTTTGTTTGTCAAAACAAAGAGTAGAGCGCATTGCCAGTTAATGGGTTAAGAACCTATATGAAGCCTTACCTATTAGGTCCATCCCAACCAGTTCCAAAGCCTTGTTCACTTTAATTGGCTTGAGTTCAGGTGCTTGGGTTTTCAACTTCTCAAACCGTTGACAGCGATCACAGGATTTACACTAACAATGAAATGCACTATGATTATTAAACATTATGGTATGGTATATGTTTTTTACTGTTTTTGACATCACTTTTTTTTTTTATTTTTTTAATAACTTAAAGCCAATATTATATATAATATGGGATATGCCTTAAAAGATTAAGGTTGAAGTCTAGTAAATAAACAAGATTATTAATAGTTACACTTACATATTCAACAACATCCTCTGTCATGCCATTCCACAAATGAAACTGTGATATTTTTGCCAAAGTATTATTTATCTCACTGTGCCCACCCATTGGATTAGAGTGGTATTGGTAGAGAATTTCTGATATTTCTTCAACTTCAGTGATGACTTTTTGCCACATATTTTTCTTTGCACCAACATATCCTAACTCCTTCTCTGTATGAAAAAGAAATATGATTTTGCTAATTGCTGTTCGATATAGAACATTGGAATAAAAATTATTGGTTAAATTGTAGAACACCAATGCAAATTGTAACCTTACACCTAATAGTCACTTGAAATAGTTGACAATAGAATCAACCAAGACATTCAAGATATTAACCCATTAAGTGGCAGAGCTTCCCCACTGACGAGTAAAATCATCAGGCGTTAGACAAGTGAAACAAAATAAGTAGGGCGCACTGGGGTGCATTGCCACTCGATGAGTTAATTGATAATACATAGGAAAATAATAGACAAAATTAGACAGCCATGAACATTAGACAACCATGACTTACTTTTAGAATCCCACTGGTGTGTCTTAGCTTGGTTTTTAATGTTCCTCGCTTCTTTTTTGCTTACATTTGGTGGGCAAACATTTGTTGTCAGGTACACAATGAGATTCTGGCATAGTATTCTGTACTTCGCAAGTCTTTCTTCTCTAGTTGAATGATGCTTAGCCATTTGCGGATGATTTCCATCATTACCAACTGCTGCAGAATCATCATTACCAACTGCTGCAGAATCTGACAACTCATGTTCTACCAAAATATCTTTGCCAATGCCATTTACTTCTTCTGGAGCTGCAGTCTCATTGGCTGAAGTTGCGACCACTTTAGTTGCAGTAGCCATGATTATCGCACAACCTAGAGCAACGAAGTAATTCAAATAAAAATAAATATATCATTGCCAAATGTAACTAGCATGAAGTCTTGAATTTAATTTGCCTCTCATAATTATAGCTGAAAATTGAATTATATAGTAGTAATTATATAGTAGTATTTATATAGTAGTATTTACACACTACTCTAGACGAACAGTGTATAACTTAAACAAGTTGTGTGCTCATCAGAGTGATCTGACATTTAGACCAGATCAGATCGATGAAACATTAACATTTCGTAATGCCCTACACTACTGCCAGTATCAGATTTACTTGCCAAGTTCTAGTGTGTATACTTAGTCTAAGATGTGAATCCAAAGCGAAATCCTGTCGATTTATTATTATGAATATGGCCTTGCACAGTTTTTTACACGTGCTCTGTATGTCAAGCAAAAATATCACAACGCTTCTTGAAGAGCTTATATCTACCAAATTTTTAAACTTTAGAAGCCCTTACCTTCAATATGTTGATGGTCACTGGATAGTTACTTGTAAAAAATCACCAGTTGTTTCAAAATATCAAAAAATTATTGAGATTTAGATCGGCTGCTTTCTTGCTGTGTTTACGAACGGAGAATTATGCAGAATGTTGCAATCTCAGCACGGCAACATTTCGGCACACAAGACCGCGGTCGCATACTGCTAATGCGCATGTGCAGAACAATTTCAGCACGGAACAATCTCAGACCGCCACACCGGAACACCGCGGAAAAACGTCTGCGCACGCGTCAATTCTGCCTGTAAATGAGATTAAAATTAATTAAAAAGCGGTTCCGAACGTTTCCGAAGGCTAAAAATGGCAGCAAAAAGGAGTGATTTCATTCGTGTCTTCAAATCCATATTTCGAGGGCATAAATAAACATTGCATGATAGAAACTAAGAGAAAAAACGTCCAGAGAGTCCTAGAAGTGGCATCCTACAAAAACACCTGTAAAAGGTGACTGTTAACAATTTTTTTGTCTCAAACATTTTGTTTATCAAATAAGCAAAGACAGTTTCCGAACTTTTAATTGAGACACGTTTTATTAAAAAAAACATGTCGCCAGATACGAGACGTTTGCGTGTTCTCAATGATTGAAAATTAAGATGTATTTTACAATTTAAATACATTAGAAAGCTTAACTTTCCGCGGGTTTTCTTAACTTTTAGGTTTAAACTTTGTTTTCGAAAAATATTCTAAAGCCACCCCGTAAAAAAAGGAAAATTTACCGTGAATTCCAGTTCGTTCGATACTCTAAATGCTAGAAGGCTTTTAATTTATGTTCTGTCTGGCCGTCTTGTATATTTTTGCCTTTTCTTAACTTATATTTTATCAAAAAATGGGCATGTTTTGTTCCAAAAGTTGATATTTACATTTACCATCATATTTTGATATTTCGGCGCGTGCAAAGATATTTTTCCGCGGTGTTCCACACCGGTTCTTCTCTTGCCTACGTATAAATATCATTATATTACAACTTGCTGGTGTGTATTCCGAACAAGTTTTCTTTCCCGAGTTTTATTTGCTGGGGTGTGGGCCCCAAAAATTTGACAAATTTTTCTTGGAAAGTTTTATGACGCTATACAGTGTGTATAAAAAAAATTCGAATGCAACTTTGACAGGCTGCTGTGTATAAAATACTAAAGTAAACGATATAATTTTTATATGGCAAGAAAGATTAGCTTATTCAGTTTGCGATTATACCGTTCTTATATCGACACGACCAAAACTGGCCGAGTTATCGTCTTTTAAAATTTGTTGCTCGAAATCAAATTTTTCCGCCGATTGGAATTCGAAGTGAGACCTCCAGACAAAAGTAAATGCAAATTTAATCAATAAATGATCGTTATTCCGTGCTTAATTGAGGCATTTTGTTCTTCAAAGCTATCGTTGAACATTGAATAAGCAGAATTTGTGCGATAAATTTGCATTTTAGTTTTCAAGTAATTTAGACTTTAAAGCCCTTTAGGACTAACTTTCAATAAAACAAACTTCCAATTCCCATCAGCGGAAATTTGTGATTTTTATGAACTTTTTTTGTCAAACCAGTACTCCTTCACTTTTCAACTAAATGACACGTACAACGTGTCATTTAAAAGAGAAACAAATGAACTTTACAATGGTGTAAAAATCAACCAAATTTGTCAAATATATTTTCCATTATTACACGCAAAATTTCGATTCGAATTTTTTTGAGACACCCTGTATATGTCGAGTATATTTTACGAAAAAATGATGAATATACAACCGAATGCCTAATGTCTCTTGATTAAATGCACAAACCAATATATTTTTATGCTAACTTAACATATATCTTCTTTTTAGCAGTTATACATATCAATAATATAGATATTTCAATAGAAATGAAATGGCACAAAAATATAATTAAAGTGCCTAATAAATGCTTAAAGAATTTTTAAAAATTAACTAATTAAAATGCTACATTTCACATGAATTTTTGTATAATTACTGACATTTTTGTATAGATGCAGATATAATAATAAAGTCCATTGATTTCTTTATTTTCACTTTTGATTCACGAAAATATTGCAAAATTCCAGAATTTTCAAGGAAATTTGAATACCTTTATTAAACAAAAAATCTTTATTCTCCCGTTCAATATTCTTGTGAGATATCGAAGAATGTAGTGCAGGTTCTGACAATTGCAATTACAGTGCCTAATGGTAACAATACACATGTTACAATGCCTACTGTAACAATACTGATGATTCTTTGAATTGTACATGCATGTAATAACGCCTACTCCCGAAATGGGACAGACTTCCAAGGTTGGCTGTACGTAAATTTTAATCTCCTGGTTCCTTTTTCAAACATATATAAATTACAACGCTCTAGCGTTTGTTATCAATTTATTCAGATATCGATTACTGTGCTGCCAGTTCTCAAAATTGCCATGTAAACGCTTACTGTAACAATACTGATGGATCTTTCTCTACGAATGTATATGCACTGTTTTAAAACCTCCATTGTAATGACTGCTTGAAAAAACTGAGTTTTTTTCTATGCCACTTACAAAATATCAGAATTATTAGGAATATATAAACACTATAAATACAAAAAAATCCTAATCCTTAATTGAATATTTTTCAGATTTTGACGAATGCATTGCAAAATCTCATAATTGCCATCAGAACGCCTACTGCAGTAATACTGATGGTTCTTTCAATTGTTCATGCATGAGCGGCTACTTCGGAAATGGAACTGACTGTGAAGGTTAGCCGTACGTAAATATTAGAGACGATATAATTCTAACTTCGAACACTTCAAAACTTTGAAGAAATTTTAATCACTTTGTTGATTTTTAAAACAGATATAAATTACTACGCTCTAACTTTCGTTAATATTTCATTCAGATATCGATGAATGTGACGCGACTTCTCATAATTGCCATGACAATGCATACTGTAACAATACTAATGGATTTTTCAATTGTACATGTAAAAAAGGCTACTCAGGAAACGGAACTGACTGCAGAGGTTTGCCGAAAAAATTTCATGAATTACTGCAATTGAATCTATATTTCTAATTTTTTTGCTCGAAAGTCGATGTAACAAAATGAAAATATTTAATTAGAATATTTCGCTCTATAGGCAGAATTTTTAGTATAAACTTTCTAATGCACATATCTCTACGAATGTTATGCATGCGTTCACAACCTCCATTGTAATGCTTGCTAACGAAAACGGAGTTTCTTTCGGCAAAATATCAGAATTAAGAGGAAAAAATTAACACCATAATCATAAAAAATCCTAACCCTATCGTTTAATATTTTTTTAGATATCGACGAATGCTTTGCAAAATCTCATAATTGCCATCACAACGCCTACTGCAATAATACTGATGGTTCTTTCAATTGTTCATGCAAGAGCGGCTACTTCGGAGATGGAACTGACTGTGAAGGTTAGCCGTACGTAAATACTAGAGACGATATAATTCTAAATTCGAACACTTCAAAACTTTGAAGAAATTTTAATTATCCTGCTCATTTTTCAAAGAGATATAAATATATAACTACGCGCTAACTTTTGTTATTATTTCGTTCAGATATCGATGAATGTGGTGTGAGTTCTCATAATTGCCATGACAATGCATACTGTAACAATATTAATGGATCTTTCACTTGTACATGTAAAAATGGCTACTCCGGAAATGGAATTGACTGTGGAGGTTGGTCGTTTAAATATTAAATTTCTCTATTCTGTTAGTAAGAGAAACAGAAGGTTCCATCCCAAGAAAAAATCGATATTTTTAAGAAAATTTAAGTTGTAGAGGTAATAACAAGTTTTTCCTATACATTCCTTAAATTTTTAATCCATTCAGATATCGATGAATGTGGCACGGCTTCTCATAATTGTCATTACAACGCCTACTGTAACAATACTGATGGATCTTTCAATTGTACATGCAAAAAAGGCTACTCAGAAAACGGAACAGAATGTCGAGGTTTGCCGTCAAATATGTCATAAATTACTTCAATTGAATCTATATTTCTAATTATCTGGGCTCAAATTAAGTCGTTCATAGAAAATGAAAATTTTGAATTAGAACATTTCGCTCTTATTGGCATAATATTTTGCATAAACTTTCTCATGCACATATCTCTACGAATGTTATGCATTGTTTCACCATTTCAATTGTAATAACTGCTTGAAAAAACTGAGTTCTCTTCAATGGCACTAGCAAAATATCAGAATTATTGGGAATATATGAACACTATAATTATAAAAAAATCCTAATCCTTAATTAAATATTTTTTCAGATATCGACGAATGCATTGAAAAATCTCATAAATGCCATCCTAACGCCTACTGCACTAATACCGATGGTTCTTTCAATTGTTCATGCAAAAGCGGCTACTTGGGAAATGGAACTGTCTGTGAAGGTTAGCCGTATGTAAATATTAGAGACGATGTAATTCTAACTTTGCACATTTCAAAACTTTGAAGAAATTTTAATTATCCTGTTCATTTTTCAAAGAGATATATGTATATTACTACGCTCTAACTTTTGTTAATATTTCATTCAGATATCGATGAATGTGGTGTGAGTTCTCATAATTGCCATGACAATGCATACTGTAACAATACTAATGGATCTTTCAATTGTACATGTAAAAATGGCTACTCAGGAAATGGAACAGACTGTAGAGGTTGGTAGTTGAAATATTAAATTTCTCTATTCTATTAATAAGAGAAACAGAAGGTTCCATCGCAAGAAAAAATCGGTATTTTTAGGAAAATTTCAATTCTAGAGGTAATAACAAGTTTTTCTAATAAATTTCCTAATTTTTAATCCATTCAGATATCGATGAATGTGGCACGGCTTCTCATAATTGTCATTACAACGCCTACTGTAACAATACTGATGGATCTTTCAATTGTACATGTAAAAAAGGCTACTCAGGAAACGGAACAGACTGCCGAGGTTTGCCGTAAATATTTCATAAATTACTTCAATCGAATCTATATTTCTAATGATCAGGACAAAAATTAAGTCGATCAAAGGAAATGAAAATTTTAATTAGGATATTGCGCTCTTATATAGGCAGAATATTTTGTATGAAATTTCTCTTTCACCTATCTCTACGAATGTTTATGCACTGTTTTACAACCTTCATTTTAATGCATGATTGAAAAACTGAATTTTTTCGATGACACTTGGAAAATATCAGAATTATTGGGAATATATGAACACTATAATTATAAAAAAATCCTAATCCTTAATTAAATATTTTTTCAGATATCGACGAATGCATTGAAAAATCTCATAATTGCCATCATAATGCCTACTGCAATAATACCGATGGTTCTTTCAATTGTTCATGCAAAAGCGGCTACTTGGGAAATGGAACTGACTGTGAAGGTTAGCCGTATGTAAATATTAGAGACGATGTAATTCTAACTTTGCACATTTCAAAACTTTGAAGAAATTTTAATTATCCTGTTCATTTTTCAAAGAGATATGAATATATAACTACGCTCTAACTTTTGTTAATATTTCATTCAGATATCGATGAATGTGGTGTGAGTTCTCATAATTGCCATGACAATGCATACTGTAACAATACTAATGGATCTTTCAATTGTACATGTAAAAATGGCTACCTTGGAAATGGAACAGACTGTAGAGGTTGGTAGTTGAAATATTAAATTTCTCTATTCTATTAGTAAGAGAAACAGAAGGTTCCATCACAAGAAAAAATCGGTATTTTTAAGAAAATTTCAATTCTAGAGGTAATAACAAGTTTTTCTAATAAATTCCCTAATTTTTAATCCATTCAGATATCGATGAATGTGGCACGGCTTCTCATAATTGTCATTACAACGCCTACTGTAACAATACTGATGGATCTTTCAATTGTACATGTAAAAAAGGCTACTCAGGAAACGGAACAGACTGCCGAGGTTTGCCGTAAATATTTCATAAATTATTTCATTCGAATCTATATTTCTAATGATCAGGACAAAAAATTAATTCGATCAAAGGAAATGAAAATTTTTAATTAGGATATTTCGCTCTTATATAGGCAGAATATTTTGTATGAAATTTCTCTTGCACATATCTCTACGAATGTTATGCACTGTTTTACAACCTTCATTTTAATGCATGATTGAAAAACTGAATTTTTTTCGATGACACTTGGAAAATATCAGAATTATTGGGAATATATGAACACTATAATTATAAAAAAATCCTAATCCTTAATTAAATATTTTTTCAGATATCGATGAATGCATTGAAAAATCTCATAATTGCCATCATAATGCCTACTGCAATAATACCGATGGTTCTTTCAATTGTTCATGCAAAAGCGGCTACTTGGGAAATGGAACTGACTGTGAAGGTTAGCCGTATGTAAATATTAGAGACGATGTAATTCTAACTTTGCACATTTCAAAACTTTGAAGAAATTTTAATTATCCTGTTCATTTTTCA
Organism: Dendronephthya gigantea; assembly: GCF_004324835.1. Taxonomy (NCBI): domain Eukaryota; kingdom Metazoa; phylum Cnidaria; class Anthozoa; order Malacalcyonacea; family Nephtheidae; genus Dendronephthya; species Dendronephthya gigantea. Next base: position 869,826 of record NW_021163024.1, on the reverse strand, counting down.
AAGAGATATGAATATATAACTACGCTCTAACTTTTGTTAATATTTCATTCAGATATCGATGAATGTGGTGTGAGTTCTCATAATTGCCATGACAATGCATACTGTAACAATACTAATGGATCTTTCAATTGTACATGTAAAAATGGCTACTCAGGAAATGGAACAGACTGTAGAGGTTGGTAGTTGAAATATTAAATTTCTCTATTCTATTAATAAGAGAAACAGAAGGTTCCATCGCAAGAAAAAATCGGTATTTTTAGGAAAATTTCAATTCTAGAGGTAATAACAAGTTTTTCTAATAAATTTCCTAATTTTTAATCCATTCAGATATCGATGAATGTGGCACGGCTTCTCATAATTGTCATTACAACGCCTACTGTAACAATACTGATGGATCTTTCAATTGTACATGTAAAAAAGGCTACTCAGGAAACGGAACAGACTGCCGAGGTTTGCCGTAAATATTTCATAAATTACTTCAATCGAATCTATATTTCTAATGATCAGGACAAAAAATTAAGTCGATCAAAGGAAATGAAAATTTTTAATTAGGATATTGCGCTCTTATATAGGCAGAATATTTTGTATGAAATTTCTCTTTCACCTATCTCTACGAATGTTTATGCACTGTTTTACAACCTTCATTTTAATGCATGATTGAAAAACTGAATTTTTTTCGATGACACTTGGAAAATATCAGAATTATTGGGAATATATGAACACTATAATTATAAAAAAATCCTAATCCTTAATTAAATATTTTTCAGATATCGACGAATGCATTGAAAAATCTCATAATTGCCATCATAATGCCTACTGCAATAATACCGATGGTTCTTTCAATTGTTCATGCAAAAGCGGCTACTTGGGAAATGGAACTGACTGTGAAGGTTAGCCGTATGTAAATATTAGAGACGATGTAATTCTAACTTTGCACATTTCAAAACTTTGAAGAAATTTTAATTATCCTGTTCATTTTTCAAAGAGATATGAATATATAACTACGCTCTAACTTTTGTTAATATTTCATTCAGATATCGTTGAATGTGGTGTGAGTTCTCATAATTGCCATGACAATGCATACTGTAACAATACTAATGGATCTTTCAATTGTACATGTAAAAATGGCTACCTTGGAAATGGAACAGACTGTAGAGGTTGGTAGTTGAAATATTAAATTTCTCTATTCTATTAGTAAGAGAAACAGAAGGTTCCATCACAAGAAAAAATCGGTATTTTTAAGAAAATTTCAATTCTAGAGGTAATAACAAGTTTTTCTAATAAATTCCCTAATTTTTAATCCATTCAGATATCGATGAATGTGGCACGGCTTCTCATAATTGTCATTACAACGCCTACTGTAACAATACTGATGGATCTTTCAATTGTACATGTAAAAAAGGCTACTCAGGAAACGGAACAGACTGCCGAGGTTTGCCGTAAATATTTCATAAATTATTTCATTCGAATCTATATTTCTAATGATCAGGACAAAAAATTAATTCGATCAAAGGAAATGAAAATTTTTAATTAGGATATTTCGCTCTTATATAGGCAGAATATTTTGTATGAAATTTCTCTTGCACATATCTCTACGAATGTTATGCACTGTTTTACAACCTTCATTTTAATGCATGATTGAAAAACTGAATTTTTTTCGATGACACTTGGAAAATATCAGAATTATTGGGAATATATGAACACTATAATTATAAAAAAATCCTAATCCTTAATTAAATATTTTTTCAGATATCGACGAATGCATTGAAAAATCTCATAATTGCCATCATAATGCCTACTGCAATAATACCGATGGTTCTTTCAATTGTTCATGCAAAAGCGGCTACTTGGGAAATGGAACTGACTGTGAAGGTTAGCCGTATGTAAATATTAGAGACGATGTAATTCTAACTTTGCACATTTCAAAACTTTGAAGAAATTTTAATTATCCTGTTCATTTTTCAAAGAGATATGAATATATAACTACGCTCTAACTTTTGTTAATATTTCATTCAGATATCGATGAATGTGGTGTGAGTTCTCATAATTGCCATGACAATGCATACTGTAACAATACTAATGGATCTTTCAATTGTACATGTAAAAATGGCTACCTTGGAAATGGAACAGACTGTAGAGGTTGGTAGTTGAAATATTAAATTTCTCTATTCTATTAGTAAGAGAAACAGAAGGTTCCATCACAAGAAAAAATCGGTATTTTTAAGAAAATTTCAATTCTAGAGGTAATAACAAGTTTTCTAATAAATTCCCTAATTTTTAATCCATTCAGATATCGATGAATGTGGCACGGCTTCTCATAATTGTCATTACAACGCCTACTGTAACAATACTGATGGATCTTTCAATTGTACATGTAAAAAAGGCTACTCAGGAAACGGAACAGACTGCCGAGGTTTGCCGTAAATATTTCATAAATTATTTCATTCGAATCTATATTTCTAATGATCAGGACAAAAAATTAATTCGATCAAAGGAAATGAAAATTTTTAATTAGGATATTTCGCTCTTATATAGGCAGAATATTTTGTATGAAATTTCTCTTGCACATATCTCTACGAATGTTATGCACTGTTTTACAACCTTCATTTTAATGCATGATTGAAAAACTGAATTTTTTTCGATGACACTTGGAAAATATCAGAATTATTGGGAATATATGAACACTATAATTATAAAAAAATCCTAATCCTTAATTAAATATTTTTTCAGATATCGACGAATGCATTGAAAAATCTCATAATTGCCATCATAATGCCTACTGCAATAATACCGATGGTTCTTTCAATTGTTCATGCAAAAGCGGCTACTTGGGAAATGGAACTGACTGTGAAGGTTAGCCGTATGTAAATATTAGAGACGATGTAATTCTAACTTTGCACATTTCAAAACTTTGAAGAAATTTTAATTATCCTGTTCATTTTTCAAAGAGATATGAATATATAACTACGCTCTAACTTTTGTTAATATTTCATTCAGATATCGATGAATGTGGTGTGAGTTCTCATAATTGCCATGACAATGCATACTGTAACAATACTAATGGATCTTTCAATTGTACATGTAAAAATGGCTACCTTGGAAATGGAACAGACTGTAGAGGTTGGTAGTTGAAATATTAAATTTCTCTATTCTATTAGTAAGAGAAACAGAAGGTTCCATCACAAGAAAAAATCGGTATTTTTAAGAAAATTTCAATTCTAGAGGTAATAACAAGTTTTTCTAATAAATTCCCTAATTTTTAATCCATTCAGATATCGATGAATGTGGCACGGCTTCTCATAATTGTCATTACAACGCCTACTGTAACAAACTGATGGATCTTTCAATTGTACATGTAAAAAAGGCTACTCAGGAAACGGAACAGACTGCCGAGGTTTGCCGTAAATATTTCATAAATTATTTCATTCGAATCTATATTTCTAATGATCAGGACAAAAAATTAATTCGATCAAAGAAAATGAAAATTTTTAATTAGGATATTTCGCTCTTATATAGGCAGAATATTTTGTATGAAATTTCTCTTGCACATATCTCTACGAATGTTATGCACTGTTTTACAACCTTCATTTTAATGCATGATTGAAAAACTGAATTTTTTTCGATGACACTTGGAAAATATCAGAATTATTGGGAATATACACTATAATTATAAAAAATCCTAATCCTTAATTAAATATTTTTTCAGATATCGACGAATGCATTGAAAAATCTCATAATTGCCATCATAATGCCTACTGCAATAATACCGATGGTTCTTTCAATTGTTCATGCAAAAGCGGCTACTTGGGAAATGGAACTGACTGTGAAGGTTAGCCGTATGTAAATATTAGAGACGATGTAATTCTAACTTTGCACATTTCAAAACTTTGAAGAAATTTTAATTATCCTGTTCATTTTTCAAAGAGATATGAATATATAACTACGCTCTAACTTTTGTTAATATTTCATTCAGATATCGATGAATGTGGTGTGAGTTCTCATAATTGCCATGACAATGCATACTGCAACAATACTGATGGATCTTTCACTTGTACATGTAAAAATGGCTACTCAGGAAATGGAACTGACTGTAGAGGTTGGTCGTTTAAATATTAAATTTCTCTATTCTAATAGTAAGAGAAACAGAAGGTTCCATCACAAGAAAAAATCGATATTTTTAAGAAAATTTCAATTTTAGAGGTAAAAACAAGTTTTTCTAATAAATTCCTAAATTTTCAATCCATTGAGATATCGATGAGTGTGTCGCGGCTTCTGATGATTGTCATAACAACGCCTACTGTAACAATACTGATGGATCTTTCAATTGTACATGTAAAAAAGGCTACTCAGGAAACGGAACAGACTGCCGAGGTTTCCGTAAATATTTCATAAATGACTTCAATCGAATCTATATTTCTAATGATCAGAACACAAAATTAAGTCGATCATAGGAAATAAAAATTTTTAATTAGAATATTTCGCTCTTATATAGGCAGAATATTTTGTATGAAATTTCTCTTCCACATATCTCTACGAATGTTATGCACTGTTTTACGCCATCATTTTAATGCATGATTGAAAAATTGAGTTTTTTTCGATGACACTTGCAAAATATCAAAATTATTGGGAATATATGAACACTATAATTATAAAAAAATCCTAATCCTTAATTAAATGTTGTTTCAGATATCGACGAATGCATTGAAAAATCTCATAATTGCCATCATAATGCCTACTGCAATAATACCGATGGATCTTTCAATTGTACATGTAAAAAAGGCTACTCAGGAAACGGAAAAAACTGCCGAGGTTTCCGTAAATATTTCATAAATGACTTCAATCGAATCTATATTTCTAATCATCAGAACACAAAATTAAGTCGATCATAGGAAATGAAAATTTTTAATTAGAATATTTCGCTCTTATATAGGCAGAATATTTTGTATGAAATTTCTCTTCCACATATCTCTACGAATGTTATGCACTGTTTTACACCATCATTTTAATTTATGATTGAAAAATTGAGTTTTTTTATGACACTTGCAAAATATCAAAATTATTGGGAATATATGAACACTATATTATAAAAAAATCCTAATCCTTAATTAAATGTTTTTTCAGATATCGACGAATGCATTGAAAAATCTCATAATTGCCATCATAATGCCTACTGCAATAATACCGATGGTTCTTTCAATTGTTCATGCAAAAGCGGCTACTTGGGAAATGGAACTGACTGCGAAGGTTAGCCGTATGTAATTATTAGAGACGATGTAATTCTAACTTTGCACAGTTCAAAACTTTGAAGAAATTTTAATTATCCTGTTCATTTTGCAAAGAGATATATGCATATAACTACGCTGTAACTTTTGTTAATTTCATTCAGATATCGATGAATGTGGTGTGAGTTCTCATAATTGCCATGACAATGCGTACTGTAACAATACTAATGGATCTTTCAATTGTACATGTAAAAATGGCTACTCAGGAAATGGAACTGACTGTAGAGGTTGGTCGTTTAAATATTAAATTTCTCTATTCTAATAGTAAGAGAAACAGAAGGTTCCATCACAAGAAAAAATCGATATTTTTAAGAAAATTTCAATTTTAGAGGTAAAAACAAGTTTTTCTAATAAATTCCTAAATTTTCAATCCATTCAGATATCGATGAGTGTGTCGCGGCTTCTGATGATTGTCATAACAACGCCTACTGTAACAATACTGATGGATCTTTCAATTGTACATGTAAAAAGGCTACTCAGGAAACGGAACAGACTGCCGAGGTTTCCGTAAATATTTCATAAATGACTTCAATCGAATCTATATTTCTAATGATCAGAACACAAAATTAAGTCGATCATAGGAAATGAAAATTTTTAATTAGAATATTTCGCTCTTATATAGGCAGAATATTTTGTATGAAATTTCTCTTCCACATATCTCTACGAATGTTATGCACTGTTTTACACCATCATTTTAATTTATGATTGAAAAATTGAGTTTTTTTATGACACTTGCAAAATATCAAAATTTTTGGGAATATATGAACACTATAATTATAAAAAAATCCTAATCCTTAATTAAATGTTTTTTCAGATATCGACGAATGCATTGAAAAATCTGATAATTGCCATCATAATGCCTACTGCAATAATACCGATGGTTCTTTCAATTGTTCATGCAAAAGCGGCTACTTGGGAAATGGAACTGACTGTGAAGGTTAGCCGTATGTAATTATTAGAGACGATGTAATTCTAACTTTGCACAGTTCAAAACTTTGAAGAAATTTTAATTATCCTGTTCATTTTGCAAAGAGATATATGCATATAACTACGCTGTAACTTTTGTTAATATTTCATTCAGATATCGATGAATGTGGTGTGAGTTCTCATAATTGCCATGACAATGCGTACTGTAACAATACTAATGGATCTTTCAATTGTACATGTAAAAATGGCTACTCAGGAAATGGAACTGACTGTAGAGGTTGGTCGTTTAAATATTAAATTTCTCTATTCTAATAGTAAGAGAAACAGAAGGTTCCATCACAAGAAAAAATCGATATTTTTAAGAAAATTTCAATTTTAGAGGTAAAAACAAGTTTTTCTAATAAAATCCTAAATTTTCAATCCATTCAGATATCGATGAGTGTGGCGCGGCCTCTCATGATTGTCATAACAACGCCTACTGTAACAATACTGATGGATCTTTCAATTGTACATGTAAAAAAGGCTACTCAGGAAACGGAAAAAACTGCCGAGGTTTCCGTAAATATTTCATAAATGACTTCAATCGAATCTATATTTCTAATGATCAGAACACAAAATTAAGTCGATCATAGGAAATGAAAATTTTTAATTAGAATATTTCGCTCTTATATAGGCAGAATATTTTCTATGAAATTTCTCTTCCACATATCTCTACGAATGTTATGCACTCTTTTACAACCTTCATTTTAATTCATGATTGAAAAATTGAGTTTTTTTCGAAGACACTTGCAAAATATCAGAATTATTGGGAATATATGAACACTATAATTATAAAAAAATCCTAATCCTTAATTAAATATTTTTTCAGATATCGACGAATGCATTGAAAAATCTCATAATTGTCATCATAATGCCTACTGCAATAATACCGATGGTTCTTTCAATTGTTCATGCAAAAGCGGCTACTTGGGAAATGGAACTGACTGTGAAGGTTAGCCGTATGTAAATATTAGAGACGATGTAATTCTAACTTTGCACAGTTCAAAACTTTGAAGAAATTTTAATTATCCTGTTCATTTTTCAAAGAGATATATGTATATAACTACGCTCTAACTTTTGTTATTATTTCATTCAGATATCGATGAATGTGGTATGAGTTCTCATAATTGCCATGACAATGCATATTGTAACAATACTAATGGATCTTTCAATTGTACATGTAAAAATGGCTACTCAGGAAATGGAACTGACTGTAGAGGTTGGTCGTTTAAATATTAAATTTCTCTATTCTATTAGTAAGAGAAACAAAAGGTTCCATCAGAAGAAAAAATTGATATTTTTAAGAAAGTTTCAATTCTAGAGGTAATAAGAAGTTTTTCTAATAAATTCCCAAATTTTTAATCCATTCTGATTTCGATAAATGTAGCGCGGATTCTCATAATTGTCATTACAACGCCTACTGTAACAATACCGATGGATCTTTCAATTGTACATGTAAAAACGGCTACTCAGGAAACGGAACTTGCACATATCTGTACGAATGTTATGCACTGTTTTACAACTTTCATTTTAATGCATGATTGAAAAACTGAGTTTTTTTCGATGACACTTGCAAATATTAGAATTATTGGGAATATATGAACACTATAATTACAAAAAAATCCTAATCCTTAATTAAATATTTTTTCAGATATCGATGAATGCATTGAAAAATCTCATAATTGTCATTACAATGCCTACTGCAATAATACCGATGGTTCTTTCAATTGTTCATGCAAAAGCGGCTACTTGGGAAATGGAACTGACTGTGAAGGTTAGCCGTATGTAAATATTAGAGACGATGTAATTCTAACTTTGCACAGTTCAAAACTTTGAAGAAATTTTAATTATCCTTTTCATTTTTCAAAGAGATATGTGTATATAACTACGCTCTAACTTTTGTTATTGTTTCATTCAGATATCGATGAATGTGGTGTGAGTCCTCATAATTGCCATGACAATGCATACTGTAACAATACTAATGGATCTTTCAATTGTACATGTAAAAATGGCTACTCAGGAAATGGAACTGACTGTAGAGGTTGGTCGTTTAAATATTAAATTTCTCTATTCTATTAGTAAGAGAAACAGAGGGTTCCATCACAAGAAAAAATCGATATTTTTAAGAATTCAAAGTTTCAATTCTAGAGGTAATAACAAGTTTTTCTAATAAATTCCCAAATTTTTTTATTCCATTCCGATATCGATAAATGTAGCGCGGATTCTCGAAATTGTCATTACAACGCCTACTGTAACAATACTGATGGATCTTTTAATTGTACATGTAAAAAAGGCTACCCAGGAAACGAAACAGACTGCCGAGGTTTGCCGTAAATATTTCATAAATTACTTCAATTGAATCTATATTTCCGGCTAATGATCAGGACACAAAATTAAGTCGATCATATGAAATGAAAATTTTTAATTAGAATATTTCGCTCTTATATAGGCAGAATATTTTGTATGAAATTTCTCTTGCACATATCTCTACGAATGTTATGCACTGTTTTACAACCTTCATTTTAATGCATGATTGAAAAACTGAGTTTTTTTCGATGACACTTGCAAAATATCAGAATTATTGGGAATATATGAACACTATAATTACAAAAAAATCCTAATCCTTAATTAAATATTTTTTCAGATATCGACGATTGCATTGAAAAATCTCATAATTGTCATCATAATGCCTACTGCAATAATACCGATGGTTCTTTCAATTGTTCATGCAAAAGCGGCTACTTGGGAAATGGAACTGACTGTGAAGGTTAGCCGTATGTAAATATTAGAGACGATGTAATTCTAACTTTGCACAATTCAAAACTTTGAAGAAATTTTAATTATCCTTTTCATTTTTCAAAGAGATATGTGTATATAACTACGCTCTAACTTTTGTTATTATTTCATTCAGATATCGATGAATGTGGTGTGAGTCCTCATAATTGCCATGACAATGCATACTGTAACAATACTAATGGATCTTTCAATTGTACATGTAAAAATGGCTACTCAGGAAATGGAACTGACTGTAGAGGTTGGTCGTTTAAATATTAAATTTCTATTCTATTAGTAAGAGAAACAGAGGGTTCCATCACAAGAAAAAATCGATATTTTTAAGAATTCAAAGTTTCAATTCTCGAGGTAATAACAAGTTTTTCTAATAAATTCCCAAATTTTTAATCCATTCCGATATCGATAAATGTAGCGCGGATTCTCATAATTGTCATTACAACGCCTACTGTAACAATACTGATGGATCTTTCAATTGTACATGTAAAAAAGGCTACCCAGGAAACGAAACAGACTGCCGAGGTTTGCCGTAAATATTTCATAAATTACTTCAATTGAATCTATATTTCTAATGATCAGGACACAAAATTAAGTCGATCATAGGAAATGAAAATTTTTAATTAGAATATTTCGCTCTTATATAGGCAGAATATTTTGTATGAAATTTCTCTTCCACATATCTGTACGAATGTTATGCACTGTTTTACAACCTTCATTTTAATGCATGATTGAAAAACTGAGTTTTTTTCGATGACACTTGCAAAATATCAGAATTATTGGGAATATATGAACACTATAATTATAAAAAAATCCTAATCCTTAATTAAATATTTTTTCAGATATCAACGAATGCATTGAAAAATCTCATAATTGCCATCATAACGCCTATTGTAACAATACCGATGGTTCTTTCAATTGTTCATGCAAAAGCGGCTACTTGGGAAATGGAACTGACTGTGAAGGTTAGCCGTATGTAATTATTAGAGACGATGTAATTCTAACTTTGCACAGTTCAAAACCTTGAAGAAATTTTATTTATCCTGTTCATTTTTCAAAGAGATATATGTATATAACTACGCTCTAACTTTTGTTATTATTTCATTCAGATATCGATGAATGTGATGTGAGTTCTCATAATTGCCATGACAATGCTTACTGTAACAATACTAATGGATCTTTCAATTGTACATGTAAAAATGGCTACTCAGGAAATGGAACTGACTGTAGAGGTTGGTCGTTGAAATATTAAATTTCTCAATTCTATTAGTAAGAGAAACAGGAGGTTCCATCAGAAGAAAAAAACGATATTTTTAAGAAAGTTTCAATTCTAGAGGTAATAACAAGTTTTTCTAATAAATTCCTAATTTTTTAATCCATTCTGATATCGATGAATGTGGCGCGGCTTCTCATAATTGTCCTTACAACGCCTACTGTATTACTTCTGATGGGTTTTTCAATTGTACATGTAAAAAAGGCTACTCAGGAAATGGAACAGACTGCCGAGGTTTGCCGTAAATATTTCATAAATTACTTCAATCGAATCTATATTTCTAATGATCAGGACACAAAATTAAGTCGATCATAGGAAATAAAAAATTTTGAATTAGAACATTTCGCTTTTATCAGCAGAATATTTTGTATCAAATTTCTTTTGCACATATCTCTACGAATTTTATGCACTGTTTTAGAACCTCCATTTTAATGCATGATTGAAAAAAATGAGTTTTTTTAGTTAGTTAGTTAGTTAATTAGTTAGTTAGTTAGTTAGTTAGTTAGTTAGTTAGTTAGTTAGTTAGTTAGTTAGTTAGTTAGTTAGTTAGTTAGTTAGTTAGTTAGTTAGTTAAAGCATTTATTTCGACACGATTGAAATTTAAGCATAGCTGATGTGGTCGTGCACTTAGTAATACATAGTTAGCATAAATGTTCTATTTTACAATTACACTATTATAATACATTACATATAATATCCTATTCTACAATAGTAATATCTTACAAGAGCTATCGCTTATGATAAGTGGTTTTTGATTACTAGTTTAAACTTTTTGAAGTCCTCTATTGCTCTTGTATTGTTATCTATTGAATTCCATAATACTGCTGCTTGATACGAAATTGGTTTCTTTAAAAAATCAGTCTTCGGTTTTGGAAGAGCAATAGTCAATTTTCTTCTTAGATTATAATTACTAGAATATTTTACAAATAATGACTGTAGTGGAATAGGGAAGTGACCATAATAGCAATTTTGTGCTAGAAATAACAATCTCGGAGAATATAACTTCTCCAGGGGTTTCCAATTTGTTTGAGCCAGGACATCCTGTGTTGGTGTTTGCAAGTTCAACTTGTAAATTACTTTGGCCGCCCGTACATGTGTACGTTCCAATTCATCAAATAGGGTTTTCCCACATGATCCCCATATTACGAGTCCGTATGTGATTGAGAGTAATATATTTTTAAAGTAAAAATCAGCTCTTGCTTAACTGGTAAAAAATAAGGAGACTTTAAAAGATTAAGTTTTTGTGCGAATGACCTAGTCAGTTCAATTACGTGAGCTTTCCACTTTAATTTACTATCTATTTCAATTCCTAAACATCTAGAAGTCTCGACTTGTTTGAGATAAGTATTTCCTAATTTAATACCCTGTAATGGCCCCACGAATTTACCTCGCCCCAGTATCATAAATTCAGTTTTGTCCAGGTGTGGTGTTAAAAAATTATTGCAACACCACTCATGTAGCTTGCATAGGACTCTAATGAGTGTTGTGGCTACAAAATCGTGAGTTTGGCCGATTACATATATGGTGGTGTCATCAGCAAATGTAAATATCACTTTCATCATCGCAGATTTCGGGCATGTCGTTACAGCAGAGAAAGAACAGAATAGGGCCAAGCACCGATCCTTGAGCAACCCCATATTTAACTGGCATGGACCGTGATTGGCACCCGTTTAATGCCGTCGTTTGGGAACGATCAGACAGGTAGTCAGCAATCTAGGACCAAAGAGCGCCAGAAATACCGAGACCCTGCAGTTTTTAAAGTAATACTGAGTGTGATATTGAGTCGAAAGCTTTTCGGAAATCGACGAACACAATGCCAACTACTTGATTATTATCGAGCGCCTTTCTCCAGTCTTCGGTCATCGTAGCCAATAACAGTTCGGTAGAGTAACCCTTTTTATAAGCCCATTGTCTACGGTTGCTAAGTTGATTTTCCGTAATACGAGTTGTAATTGTTGATTTGTAATTTTCGATGGCACTTGGAAAATATCAGAATTATTGGGAATATATGAGCCCTATAATTATAAAAAAGTCCTAATCCTTAATTAAATATTTTTTCAGATATCGACGAGTGCATTGAAAAATCTCATAATTGCCATCATAATGCCTACTGCAATAATACTGATGGTTCTTTCAATTGTTCATGCAAAAGCGGCTATTTGGGAAATGGAACTGACTGTGAAGGTTAGCCGTATGTAAATATTAGAGACGATGTTATTCTAACTTTGCACGGTTCAAAACTTTGAAGAAATTTTAATTATTTTGTTAATTTTTAAAACAGATATAAAACACTAAGCTCTAACTTTTGTTAATATTTTATTCAGATATCGATGAATGTGGTGTGAATTCTCATAATTGTCTTTTCGACGGCTACTGTAAAAATACTGATGGATCTTTCAATTGTATATGTAAAAAAGACTACCCAGTAAACGGAACAGACTGCAGAGGTTTGCCGAAAATATTTCATGAATTACTGCATATGAATCTATATTTCTAATTTTTTGGCCTCGAAAGTTGATAAAAGAACATGAAAATTTTTAATTAGAATAATTCGCATAATAATTAGAATAATTTAATATTTTTCAGATGTCGAGCAATGCATTGAAAACTTGACGAGGGCTATCGTTGAAAATGATGCCAGTAAGAAATTTCACATGTATTTTTTATGTATAGTGACCAACATTTTTTTGATGTAAAATAGAAGTCCAAATAGTGCAAAGAATTTAGTAATATGGTCACATCAAAATAAATTCTGAGCACAAGGATATAATGATTGCAAATCTTGAAAATCTCGGACTGATTTTCAACCTCTGAGCTTGAGAAAAGCTTACCTTCGCTTTTTATCAAAATGTTTTCTTTTTGAAGTACTGTATAGTTCACTAAGTTCAGGCTATCGACGAACAAATTTCGTTAATTGTTTTTTCGAAGTTTTTACCCGTCTTTCGTTTTTGTTTTTTTTAGATTTGGCTGGTTCCGTTATAGTTAGGGTAGTTATTATGAATCGTGAATATCAGCTGGGATTTAATAATCGTTCAAGCTTAGAATACACAAAAACCGCTCTGGAAATGTGTTTGACAGTACGGCAAATTCTATTTTTTTTCATTATTTCCTTTTCTTAAATGATAGATGTAGGTTGAGCAGAATCCAAGAATTATTACTCAGCGTCACCGACGGAGTTGAAAATGCGGCTAGGTTTTGTTTTGTTTTGTTTTTTTATTATTTTTCGTTATCGCAACTGTGTTTTGGCGCGAAATATACTGGTATTCGCATGCATATGTGACCGTATTTATCTACGTCACAGTTTTGTCTTCCAAGAGTTGTGGTGCACAGCTTTGGCTAATTTCCCGATGCACTATTTGATTTCGCTCGCATGATACGGCAATTTCTATGAGAGGAACAATTTTTGATGCTGTTCCATTAAATTTAGATTGAATTGGGGTAAGAATATATTTTTAAAATACATGTAAATTCTAGTCCTATTTTATTAATATCGCTGCTATATCGCCGTTTAACAAGATGTGGTGGTGTATGGGCGCGTTGACATGTCTCAGTTTGCACAGAATTGAATTCGATTTAATATAAGCGCAATACCGAAGTGTAAGACAAAGTGAACGTGCCATGCGGTTTATTTACATTTTTGAACAATTTCTATAGAGCAACATTCAACTTCTACACTTTTTAAAGTACGATGTGCTTCTGAATGTTGCGATCCAACAACATTTTAGATTTTAAGTTCGCAAGGCATCCAAACGAGTATGAATTGTATTGTTTATGTTCAGAAGCTTTTTATTGAGACTGGCACCGTGGCACGTGCACGGCACGCCGGATTTAACGCCGGAACAGGCGTCTTGTTAAGCCGAAGTTTATCGTTATCTGCATACGAAGAAGTCTATTGTTGATATATAACAATGCTATAGCACTGTGTTAGAAAAGAGAAGCGTTAAATATTTGTTCAGTCGCATTTGTGTGTTTTTTCGCATTACCGCTCGTTGGCAAATTGACGTGACGTGATAACATTGGATACCACTATTTATCGCTCGTTATGTCGTAAAATAGCCTGCATAAACTAGAAGTTCCAATAGCAAGTGCTGCCGTGCATTCACAGGCCTGGAGCAAGTAATACACTAGGACATTTGTACCGTGAACACAATTTTCATATAATTTGTACTGTGAAAACAATTTATACTGTAGTGTAATTTGTACCATGAACACAATTTAGACCTACATTTGTACTGAGAACACAATTTTCGCCAAAGAAGCGAATTGCAAGTTGGAATCGAATTCTCAATTGGCTACATAGCTTACAGAAGTTCCTTTATTTGCTGATTAAGGCCTGTTTTAGACGTCGAACTTTTCATGCGCCGAATCGAATGCAAATGAATTAAACAAAGACTTTAGCTCGTTAACATTAGGTTCGGCACATGAAAAGTTCGACGTCTAAAACAGACCTTACTAACTTTCAGGCGTGTGTGACAGCCTAATGAATATTTTGCTAATAATTAAATCCATGTTCTGAGTGGGGAAATACAATCCTTAGCTTAATCTAATCATTTCGTTTTAAGTAGTTGAGGAAGGCTGACGTAATCCTTTATAGTGTGTAAAGCTAAAAATAAACAAAATAGATACAAATTAAAACACAAAATGATTATAGTCCAGATTAGAATTAGTTATTTATAATTTGTTTACATTAAGAGATGCATGTACGTATTACATATGGATTATAAGGGCTCTATAATATGGACAACTAACACGGTAGCAATACAAATATAATTATAGTATTTATATACAAGTAGAGAAGCAAATACATTTGCCATCCGTATACAAGTATAATCTGTTTCAATGGCATTGCGGGCACGATGCTGTTCAATTATTTCTCATAACGATATAAATAATAAACAATCACTGTGATTATTTCTACCTTCTGATCAAGCTCAGATTTTTAAATTCGCATCTGTTGAATGAAAAGTCCCAAAAGTCCTCGCTAACCTCGCAGCAAAAAAATTCCACACTACGACCTCACTTGTCGGACAAACGAGACGATGTCACATATGGCTATTAGACAATAACAGGCTATGACCTCTTTTACATGAACAAGCGTCAGCGTGGTCAGTTTAATTAGTGCATAAAAAGCCTTCAAAATGAATATATTAATTGTATCAGCTGATCTGTAGTGTTTTGATTTAGCAACAGAAAGTTAGTATAGAGAATCTATTATTACTTGTCTTTTGTTACTACAAATAAGTATAAATACTATGCTATACTAACAGCGACAAAATTATTTTTATCAAATTTAGGGCATCAACATATTCAGAAGTGCGAACCTCACTTCGCAAATTGCTTCATTCTTCGTTGCAAATTTAACGTAAGTGTTTTGTTCTCATTAGCAAAAGGAAATAGAACCGTTTTAGATGACGACAGCAGTTTTTGTTTAAAAAAGAGAGCGTGAAACCCTGTGCATTGCTGATATAGATTACAAGTCATGAATTACCGGTGACCTTATTTACCGCAATTATATTGCAAAGCGTCTCGCTGAAAGATGGCGAAGCGCACTATCTCGCCAAATATAAAGAAATTCGAAATCCGATATCCAGAGACATTTTAAGCTTTGGAATAAAGCTGCTTTAAGTTGCTTTATCTTCAACTGACATTATTTACCTTTAATATTAGCTATCGGCCAGGGACTGCCTTGTATTAACTCTCTAAGGAAACCTTATGCGTTGAAACCATTCTTAGGGGCTGTTTACATGAGCCCGGTTACCTAAGACTCAACGAAGCGTGAGATGATTTTGAGTTATTAAAATGAGCAGATAACATGATCCTCGCAGTCGCATACAACTTAAAGACTTATTTTAACATCTCAAAGTCCCCTCACGCTTCGTTGAATCATGGGTAACCGGGCTCATGTAAACAGTCCCTTAATTTTCAAAATTGAATCCGCAATCTAAAAATCGGAATCCGGAATCCACCAGGTGGGAACCGGGATCTCATAACGAATTTACATTCTTTACATAGGGCGAACTGGCAGTCAGTATTGGTACAGTAATGATGCCTTGTAAATGTTTTTTTCATATTTTGAATTTAGTAATGGCTCTCTAGCTGTCGACATCGTCGTAACATTTAACGATGTAACTGGAATTACCTACGAAGATCTTCAAAGAGAATTAGCCGCAACATTGATCGTAACAAACAGCGGCACATTTCTTCCTGGCACCAACCTACAAGTCCTCAGCGCTAACACTGATCCCACTAGCATTGAATTGGCTGGTCTTTTTAAATTTGAAGGTATATCTGGTCTAGCCTCCTCCGTATGCTGGCATCTCTAATGTATTAAAATTATAATATATACCATGCCAAATATAAATTATCATCTGATTCAAGGACCTCGGATTATTACTCGATTATCACCAAAGCGGATTTTGCAAATTACGGCGAGTTATTTTGTCGACGTGATAGATGAAGAAATACGAAGATAATAGATGAAAATACTCTACCTAAAAGCACAAAAGAAGTGAAAAATTTAGGGAGGAAACTATTTCTTTGAACGCTTCAACATTATTTTGCGAAAACATTGTTTTAATTCATATTGTAAAACTGTCGAGATATTTTTTTTCGTTTGAAAAACATGTATTTCCTACAATAGACTCGTTTTTTCAAAAAATCACCTTTTTAAATATACCAAAAAAATTATTGACCTCAGGCTCGGTGATTATCGTCAAAAAACCCCTCTACTTCGTCTCGATTTTTATTGAGCGATGTTCACCTCGCCTTCAGCAAATAATTATTAAATAGCTAGCCTATATAATTTCAACATAATTTTATTACATTAGACATGCCCGTGAAAGAGGCTGTATTTTCTCTTCATTCCATCGTGTGGAATTTAATGCACTTAACCCTGCATTATATGAATATATTTAATTAACTACAGGGGGTGAGACGTTAAAATATATAGAATCCTCTTTTTGGTGGTAGATTCCATCCGGGTAAATACACGTATAAGGCAATTCTGAAAGTCAACTATTTTACGACTACATTAATTAATTAACATCGTAGTCTTTAAAGTAACTGTCTGGCTATCTCTTTAAAACAGTCTTTCTCTGTGGACCTCTTTGAAACAATCCCTCTCTGTGGCAGAGGTAGTGAACATTTTTTCTCCCAAGATTTTTCCTATAACGCGACGACTATCTCGCTATGTTTTAGATATCGATGAGTGCAAACCTGCACAAATTATTCAAGCCCCTGATTGCGGTGAAAATGCAACATGCGTCAACAGAAATCTTACTTACGATTGTATCTGTAATGAAGGCTTCGTCAAGAATGGCAGTGATTGTATTGGTGAGTAGATAAAATCACGACATTAGCAAAATATATAAGTTTTTATGCTCGTCATGATTTCTTTGTCTTTTATCTTGGCGTTCCATCCATGTATACAGTAAGCGAGTAACTTGACGCAACTCTGATCCTTAGTAACTAGAAGCGGGTGTCCGAGTCACTCGCAAGTAACGAGTAGCGATTTTACCAATTTATACGATTGCATATTTGCTCGCACTTGCATATTTGTGTTTACAATTTGGAGTATTCCAACTCTCAGCCTTCGCAATTTTCACAACCTGTACCATAATTCGTTGTAATCGAAATTTTTGCAATCCGTCTATAGGCTTTTTAGTTAGACGATTGATTGTTTTTTCGTTTAATGCCTTAAACCAGAAATACGTATGGTATAATGGTTACTGTTGTTATGATGTCTAAGCTCTAATTACATAAATCAGTAAAATCACAAACCCAAAATCTAAGTTATGGTTACTTAGAAGATAAGATCTTATTATTGAATTATTCACATCACGCTAGACCACTTCACATTACGCTAGACCATTCCACATTACGCTATACCATTTCACATTACGCTATACCATTTCACATTACGCTAGACCATTCCACATTACGCTGAACCAT
The DNA here is from genome assembly GCF_004324835.1 of Dendronephthya gigantea. Classification (NCBI taxonomy): domain Eukaryota; kingdom Metazoa; phylum Cnidaria; class Anthozoa; order Malacalcyonacea; family Nephtheidae; genus Dendronephthya; species Dendronephthya gigantea. Next base: position 851,568 of record NW_021163024.1, on the reverse strand, counting down.
TCCACATTACGCTAAACCATTTCACATACGTTAAACTATTTCATATTACGCTAAACCATTTCACATTACGCTAGACCATTTCACATTACGCTAAACCATTTCACATTACGCTAAACCATTTCACATACGCTAGACCATTTCACATTACGCTAAACCATTTCACATTACGCTAGACCATTTCACATTACGCTAGACCATTTCACATTACGCTAAACCATTTCACATTACGCTAGACCATTTCACATTACGCTAAACCATTTCACATTACGCTAGACCATTTCACATTACGCTAAACCATTTCACATTACGCTAAACCATTTCACACTACGCTAGACCATTTCACATTACGCTAAACCGTTTCACATTACGCTAGACCATTTCACATTACGCTAAACCATTTCACATTACGCTAAACCATTTCACATACGCTAGACCATTTCACATTACGCTAAACCATTTCACACTACGCTATATATAGACCATTTCACATTACGCTAAACCATTTCACATTACGCTAAACCATTTCACATTACGCTAGACCATTTCACATTACGCTAAACCATTTCACATTACGCTAAACCATTTCACATTACGCTAAACCATTTCACACTACGCTAGACCATTTCACATTACGCTAAACCGTTTCACATTACGCTAGACCATTTCACATTACGCTAAACCATTTCACATTACGCTAAACCATTTCACATACGCTAGACCATTTCACATTACGCTAAACCATTTCACACTACGCTATATATAGACCATTTCACATTACGCTAGATTATTTCACATTACGCTAGACCATTTCACATTACGCTAGACCATTTCCCATTACGCTAGACCATTCCACATTACGCTAGACCATTTCACATTACGCTAGACCTTTTCACATTACGCTATACCATTCCACATTACGCTAAACCATTTCACATTACGCTAGACCATTTCACATTACGCTAGCCATTTCACATCACGCTAGACCATTTCACATTACGCTAGACCAATTCACATTACGCTAGCCATTTCACATTACGCTAGACCATTTCACATTACGCTAGACCATTTCACATTACGCTGGCTATTTCACATTACGCTAGACCATTTCACATTACGCTAGACCATTTCACATTACGCTAGACCATTTCACATTACGCTAGACCATTTCACATTACGCTAGACCATTCCACATTACGCTAGACCAGTTCACATTACGCTAGACCATTTCACATTACGCTAGACCATTCCACATTACGCTAAACCATTTCACATTACGCTAGACCATTTCACATTACGCTAGCCATTTCACATTACGCTAAATCATTTCACATTACGCTAGACCTTTTCACATTACGCTAGACCATTCCACATTACGCTAGACCATTTCACATTACGCTAGACCATTTCACTTTACGCTAGACCATTCCACATTACGCTAGACCATTTCACATTACGTTAAATCATTTCACATTACGCTAGACCATTTCACATTACGCTAGACCATTTCACATTACGCTAAACCATTTCACCATACGCTAGACCATTTCACATTACGCTAAACTATTTCAAATTACGCTAAACCATTTCACATTACGCTAGACAATTTCACATTACGCTAGACCATTTCACATTACGCTAGACCATTTCACATTACGCTAGACCATTTCACATTACGCTAAACCATTTCACATTACCCTAGACCATTTCACACGTGCTAGGCCATTTCACATTACGCTAACCATTTCACATTACCCTAGACAATTTCACATTATCTAGACCATTTCACATTACGCTAAACCATTTCACATTACCCTAGACCATTTCACACGTGACATTATCTAGACCATTTTACATTACGCTAGACCATTTCACATTACGCTAACCATTTCACATTACGCTAGCCGTTTCACAATACCCTAGACAATTTGACATTACCCAGACCATTTCACACGTGCTGGGCCATTTCACAGTGCGCTAGCCATTTTACATTACTCTATACCATTTTACATTTCAGAGTGTTTTTACTAATTTAGAATAGGCTTGACAGTTTTACATTTCAAGCAATTTTTGTGTTGATGGCCGATATTTTTTTTTACTAGTTAGTTACCATTATAATCAGGTTTTAAGCAGTTTATAGGTTTTTAAATTCAAAATTGGTTGAATCAACAATTTTAACAAATGGTTTCAATATTTTTTTTTCGGTTATTCATTTTTTACAATGTAATTCGAGCCGATATATTATTTAATAATACAAGCCATAGAACAATAATACTGTTATAGCATTATAATAATATGCAATTTTTTCTTAATCATCTGCTCCGGGTCAATTTTTATTTGGATTCCACAGATCCACATTGCAGAATATTTTTTAAAAAAATTCTATTCGATCTTTCAGATATCGACGAATGTAAAATAATTGCCATCACAATAGCTAGAGTAACAATACTGATGTTTCTTTCAATTGTTCATGCAAAAAATATTGCATTATTTGATCTACCTAAAATCATTTGGAGATATCTTATTCATTTTAATGGCAATCAAATTTGCCTTTTCAGCGTTGATTTTTGCCATTTCGTTTCAGGAAACAACTCAAACATGGCCTCTTTGTTAAGGGTTGTGATTTGGCATTTTACCCGTTGACTTTCTATCATTTTCTCACATAATTCCTAACATTTATTTTGTCTTTCTTTTAGTTGCTCCAATCTTTGGTAAGTTTTTTGATTTACCATTATTTAATTAACCTCGTGAATGCACATAATCCTGATCATTACTTTTGCCATCATAATTATGACGCAATTATAATGCGTTTTGGAAATCACCAAGAGAAAGTAGATATTACATTAATTAGATATATTGAAGATATTACTGTTTTAAATAGTCTCAAGTTTGTTTCGAAACACAATTTAATTATGAAGCTTCATGCATATTTATGGCTACAACACATTTATGATTTTATGACTACATTTACATGAAACATTCTACAAACCATGATATTATCAATGAAAAAGGGTGCCCAATGCAGTGAAAATTTGCGTAGCAGAACTCGCATGAATCTGCTATATCGCTTAGCATGTATTTTTAAAATCTGCGTTCTTGCTTCTACTATGGCATTGCGCAATTTTTGTTATTTGTTACTATCGATAAAACGTCTGGTAGTGCAATGTTTATTTAATTACTGTTGTTAAATGATTATGAGCCTCAAAAGTTTTTATTTTTCCAACGATGAAATGACGTTTCACACAAGAGAAACTTGCTAAACCTGTGGCCAAACTATGGAGTGCCTCTTAAGCCACTCAACGGGGCGTGATCTTTTCGAACTTTTCAGTTTCCAGGAGCGATTATAGATAAATTTTGTTGTTTTAAATTAATTTTGAGAATTATTAATTCGTGGGGGATCCAGTCCAACAATAGTTATCAAAATGATTTTATGCAACATATGCGCCGTATTAATTCCTCTATATATCATCCATATCTGTAAAACTCCAAAAGGACGCGTCAAATTAGAACAAGAATAAAAGAGGATTAAACAATGATGTAGAAAACCTATTCTACATCAACTTAGCAACTTAAGCTTTTTTTGTCGTAAACCGCGCTCCCGTGCAATATTTTTGATCTAGATATTTTTAAATCTCATTTTAACCAGTTTTTAAATTAATTCTTATAGGAGTCGACAAAAGTGTAGTTGAGGACGTAAAACATGTCCTAAGAGTGGTGTTGGGATGGCTTGGGCTATGTTTTGCGGTGGCGTTGGTAATTGTAATAATTACTGGTTTTAGGTAAGTTCTTAATGAGCGGTATATTAGGCAGCAAGGTGTTTGCTTAGAAAATATTGTATTTAGCAATGTGACGAAGAAAAATAAAAAAATGATATAAAAAGAGAGTAAAAAGAAAATAAGAAATATTGATTTTGCTTTGCTTGCAGTATAGGTTTTGTTTGCTAGTAATTTCTCACCCTCCAGTTCTTAAAATTAATTCTTATCGTTGTTAGTATCAACCAATTTATCGCGACACATTAATATTCTCAACATGCAAAGGATATTCTCTACAGGGTGTATCAAAAAAATGTCCCAAATGTAAAATTTCCGTTTTTCAGGATATTTTGCAGAATTTGGCAATTTTTTGTGTTCCTATAGAGATAGTTAAGACTTATCTGGTATACCTAGGCCAAGTTTAGTTTTTCATTTACAAAATTATGTTACCGGGGGGTGGTTCCTTTCCACTGATATTAAGAGGGCTTGCGCGCGAAAATGTGAAGCTGAAATTGAGATATTATTTAGCTGTCTAAAAGTAGGAAAGCTTTTTAATAAACTGTCAAAGTTTCAGGAAAAATAATGCAAACTGGGAGCAACGCGCGACCCCTAAAAGTGACAAATATTTCATTGTGCGCAGTGGATTAAATGCATGGTTGATTTTAGCGTGACCGATCTCATGCAAGGCTGTGCAAATGAATAAATTAAAGCGAGAAACTGAACAAGAAGACGAAGCGATTTAATAACAAGATTTTTATTCTTGATGTTAATCCTCAACATTTCTACCATACTTTCTAAGCAAACTGCGGCTCGTCTGAGCATGGTAAACACTGAACGCCGAACCACATTTGTCTGTCCTGTCTCAAATTATCCATTTCGTTCGAAATTCTTTCTTGCAAATCGCCTACGCTACCACCGGCAAATCTAGGCGAATGGACAGACAAATGGTTCGCTGTTCAGTGTTTAGTATGCTAAGACAAGCCGCAGTTTGCTAAGAATGAAATGGTGGACATGCTGAGGATTAACATCACGAATAAATCGCATTGTTTTTGTGTTCAGTTTCTCGCTTTAATTTATTCATTTGCCCACCTTGTATGAGATCGGTCACGCTAAAATCAACGATGCATTTAATCCACTGCGCGCAGTGAAATATTTGTCACCTTTAGGGGTCGCGCGTTGCTCCCAGTATGCATTATTTTTCCTGAAACTTTGACAGTTTATTAAAAAGCTTTCCTACTTTTAGACAGCTAAATAATATCTCAATTTCTGCTTCACATTTTCGCTCGCAAGCCCTCTTAATATCAGTGGAAAGGAACCACCCCCCCGGTAACATAATTTTGTTACTGAAAAACCAAACTTGGCCTAGGTATACCAGATAAGTCTTAACTATCTTTAGGAACACAAAAATTTGCCAAATTCTGCAAAATATCCTGAAAAACGGAATTTTTACATTTGGGACATTTTTTTTTGATACACCCTGTATATTTAAGTATCTGCATCACAAACGAAATACTATAATACTGCATGTTATTATTTTTTTTCGTCATCGCAAGTGTGTTTTGGCGCAAAATATACTAAAATTTGAAGAGCGTATGTGACTGTATTTATCTACGTCACAGTTTTGTTTCCCGAAAGTTGTGGTGCACAGCTCGAAATCTTTGGCTAATTGTCCGATGCGCGATTTGATTTCGCTTGCATGATACGGCAATTCCTCTAAGAGGAAGAAAAAACCCGTTCTTTTGTTGCTGTTCGATTGGGTTTAAATTTAATTGGGGGTAAGAATATATTCAAGGGGGGACTACCAAAATTATAAAATTTTTTTGAGGGAAGATGTTATTACAATCATGGTAAAATGCTGTTATAAAGGTGTTTTCGTGACATCTTTCTATGCTTTTATGTTTTTTTTTACGTTTGAAAAAAGCTTGCTCATTCATGATGGTTTCGTTACCATGGTAACTTGGTTGATTTTTGCTATTTTTTGGCCGCCCCATAACACGAAATTGCATGGAGTTCCTTCGACACCTTATAGTGCATATTACATGACGTTTCTTCTGTTCCTGTACAGCCACACTTGCACTTGGGTTCATAAAACAATCGTGTCCTCGTTTAAAGTTTAACAATTATTTTTTTATATTAATCTTAGGCTCTTGGAAAAAAATAAGCAATATGATTTGAAACCACGAGTGATCACTGCTCCAGCACACCGTCCCACGTTTAATAATCTTTATTATGGTAATGAAAACTATCCTTTGTGATGTAAAAGAGGAACAGACAATTTTTCTACACGTACCGTACATCCTTTGTAGCTCTAGGTATCAAGGCCTAGACTAGATTCAATAGCTATGTGTTACATATTTATATTCTCACTTTGCCGGATTTCTTTTGGACGTCGTATATTATCGAGGTAGTTTCGACCCTACTTGGAATCTGCACATTTTTACAATAATTCTTATCAATGAAGCCATGATGCAAAGGTTATTACATGTAGTCGTGCAAAATTATTTCAACCAATAGACCCTAGTTCTGCACATTACTTCACATTAGGCATCTGGACGGCAAATTAACGTGGCATAAATTTTACAAAAACGTAAATTTTGAGCAAAATACAGAAATATTATTTTACTAGTGTGGGAAAGTTTGTTTTGTTAACTGGTCTTGTCGCTATGTAAACCTACATGCACCGCTCACGTAACTATTATTTCTATTGAAGCAAGGAAACATCTGGAGAACAACTTTTAACGATTATAACGTCCGTGGAATAGGTCTATAGTAAATATTTGTCTGTAAGATTGAAATGTCCAGCAAACTATTATTTTATCAAAATATCTCAAAAGTTTATATAAGTATTTTGGCATCATTTCGCTTGTCTAACAGTAAAAAAAGTCTAAAAATGATCCTCGCACAGCGGGAGAGCGGTTGTAAAAGCCTCATTTTGTAACCGCTTGCGGGCTTTATACACATGCGCTTGTATAATCTATAGCATACACCTTTGATATTAGACATTGCAGATTGATTTGAAAAATCTGATGCCAATCCATGTTCAAATTTGCCGAGGACTTATAAGCAGTGTACTACATGGACTGGCAATTTTTATTACCAGATTCGATCAGATGCACACCTGATTTTAATTACCATTAAGCGGCCAAAATGATTAAACAAGTCATATTTTGAACTGAAGTCGGTGAAACTGCATTTCTCTTGCTAGGCATGCAGATGTAAATAACGATAAACGCGAATTGCAGATTTGTTAAAACACTCCAAGCTGAATTGCAACAGCATCGGTCTGGCCGTTTTTACCGTATAAAGGAAAGTGCCCTAAGTGATTAACTAGATTTGAGCATGCAGTTTTGGTTAAAGCATTTGCATATATGGTTGTTCACATGTGCCAAATATTTAACGAAGCGGGAGATGATTTTGAGATATTTAAAGGACACCAGCATTCAAGCATTTAGCTGTCAATGGTAACTTATATATGGCTATGGAATAAATTGGCGAGGAATGGAAGAATGCGGCTGAAGCCCGTGATCAATAGAAAATATATAATTCCATTACAAGTAGTTCCCATTGCCATCGCGAAATTTCATCAGGAAACTTGAATAAACCGGAATTACAAAAACAGCGTGACATGCACGTTTGCATTAGCAGTATCTATGTATTAAGGTTAAAAATATTTAGTTTCTTTATTGAATAAAACGATAGACTGACTTTCTATTTTGAACTTATCCGCCGTTTAAGCTAAACGGGCTTGATATAACTGGATGGACCGGGTTAGCCCGGCAAACTGGCCCGCTTTGCCGGGCTAGCCCGTTTCCTATATTATCGCAAGCAATTTTTGACGTTTCGATTACTGACATGCGAGCTTTCAGCCCGGATATGTCAACGGGGCTACTAGTCTGTCTTGCCGGGCTGAAAGTTCGTATGTAATCGTTTCAAACGGGTAAACCGGGCTGGGAATTTGTCAATACATGCACAGTGTTACACACACCCACAAACAACAATGGCTTCTCCGTTTGCTAATTTTCTTCGTATGCTAAATTTCAGCCCGGCAAAAATTACTTAAGCCCCGTTTACACAACACTGAATTTATCGGCACGGCACGGCTAAAATTGGTACCCGTACCCAATTTTTTCAGTGTTCAAAGCCCCGTTTACAGCCCCGTTTACACGATATTCAATTTATTGACACGGCACGGCTAAAATGGGTGTCCGTACCCATTTCATTTGTGCTCGGCCTTTGTTTTGGTAGCCTGAACACTAATAAAATTGGGTACGGGACCAAGTTTTATCCGTGCCGTGCCAATAAATTGAGTGTGATGTAAACGGGGCTTACTTTACAGTAAATTTATCGGAACGGCACGGCTAAAATGGGTACCCCTGCCCATTTTCACTAGTGGTCATGCTACCAAAAAAAAGGCCGGGCGCTGATGAAATGGGCACGGGTACCAATTTTAGCCGTGCCGTGCCAATAAATCGAGTGTAATGTAAACGGGGCTCAAGCCACCAAAACAAAGGCGAGCGAGATGAAATGGGCACGGGTACCTATTTTATCCGTGCCGTGCCAATAAATCGAGTGTAATGTAAACGGGGCTCAAGCCACCAAAACAAAGGCCGAGAACAGATGAAATGGGCACGGGTACCAATTTTAGCCGTGCCGTGCCAATAAATCGAGTGTAATGTAAACGGGGCTCAAGCCACCAAAACAAAGGCCGAGAACAGATGAAATGGGCACGGGTACCTATTTTATCCGTGCCGTGCCAATAAATCGAGTGTAGTGTGAACGCTTTGGTATAGTCGTTTGCTAAATTTCAGCCCGCCAGAGCGGGCTAGCCGGCCGGTACATGCAATCGGCCCCTAAATTAGGGCGGCTTCAGTTTGTCGAACTTTTCATGTGCCGAATCGAATGGAAACAAACATGTAAACTTATAAATAAAGACTTTAGCATTTTGTTCGGCACATGAAAAGTTTGACGTCTGAAGCCATTAAGCGGGCCTTAATGCATGTGCATTTTAGCCATGCCGTGTCAATATATAGATCGAGTGTTATGTAAACGGGGATAATGTTTCTTGATTAAAACTACAAACCAATACCTTGTTTATGCATGTATGCAACTTAACATACTGTATATCTGCTTATTAGCATGTATACATGCATGAAATAATATAATTATTTCAATAGAAATTAAATGGTATACAAAAATTTATTCAAATGCCTCTATGCATAATCTATTTAGATATCTTGTGTACACGCACTGTAAAAAATGAATGGTTGAAACAACCAAAAAAAAAAGGTTCTCCTGGATGCAACCAGGACAACCAATTAAAATTTGGTTATTTTATTACCAAATTCATTTTGGTTAAAATTACCAATATTAATATTGGTTGAATCTACCAATATTTAATAGGTTGATGTAACCTATATTGAATTTAATTAATGTAACCAATGTGCAATGGTTTTTTTGACCAATTATTTCAACCAATTAAAGATTGGTTAAATTATCCTGAAATTCAGAGCACTTCAAATCAAATTTTGTCAAAACACACATATATATTATAAAAGATCTAATATAATAAATAAATTATCCTAATGGTTATTTGCATACATATATACAAATTACTACATTCAAACACTTATCTTACTAGGATTCATCTATCTATACTTAAGTCATTTCCAGGTTCTCAAAGCTGCGGTAAAAAGTTTTTAACTCCAATTGGAATGTTCGTTTTTCCGTCTGTTTGTAGTAATATCTGGTCCAGAAGAAGGAACACATTCTTTGTCTACCCACCTCCATCTTTAGGGTTCTCTGCGTTGGATACATACAATGCAGTCAGCAAACACACAACAGCATTTAAGATGGAAAACTGCTTAAACTTTATTGCTACCATGCCTTCAGCCAAAAGGTCTAGTGAATGGATGTCACCAAGAGATCCAGTTAATAGCAACTTCGGGAATGTTCTTTTTTTACAATGGTCTAAATTTCAACACCACTGTCATCCTAAAATAAAATTTAAAAATTATAAAACTTTATATTCCTAAGCTTGGAAATAAAACATTTACATATGCGAAAAATCCTGGGACACAAAAGAGCAAGACCCTACACTTGACAAGCAGCCACTTGGGCATATTTTTAGTTCTTATGGAGTAACTCTTGAACTATAGTTTAATATTTACAGGGACAATTTCCCAAAATAATTGTCCAGGTCTTTCTCTGCCTCAACTGATGCAGCGGGGCAGTGTAGATGCAATGGTTTTCAATTTCTATTAAATAAGTTTGATTACAAGATTCAGCAGGCAACATAATAAATGTGATTTGCATAGTTCAACATTGTATATTATATACATATATATCTGTAGATACCTTTTTCTAGTTCGGGTGACAATCCTCTAATAGACCAATAATTGTTGGACATCTTTGTTCTTCTTCTTTTCCAGAGCAGCCAGCATTGATGGCTTCTTTGAATCAATGTTTGGGCATCTTAAACATGTGCATCGAAATGATGCTCTACACACAGAAAAAGTAAAAGTCAACAATTAGCTAAACCAAGATATGTATATAAGATATATTAACTTCCACAAATAGTTACTAACAATTACTACTTACCACATATACTCTTAACTTTCTCTGGGTCGAGTTGGGGTTTTGCATCCTTTTCTTTAAAGACATTTGAAAGTTTCCCAGGGATGGAATGAGAGCAAAGTTGTTCTTGCATCCTCGACATGCCCATAATTGCATAAACCAAATTTTGACCTTTGGTTAATATGTTTGGATATAAGAAAATCTGTAAATTTTAACAGTAAATATGAAATTTAAACATTTGACACCTTATTCATTCTTAGCATGATGCCATGATATAGCTATAGAATTTATAAATGTACTGCAAAAGCATTGACAGAAATTGTAATGGCCCTATTTATAATGATATAAATAAAAGGTATATTATATTATCTATATGATTCACCAGAAGTAGGATTTGCAGTTGTTGAGTTTTGACAGCATAAATACAATAATACTTGCCATTTCTGATTCAGCATCAGAATTTGAGGATTTCTGATTCAGCATCAGTCACAAGAATCTTGCACTTAAAGGTGATCTTGAAGCCTTGATGGAGTGAATAAAGTAATCTTTTAAATGACTCAGTGCATGGTTATATATAGAGGGCATTTCATATTTAATTAATACTAGTAGGCATGTGACAGCTAGACAAAGTTTTGAAAAAGTGTCCAGCAGCCATACAAAGTCTGATCTGAAAAAATAGTCAATATTTTAAATATAAACATATACTATATACAAACACACTCACCACTGAATTATAATACTTTAGCTGTACACATGTTGTTGTTGAAATTGTAGATAGTTGAATGGAACCTTTGATTATTTTCTTATCAACTTTAGAAATTCCACATGGCCATGACACAATTACTTCTTCCTCGCGATCACAGTCAGTATTCACAAATAATCCGGATCTCCTCGCATATTAATCCAGCGTGTTTCACCAATTTCGCATGACTACTCATTGACAAATTCAAATAACGCGTATTTTATGTTAAAATACGAAAGAAAAACTCACTAAATTCTACTATAAAACCTTGAACTGATGACAAAGAGTCAAAGACGCGCTCAAAATTTGAAAATAAAGCGTGTCGGTTATACAAGTCCCACATAACCTTGCGGTCCTTTTTGGGCAAAACGCCCGCCACCTAACCTGCGAACAGGTATATTATGAAAACAGTTTACAATAAGTGTGAAATATGTGTGATTTGTCCTTACAAAACGAGTGATTTTTGCTGAGAATTTTAACTTTAAGATTTAATATTCTTTTGGATTTGTAAATTCTATAGAATACGGCAATGGAATTCTATATAGCATAAGATCATACGAAGTCCTATAGAATATTCTATAGCCATAGGATTTAGAATGTGCTATAGCATTCTAGCATATTCTATTGGATTCAATAGAACATAGAACCAGAGGTCTACAAATATACCCCATTGACCACAAAGATTAATTGGTCAATTTAACCAAATTTTATTTGTTGCTACTAAATATATTTGGTTGTTTTTACCAATATGAGCTTTCATATCCATTTTACCAATTTTTTATTGGTTATTTCTACCATTTTAATTTGGTTTTAACCAATTTAATTGGTTGAAACAACCATTTTATATGGTTGCAACCTTTTTTTTTGGTCATTTCAACCATTCAGTTTTTACAGTGCGATAAAGCCCGCGGTGCATAAAAAAGACAAGTCCATTGAGAGCCAAGTGGGATTAAGGCATTTCAATAGTGATTATTCAAGCAGGAATAATTTTTCTAAAGATGTTTTTATGCGTAAATACCTCATGCGGTTTATCTGCAAATCTTTATATGGTTTCTTCAGCAGTAAATGCCGAACTGTCATGCAATAATACACCGTATTACTGGGTTCCGACACCACGAATCCACGTTATCAGAGGATCATATGCAATCAGTGAAAATCACTCCTTTTTATACAGTGAGGTTCGTACATTATGTTGTGCCTGATTAAGATTTTTTGCAGGTCTGTTATGATATAACGATACTAGCAGTATATCCCTGTTTACACTATTAGGCCGTATTCTGTGGCCGATTATCGTTCAGTTTCGTTGCCCCCCTTCGGGCACTACTTGAAAACACGATAGAAAATTAGGATAAATTATAGAAAGTCTAAATTCACTTGTTTTCACCTTCACAAACCTGCAGTTTTCGAGCATTTCATCTTCGAAAAATCAGTAAATTTGCATGTTTTGCAATACACCGACGCCATTTTGATTCAGGAAATGTATTGGATACTTGGTGTAATATACGACATATATTGCAGATTCAGCAGTTTTATACCAGGATTTAAATGAAGTTTCCAGCATTTTTGCGGGGCAAGCAGGTTTCAACAAGGAAGCTTTGAGTCAAGTTTTACGAGGTTTTTCACAAATTTTCATAGTTTTTCTAAACTAAATTAGTCAGAGAACAGACAAAATTAATCGGAAAAACATCCGACATTTTGTGATTTTTTTATAGCATTCTGCTCTTGGAATTTACAAATAAATAAGAACAACTTTATTTACACGCATCAAAATAATCCACGAGCGTTTTCTTTCTAGTCAATTTATATAAATAATTACTACACAATTCTTTTAATCTGGGAAAATCTGGAGCGTGTTCTCCCTCCCATGCTGCAGCAACGCTTTTACAGGTTAAAAGCCAACGCTTCTCTTTCTTCTTAGAATTGAATTGTGGTAATTCTTCCATTGCTGATCTTTCTTTCTTTGACCCGAAAAGAAAACACATAACAAATTGGCAGACAACAAAGTCTGGAATTTTGCAAATAAGAAAAGAACGCATTATCCTACAACCTTACTACCCCATACACTGATGCTACTCTCCTTATAATAAACTAACTTGCTATAGTTAAAACTATATAATACAGAAACAACATACTGCGTATCTTAAATCAATTTCAACCAAATAAAATTGTGGGAGAATTACAAGAGCCTTATGATTTCAAAACACAAATGAAACGTTGAACTCAACCCTTTTAATCGGACAGCTAATACCACAACTCATCATCGACGTCATCTCCGAAATCCAGAATAGATCCTGATCCTTCAAGTTCATCATCGTCATCAGATTGAGCCAGGCCATAACTGCTATTATTCTCATTACCATCTTCAACCACTGCATTCTGGCAATCACCACACAAACATAGGTCGGTGCATTTTAAGTCAGCCTTTTTGCAGGAATAACGCATGGTCGAGCATCCAGTCTTGCACTTTCACTCAGCACACTCAATTTAAGATCGCGGAGCGGGTGGGCGTGTCATCCAAGTTATCTCTAGCTCTTTATCGTCAAACGTCCAGCCATTGCCAACCGGTGATGAAAGATCAATTTCTGCACTTAAACACTGATACTATGATGCTGCTTGATTGCTAATGCCATTACCGGTAAAAGCATGAAAGCCTGGTAAACAAGGAGCAACATCTACGCCCAAGAATTTCGAGATAATTGCTACAAATACGCAACGACGTCCATCTCCCGTGCCAGTCAAAAGGAAATCTCTTTTTGCATCTGTTGTTGCATGGTAATCGCAGGTATAAGAACATCTGTATCAGGGATTTTGATAACAACTTTATCGTACGTTGCTGCTGCGTGGTTAGCATGTAGAATTAAACGAGTGTCTGCTTTTTCGTGGTTGCTATGAAGCGAAGACACCTCATTACTTGTAACACTATCGTTCGGGGAATCACCGGGATATAAAACATAGCATCTTTCTTTAGCAGTTACGTACATAGTTGAAATGGAAAACCACCGGGAGGAGTCCCATCACCTCCAGTGTTCACATAAAAAATATATGAGGGATTCCTTGTTTTCACCGGATCTTAAACACTTTTTCCACTATTTTGGAACACTCTGATCTTTTCCGAAGATGTGAACTTTCTGGACTCCTTTTTCACTTTTCAGCTCTTCGTTGTCTCTCTGCATCATCGCCAAATGTTTTGCATTTTCCTTTCATCGACTGAATAACATTGACTTCTGGATTTCCAGATTCAGGTTCCAATACTTCAGCAAGTTTAGACTGGGCCAACTTGGCAGTTTTCACAAGTCCTCTCACGTTTTCATAAGGAAAATGTTTGAAATTTGTTCTCTTTCAACTTCGTAAAGATGTCTGGGTCTTCGCTCAAAAAATTCGTTTTTTTAGTGGATTGATGATAATAAGATAAAGGCGTTGGTAATTAACTTTGTAAAAAACTGAGATGTTGTAAATAGTTTTGTTGAGAAAACGTGTGTATTATAAAAGTAGTTAATATAAAACAAAGGTTAAGCAGGAAAGGAATTGTGTAGTAATTATTTCATATAACTTGACTGAAACAAAACGCCCGTGGATGATTTTGATGCGTGTAAGCAAAATTGTCTAAGTCTTCTCTGACTAATTTAGTTTAGAAAAACTATGAAAATTTGTGAAAAACCTCGTAAAACTCCACTCAAAGCTTCCTTGTTGAAACCTGCTTGCGCAGCAAAAATGCTGGAAACTTCATTTAAATCCCGGTATAAAACTGCTGAATCTGCAATATATGTCGTATATTACACCAAGTATCCAATACATTTCCTGAATCAAAATGGCGTCGGTGTATTGCAAAACATGCAAATTTACTGATTTTTCGAAGATGAAATGCTCGAAAACTGCAGGTTTGTGAAGGTGAAAACAAGTGAATTTAGACTTTCTATAATTTATCCTAATTTTCTATCGTGTTTTCAAGTAGTGCCCGAAGGGGGGCAACGAAAATCGTTTTCTAAGCGACTTTTCGTGCCAGAGAATACGGCCTATATGCTGGATCCCGGCGTACTAACTAGCTAGCTGTAGTCACGAAATCGGTTTACGTTGTTTTACAGTATTTCTGTCCGCAGGTATTTCTCATTTGGCAATCATGTTATCATACTTTTGGGGACAAAACTCGCTCTGACATGGCTAATTTTAATGTGACTATGCGAATCCGATATAGTGTAAACAAACGGTTTTAGCAATTAACCTTAGGCGTTTGACTCACAACAAATATGAAGCGACAAAATATGGCTCTGTTAATAACGTTTCAAGAGTCAATAAATAGCTCAGTATACGCAAGCAATAAGATTTTTATAATAACGTATTATATAACAAAATTTCGCCCGCATTGCAAAATACTATAGTCCGCTGGCCTACCGCATACAAGTGCTCACAATGTGTAACAAGTTTTCTTCGTTGACTCACACAGACGAAAAACTTCGTACTTTGACATTTTTTTCTATGACAAGTACAATTGTTCAAATCAAGTATACTTGAAATTGAGACCCTTTAAACCCCTAGACTTTACGTGCATCGAGTAAAGTGCCAAAAATCACAATTGATTTACACTTATTTAACCTTATTTTTATATTTTCAAACGGTCACTATATCCGGTGGATAGCGCAACCTAACTAACATTCGTATATGAACGCGCCCTTGGTGTATGATTATTACACTGACGTTGAGCGACTAGGCATTTAGAAACTCATGCTTATATGCTTTCCGATTACAAAACGATCACGCTGAGCTCGCAACACATAGTGCAAATGGAGTGAAACGCAACTGGAGCATATTTGACAATTTCAAATATTTGCTGGGCTTCCTACGGTTCATTCCTTGCATGCAATTACTGTACATTCAATGATTATTCCTGCACTTTTGCTCGACAAATAAAAGTTTAAATTATAACCAACTTCCCTTAGATGCAGTTGTGGCAGTCGATATATTTGCATCTCTTTGTGTGTGTTCTGGAAATTGTGTCATCAACAGGACAAGGTAAGAATTAAAAATACTTATAATCTACAATTCCAAAGTTCCAAGTATAGGTTATCACTTGATGGGTGAGGTGATAGCAGTTTTTTCGGACAACTATGTTATAATAAAAATGATATGACAAATTATATATATAATAAGATTTTATAACTGAGCCAATCATGTGATAACCTTTTTATGATATACTTGTGCCTTTATACGATTCTGGCTTCAAATTTGACACATATATTCAGTGGAAATGGGTCATTTTTATTTCACGAAAATCGTGAATTTCAATACAAAAAGTCAGTATTGTGACTGTTTTCCTCTTATAAATTTTCCTCTTTAAATTATTTTACGTTTGGTTATTCTGCTATTGAAGTTCTTAATTTAGGTTTTCATTACTAAGTTCAACCAGAAACTTGCAGTAAACGTCAATAATTTTTGGGTTACCAATACAATCGCGGCGGCCATCTTGAATTTCAACAGCGGGACAGAAAATGATATAAGTGACATATCTCACTGATATAAATATCATCCATATACCATGCAAAAAAACGGTACTTGGTGTGCTTTACCACATGAAACATAAAAATTTTCTTGAATGGATAGTGTCTGATAAGTTTTTTTGAAGCATGCATTTATACGACTTTTTTGTGTGGTTCTAACAGATATATAACTAAACATTATATAAATATAGCTAATTTTTTAATTGATGTATGCATATCGGCAGTATATTTTTTCTTTCCAAACTTTAATGCAGAGCTAACTACAATTGGATTTCAAAGTTCCACATACACTGTTGGTGAGGCAGATGGCTCCGTGAATGTTTGTGTTGGTGTTAGCAATTTTCAGGGTCCCTTCTCAGGAACGTGAGTAAATTTCGTTGTTCTTGTTCTTTATATTTATAAGCACATCCAGGTAGGGGACGGAATATTTTGTAGCTGAGACATGTCACAACCAGCGTTGCATGGTGAATAAATTTTCCACTTTTTACATTCCTAATCTCAAACTGGATAGCCTTTATTTTCAACACGTCCAATATTTAGATTGGCAAAAATATCAGTAACTGGTTAATACGAACATTCATAAATTTGTGCAACCAAGATATTCAGCGAATTTTCTTTTTTTATCCATTTATTAATGTGTTCTTGTCGTATTTTAAGATTAACATTCAGAAATGGCACTGCAACAAGCGGAGAAGATTACTCAGATGATGAGAAACCTGTTGGAATACAAAGTTTTATTCAAACAACTGATTGCGTTGATATTTTGATAATTGATGATAACAGTTATGAAGGCAACGAAACTTTTACAGTTGTTTTGACGTTAAATAACAATCCCAACGTTCAAATTACTGTTGGCGAAGCGACAGTGACTATCACAGATTATGACGGTAATGATTTGAGATATATTTTCTACATAATTTATTATAGTTGCTGACATTTTTGTAGTGTGGAACGCAAGTCCAGATAACACAGCATTTCTTTTTTTGCTCACTTTTGATCCATGAAATTTAAGCCTGGTTCTCATATATCGCCATTCGTTGGCACTGTTTTTGTCGGTTGTTATTTATGCGTAAAATGCTTTGTCTATTTTAAATTCTTTATTATATATTTTGATATAGGTAATTGGAACCATACTGTAGTTCTTATATAGTTATAGGTTAATTTGTAACAATTGTCTGAATTAAACGGACTAGAGAAAAAGGTTAGGACGTCAGGTTTTTGTGGGCAAAAGGGGAACATCATGAATAATTAGTTGAAAAGTTAATTGTGAATTCATGGGCGTTTACTCTCCTTCTCACGGGAATACCATATTGTTCAGTGACATTGATCAAATATTGCAATGATGGCGTAATATTGTCCCGGGCGTCAAGCAACATCGAGCGTTCATATAAATATGACAAAAAAAACGTTCAGTTGCCCAAAGCGGTCGAATTGAGCCGTGGTCGAGCTGCAGTCGAACATCGGGGCCTAGTTTATTTGCTTGATATTCGGAAATTGACTTTGGTCAGAAATTACTATCAGAAATTTTTGTTGATTTCAGTTGAACCGCGTTCACACTTTTTGTTCGATCAACTTGGTACTTGCTGAAAAAAACCTAATTTCCTCTAACACTGCATGGGATAAATGCCCCCAATATATATAATTAATACTTACACACTTTCGTCAATTATTTCAGATGACAAATGTAGTACAGGGTCTCATAATTGCCATGACCACGCCTACTGTAATAATACTGATGGTTCTTTCAATTGTTCATGCAAAAAAGGCTACTCAGGAAATGGAACACACTGCCAAGGTAGAATTTTCATTTTTCCATTGCATGATTCTAATTTTTATAGTTCTAATTTCTGAATTAGTGATCAATTTCATACGCAGAACAACTTCTAAAAGCTTTTTCATACGAATGTAATACGTGGTCTCACAACTTTCATTATATAATGCCCACCGTTATCCCAATCGAACTTGCGAAATATTTTGAACTCTTTCGTTGATGAATTATTTCAGATATCGACGAATGCCAAACAGCAACTCACAACTGCCATCAAGATGCTTATTGCAACAATACTGATGGTTCTTTCAATTGCACATGCAAGAATGGCTACTCCGGAAATGGAACACATTGCAAAGGTTAGCTGTTAATATTCAATTGTACAGTTCAAATTTCTCTGGAGGCAGAATATTTACATAAATTTTCTCATATATTTATCAGTAATAATGTAACACATAGCCAAAAGAAATTTGAGGTTGAAACCTTAAAAGAAATTTTTTCAAAGAGTTTTTATTTAGTGTCAGGTATGCAATAATAATGCAAAATTAATACTGTCTTACAACGGCCATTATAATTAGGACTGTAAGCAAACCAATTTTCCTCAAAAAGCACTAGTATAGCAAGGAGGAATTTCGTTTTTCGCTCTCGCTCGACCGGCTGTGATGAATATGCTAATTTTGTATTATATTTTGAAGAAAATATTATTATATTTTGACGAAGATATAAAGCGAAGCTTGTAAATAAACCGTTATTTAAAACTCTGTATATTTGTAATTGTAGGATAAGCGAGAAAGTAGCGTTTGTATCGACGACAAATAGCCTCGCCATCTCGGGTCCTCATTCAACAAATAAATTCTTGAAGCATTCCAAGCATAATATTGCTTTTTTCTAGCAGCCTTATCTTCGTCACTCGCAATTTGAGCCTCTTCGCCTTGCGACATAAAATAAAAATAATTGTGCTCCCGAACTGTCCGTTTGTAATACAACGCGCTAATATTCGCATATCATTAACATTTCAAAAGTTGCTCCCCCACTGATGGAATGTGTTGCTGCGCAGAATATATGCGCAGAACGGACTTTACATCATCTTTCAAATAATTTTAAATAAATACGTGCAATAGTAATTTTAGACGCCTAGATTTTTAAGTACTTTTATAGATTTTTTGAAATACTTTTAGGAAACATTTAACTGTTTATGTTTCTACTCCACATGCTTAGGCTAGTTTACCGTTCGGTGTAATAATTTTAACATTCATTTAAGAAACCCTCAGGGTTTGCGTTTGCTCTTGCGGAAATATTACATTTTCGGAATATATTTCGCCGAATCACCTCTGACGCGAAATCTAAAAAAATTATCGATAAATGGATAAAGCAAATATTTATCACATATGCAAATATCACAATATTTGTGCCCGACTTTTGATGAAATATTTCCCAACTTTTTCAGCTGCCTCCTCGCCTCCTACTACAATTGGATTTGAAAGTTCCACCTACAATGTTGGTGAAGCAGATGGTACATTTGAAGTTTGTCTTCATGTTAGCAATTATAAGAATCCATTTTCAGGAACGTGAGTAAAATTAGTTATTCTTAATTGTTTTTTATATTTATAAGCACATGCGGGTAGCGGGAGGAATACTTTTTAGGAGGAGCTTGTCACAACCAATATTGGTTACAGATTAGCTCCATTTCATCACTTTTTCTCTCTCCTAATTTCAAACTGAACTTCTTTTCTTTCAGCATGCACATCTTTAGACAAAAATATAATAAAAACTAGACGTAAAAAATTCAGTTAATACGACCATTCATAAATTTGTGCAATCCAGACAGGCTCAGAGAATTTCGCTTTTAACCGTTTAATGTGTTTCTTATCATATTTCCAGATTAACATTCAGAAATGGCACCGCAACAAGTGGACAAGATTACTTAGCGGAGGAGATAAATATTTCAATACCAGATGTCGCTGTATCAATAACGTGCGTTGAAATTGAGATAATACAGGATAACAATTATGAAGGCGATGAAACTTTTACAGTTGTTTTCATGTTAAGTAACAATCCAAATGTTCAAATAACTGTTGGCGAAGCGACAGTGACTATCACAGATGATGAAGGTAATAAATTTCAGATGTATTTTAATATAGTCACTGACATTTTGTTGTGCTCATATTTACTTGATAACTTTTGATTCACAAAAATATGCATAACCATAGGCGGCCCAGAACTGATCTCACTGACCTCGCGCTACGCTCATGTTGTCTGAACAGTCTTATATATTGTCTTATATTATGACAAGGTTGGCAACTCTCACGCCAAATAAGCTAAAAACGCACGACGGTTGACCCAAACACCTTCACAAAACCGCAAATATTTCATAAAAATATGGCGAATGAGAAAAAAAAAGTACAACACATTAAACTTGAATAATTTTACTACATTTATGCTATATTTTTAGCATTCAAATGTATTCCTATGCATGTATAAAACGTGAATGTTTTTTGGGTTTCTGTCAAATATATTTCAAAACCTATGCTGGGGACACCTTGCCTATACCTTCGTCATATTTTTAAATTGAGAATAGAAAGCTGATTGGTTGTCGTTTAAAAAGAGCCAATCAGCTTTCTATTCTCAATTTAAAAATATGACGAAGGTATATAGGCAAGGTGTCCCCAGCAGAGGTTTTGAAATATATTTGACAGAGACCCAAAAAACATTCACGTTTTATACATGCATAGGAATACATTTGAATGTTAAAAATATAGTATAAATGTAGTAAAATTATTCAAGTTTAATGTGTTGTACTTTTTTTTCTTAGTCGCCATATTTTTACGAAATATTTGAGGTTTTGTGAAGGTGTTTGGGTCAACCGTCGTGCGTTTTTAGCTTATTTGGCGTGAGAGTTGCCTACCTTGTCATAATATAAGACTGTTCAGACAACATAAGCGTCGCGCGAGGTCAGTGAGATCAGTTCTGGGCCGCCTATGGCATAACGGGTAGAGTAAAAAATTTAGTATAAAACTATTGAAACATTTTTATGACATTTTTGTACGTTGTTCTAACAGATAATATAACTAAGCGTTATGTACGTTTAGCTCATTTTTGAATTGATGTATGCATGCATGTCGGCAATATATTCTTTCATTCCAAACTTTGATGCAGAGCCAACTACAATTGGATTTCAAAGTTCCACATACACTGTTGGTGAGGCAGATGGCTCCGTATATGTTTGTGTTGGTGTTAGCAATTTTCAGGTTCCCTTCTCAGGAACGTGAGTAAATTTACGTTACATGGTCAATAAATAAATTTTCCACTTTTTACATTCCTAGTCTCAAACTGGATAGCCTTTATTTTCAACACGTCCAATATTTAGATTGGCAGAAATATCAGTGACTGGTTAATACGAACATTCATAAATTTGTGAACCAAGATATTCAGCGAATTTCCTTTTTTATCTATTTATTAATGTGTTTCTTGTCGTAT
Organism: Dendronephthya gigantea; assembly: GCF_004324835.1. NCBI lineage: Eukaryota > Metazoa > Cnidaria > Anthozoa > Malacalcyonacea > Nephtheidae > Dendronephthya > Dendronephthya gigantea. The sequence continues at coordinate 829,767 of NW_021163024.1, read as the reverse complement.
TTTAAGATTAACATTCAGAAATGGCACTGCAACAAGCGGAGAAGATTACTCTGATGATGAGGAAACTGTCTCAATAATGAGTTCTATTCAAACAGCTGATTGCGTTGATATTTTGATAATAGATGATAACAATTATGAAGGCGGCGAAAATTTTACAGTTGTTTTGATGTTAAATAACAATCCTGACGTTCAAATTAATGTTGGGGAAGCGACAGTGACTATCACAGATGATGACGGTAATGATTTGAGATTTATTTTCTATAATTTTATTATAGTTACTGACATTTTTGTAGTGTGCAACGCAAGTTGAAATTTAAGCCTGGTTCTCATACATCGCCATTCGTCGGCACTGTTTTTGTCACTTGTTATGGATGCGTAAAATGCTTTGTCTGTTCTAAAATGTTTATTTTATATTTTGATAGATGTAATTGGAACCGTCTTGTAGTTCTTATATAGTTATAAGTTAATTTGAAACAATTGTCTGAATTAAACCAACTAGAGAAAAAGGTTAGGACGTTAGGTTTTTGTGGGCAAAAGGGGAACATCATATCATGAGTAATTAGTTGAAAAGTTAATTGTGAATTCGCACGGGAATACCATATTGTTCAGTGACATTCATCAAATAATGCAATGACAGCGTAAAATTTTTCCCAGTCAAGCGAGATCGAGCGTTAATATAGTTATGACAAAAAAACCCGCTCGCTCAAAGCGGTTGCATTGAGCCGTGGTCGAGGTTGAGCCGCTTTATATTCCGAAATCGACTTTCGTCAGAAATAACTATCAGGCAGAATTTTTTGTTGATTTCAGTTGAACCGCGCTCACATTGTTTGTTTGATCAAATTGGTACTCGCTGAAAGGAACCTAATTTCCTCTAACACTGAATGTGATCGTATTCAATACGAATTGAAGACTTTCACCAATCTTAGTCATCTTATGCACAATCAATGTTCGAAATGCCCCAACCGTAATAGGCTATCATACCTTTTAATAAAGCATGGAAGGTATGATTCTATAGCAAGTTTGCATGATAAGTGAGTTGCAAAGTTATAGACCTGTTTAATTCATATCACTGATTCCCTTTGAGTTGTTTTGTTAAGTCGATATAGTAATATACGTCACCACATAATATATAACCACATGTACACTAAACCGAAAGACAAACTGAACAGATTATAAGATATTTCATATTTTGATTGCATATATACTCTATGTTTTTCTGCACTCTAAACATCAAAGGAAAATTAAACTTAATCATTTCGCTATTATGGGAAAAATGTGTAAACTCTTTTATGCATCTACTCGTAGGAGTGAAATACATGATCATGATCTCAAACCTTCTATTATACATAATTAAGACTTACACACTTTTGTCAATTATTTCAGATGACAAATGTCGTACAGGGTCTCATAATTGCCATGACAACGCCTACTGTAATAATACTGATGGTTCTTTCAATTGTTCATGCAAAAATGGCTACTCAGGAAATGGAACACACTGCCAAGGTTTGTCAGAAATATGGTGTTAATCTGCTGGGGAATTGGAACAGACTGTGAATGTTAGGTTAAAATGTTCTCATAACTTAGCAAGTCTTACCAAAAACATACTCACAACGTTGTAGAACACATGGTTGTGAGGGTCTTCAGTCGTCGCAGTGTTTCGTTTCATGCTTTTGTCTACACAAAAGTTGCATAAGTGGTGAAAATTTAAAATATTTGTTCAGTGCTTATACTGAACACTGCCAAGGTAGACTTTGCATTTTTCCATTGTACGGTTCTAGTTTTTATCGTTCTAATTTCTGAATTCGTGATCAATTTCATAAGCAGAATAACTTCTAAAAGCTTTCTCATACGAATGTAATACGTGGTCTAAGAACTTTCATTATAATGCCCACCGTTATCCCAATCGAACTTGCGAAACTTTTCGCACTCTTTCGTTGAATAATTATTTCAGATATCGACGAATGCCAAACAGCAACTCGCAACTGCCATCAAGATGCTTATTGCAACAATACTGATGGTTCTTTCAATTGCACATGCAAGAATGGCTACTCCGGAAATGGAACACACTGCCAAGGTTAGCTGTTAATATTCAATATTTCATTCAAATTTCTCTGGAAGCAGAATATTTCCATAAATTTTCTCGTAATAAAGTAATACATGGCCTAACCAAATTTGAGTTTTAAACTTTGAAAGAAATTTTTCCAAATAATTTTTTTTTGGTGTCAGGTGTATAATAGTAGCTAATGCAAATACTGTCTTACAACTGCCATTATAATGAAGACTGTAAGCAAACCAATTTTTCTCAAAAGGCACTAGTATAGAAAAGAGGAGGAATTTCGTTTTGAACTAATCGCCATATTTGTTTACACTTTTTAGGCAAAGCCAAACAGAATGCATATATATTGTACTTTTCATCAAAAATTATACATTCTGATTTGGTTACTGAAAATGTAAACAAACTTGCTGATTGGTCTAAAACGAAATTCCCCCTTGTTCACTATATACTATGGGTGAAAATCTGCGTGAATTTCGTCAACAATACGCAAGTGAATAATAACAGTTTTTACACTTCTTTGTTTATTATAAATGACGTAATTGCATTAAAAGACTGTCAACGTTGGCCGTATACATTGTTTAGTCTTTACATTGCATATTATTCTCATTTTGCTAAAATAATCCGGAAACGCAGCACCACTGACATGGTTTCGAGTATTTTATAATAATTTTACACCGGGTTTTAACATCATCCAGTTTAATATTTCAATAGCGCTGTTTCGATCGCTATCACAGAACGAAGATGTTATAGAAATGAAATAATAATACATATTATCTTTTTTCTTGCGGTCCGAATTCATATTTTAGCGTTTCCTGCAATCCGATTGGCTAAGTGAGCAGTCCGTTTGAGACCATAAATTATTGTAAAGCAAAAATATCGTGGCGCATGTTCTCAATTTTTACTGGAGGGAGTCCGGCAATAGTTTAAATATTTATTCATCCAAAATCATTGGCAAATTCATTGGAACCATAGTTATTCTTTACTGTTGATTAACCCAACCCCCCCCCCCCCTCCTGTTCTCGTAAATCAGTAGTGCGGAGAGTGTGGAAGCCATGTGTGGAATCGTCATGTCCAACGTGTGACGTCATAACGTTTGATACGACTTTTTTCTTGCACGCTAATACGTCATAACTTGTAATAAATAGTCGTATCCCACGTTACGAAGTCACACTAATGGCGAAAACATCAACGGTGCGGGAATGTGAAATCGACACAAATTCAAGCGAACAATTCAAAGTTGTAATGTTCATTCTTTTAAATAAATAAAATAATTATTGAATTCCGTTTTCACATGATATGAAGAATTATGAAGCCTTAGTTTGTCATTAACTTCAGCCTTGGGCTTCGGTTGACAACCACAAACTTCTTCATATCCGATGTTCAACCTCATATACCTAGTATTTGCTTCACAGAAATAGACCACAAACATTGACAAATTCATTGGAGCGATAGTTATTCTTTACTATTGATAAATCTCCCCCCACGTTCCCGTAAATCCGTGGTTGGCAACCATGCATACATTTTTATTTCCCCTCAGTTGCGTCAAATATTGACTTAGTGCGTGCGGAGAGGATGGGAATGTGGTGCATGAGTATTATAATTATATTTTGATGCGAAAGTTTTTATAACAAAATGTGATGATGAAAATGTTACTAACTTTTTCTTTGAATATCTCTTGGAATATTCGCCTGTTAACAAACCAGTCAATCCGGTAGATCATTGACACTGTATAACGTGAACTATGCAAAAGAACGATAACTAAGTATTATACATACAGCTAATTTTTGAATTGATGTATGCATGTCGGCAATGTATTTTTTCCTTCCAAATTTTAATGCAGAGGCAACTACAATTGGATTTCAAAGTTCCACATACACTGTTGGTGAGGCAGATGGTTCCGTGAATGTTTGTGTTGAGGTTAACGTTAGCAATTCAGAGGGGTCCTTCATAATTGCCTTAGGAAGGTGAGTGAATTTCGTTCTTCTTGTTCTTTATATTTATAAGCACATCCGGGTAGCGGTCCGAATTCTTTGTAGCTGAGACATGTCACAACCAACGTTCAATGATGAATAAATTTTCTACTTTTTATCTTCCTAATCTCAAATTGAATAATCTTTATTTTCAACACGTCCAATATTTAGATGAAAATACAGTCAATGGCATGATTGGCAGAAATATCACTAACTGCATGGTTAATACGAACATCCATAAATTTGTGCAACCAACACATTCAGCGAATTTCCTTTTTTGTCTATTTATTAATGTGTTTCTTGTCGTATTTTAAGATTAACATTCAGAAATGGCACTGCAACAAGTGGAGAAGATTATCTGGATGAGGAGAAAAGTGTTTCAATATTTATTTTTTCTCCAAGAATTTATTGCGTTGATATTTTGATAATAGATGATAACAGTTATGAAGGCAACGAAAGTTTTACAGTTGTTTTGATGTTAGATAACAACGTTCAAATAACTGTTGGCGAAGCGACAGTGACTATCACAGATGATGACGGTAATGATTTGTGATGTATTTTCTATTTATTATAGTCGCTGAGTCAAAAAGTCAAAGAAGACTTTAATTTTCCTGTAATACATAATGAAGCTCCAAGATGTGTATTGGAGGTCAAAGCAAGACTGACGCCTGTATTCTAAAAGCTCACTCACACTCAAACTCAATGAGTGGGAGATCTTAATCTTCTCATAACGATTCAATGGCAGTATTTCCAGCCGAAAAGGGGCTTGATTTTCAGTGGTTTACCTTATATCTTTCCATCTATTGAAAGAAAACTTTCTCATTGACCAGCATTAACAAAATTTATATGCCACACTCAATTAGTGTAAGTGTGAGTGAGCTTTTTGAATACAGGCGTTAGTCTAAATTCATCCCAGAAGTACGTTACATCATCATGACGGAATCACCACGTAGATTACACCTTTACGAAGTTTTTACATATTACGAGTTAAATAGAAAGTTTTAATTGACTGCAAAGGTTAGCCGTTGATATCCATATTTCAATTGAGCAGTAGGCTAGTAAGTTCTGTGGGCTGAAAACATCAATAGAAAATCTAATAGGATCGTTTCGTTATCTCAGAAAGAGTATTACCACAAATTTTCTTCATAATTGTATAACATGGTTTAAAAAAACTTATCGTCATCATAGACTGTTTGTTATCAAAGACCTAAAAGTGCCCAGAGTTTTCATTTACTATCAAGATTGTAATACATATGTATCTTACAACTGCTATTATGATGATGACTGCTTACAAACCAAGTTTTTTTAAAAAACGTTTGCAAAATTAGAATTTTCAACAATTTTTACCCGGTTCTTATAATTATCATTACAACGCCCACTGTAACAATACTGATGAATTGTACATATAAAAAGGCTACTCAGGAAACGGAACAAACTGCCGAGGTTTGCCGTAAATATTTCACATTTCAGTTGAAAGTTCCAATTTTTCTGGGCTATAAGAACGTAAATGAAAATTTAGATTTTGGATTAGATCTTTGGCTTTTTAGGCAAGTTATGTTGTGTAACCTTTCTCATGCACATTTTTATACGGATGTTATACTTGTTAAGTTGGTTTCGCAACCTTCATTATAATGCCTCTGCATAAGTTATTTTTATTTGGCACTTGAAAAATATCAGAACTCTAAAGAAAATCATATGAATACTCTGATTAAAACAAAATTCTTCTACATCCTTTCGGTAATTAATGCTTTCAGATATCGACGAATGCTGGGCGAGTTCTCACAATTGCCATCACAACGCCTACTGTAACAATACTAATGATTCTTTTAATTGTACATGCAAAAACGGCTACTTCGGAAATGGAACAGACTGTCAAGGTTAGGCGTTGTACGCAAATATCGCATAGTTCTAACTTCCTATATGCTTCAAGAATTTTAATCGCCCTGTTTTATAAAGTTTTTCTCTCTTGCAAAATATCAGAATTTTCACTGAATATAAATTACTATTGAATTAAAGAAAACTCCGCAACATTTTTCATTTTATTATTTCATTCAGATATCGATGAATGTGATGCAGGTTTTCATAATTGCCATCACAACGCCTACTGTAACAATACTGATGGTTCTTTCAATTGTACATGCAAAAACGGCTACTCAGGAAATGGGACCGACTGCCAAGGTTTGCCAGAAATATGTGTTTATTTAAAACACTTGTTCTGCCTGGTTCACGATTTATGTGTAATTAAACGAAACAAGTGTGTATAGTGAGATATGGCGGAATATTTCTTATGCCTTTGATTTCTCTTTTCAGATTTCAACGAATGTAATTCAGGGACCCACAATTGCCATCACAATGCCTACTGTAACAATACTGATGGTTCTTTCAATTGTACATGCAGAAATGGCTACTCAGGAAATGGGACCGACTGCCAAGGTTTGCCAGAAATATGTGCTTATTTAGAACACTTGTTCTGACTGGTTCACGGCTAATACTTTAACTAAACGAAACAATTATGTATAGTGAAATATGGCAGAATATTTCTTATGTCTTTGATTGAATTGATTCTCTTTTCAGATGTCGACGAATGTAATTCAGGGACTCACAACTGCCATTACAATGCCTACTGTAACAATACTGATGGTTCTTTCAATTGCACATGTAAAAACGGCTACTCAGGAAATGGGACCGACTGCCAAGGTTTGTCAGAAATATGGTGTTAATTTAAAACTGGCTGCTGGGGAATTGGAACAGACTGTGAATGTTAGGTTAATGTTCACATAACTTGAACAAGTCTTACCAAAAACATACTCACAACGTTGTAGAACACATGGTTGTGAAGGTCTTCAGTCGTCGCGGTGTTTCGTTTCATGCTTTTGTCTACACAAAAGTTGCATAAGTGGTGAAAATTTAAAATATTTGTTCAGTGCTTATACTGAATTTCAACTGAACAAAACTAGTCTATTGAGCAATGAGTATTTCTTTGACAATGATTTTTTTTCAGATATCGATGAATGTGGTGACAGTTCTCATAATTGCCATCACAACGCTTACTATAACAATACTGATGGTTCTTTCAATTGTTCATGCAAAAATGGCTACTGGGGAAATGGAACAGACTGTCGAGGTTTGTTCGAATTATTGTACATAAAGTTTCCTGAACTGCCTGAACGAAAGAAAAACTTGCAAGTTTGTAGGACTAAATAATCGTTATAAAAATCTGTGGGCAATGAAAGAATAATTTATAACATATGAATTGTTGCAGATGAAAATTTTCGAACAAATTTTAATAATGACTAACAAAATGGATTAGAAAAATTTGTTCGAATGCAGCACAGTTAACGATTAACGAAGTTACTTCGCAACATAGGCGCAATGGTTAAAAAAATTAACTGAACAGAACCGATGAATTTGTAACCATTATAGTGGAATCTTTTAAAATATACCATTTCTTAATTTCAACTTCAATGCAGATATCGACGAATGTGATGCAAGTTCTCACAATTGCCATCAAGATGCTTATTGTAACAATACTAATGGATCTTTCAATTGTACATGTAAAAATGGCTACTCCGGGAATGGAACTGACTGTGAAGGTTAGACGGCCATTTTGATTGAATATGAATACTATTATAATAAAGAAAACTCCGCAACATTCTTTCATTTATTAATTCATTCAGATATCGATGAATGTGGTGTGAGTTCTCATAATTGTCATCACAATGCCTACTGTAACAATACTGATGGATATTTCAATTGTACTTGTAAAAATGGCTACTCAGGAAATGGGACCGACTGCCAAGGTTTGTCAGAAATATGGGGTTAACTTAAAACACTTGTTCTGACTGGTTCACGGCTAATACTTTAACTAAACGAAATAATTGTGTATAGTGAATTATGGCAGAATATTTCCTATACCATTGATTTCTCTTTTCAGATGTCGACGAATGTGATGCAGGGACTCACAACTGCCATCACAATGCCTACTGTAACAATACTGATGGCTCTTTCAATTGCACCTGCAAAAGCGGCTACTTCGGCAATGGAAATGACTGTGAAGGTTAGCCGTATGTAAATATTAGAGACGATATAATTCTAACCTCGGACGGTTCAAAACTTGGAAGAAATTTTCATTTGCTGCTCATTTCTCGAAGAGATATAAATTACTACGGTCTAACTTTCGTTATTACTTCGTTCAGATATCGATGAATGCGTTGCGAGTTCTCACAATTGCCATCAGAACGCCTACTGTAACAATACCGATGGATCTTTCAATTGTACATGTAAAAATGGCTATTCAGGAAACGGAACTGAATGTAAAGGTTGGTCGTTTAAATATCTCTATTGTCTGATTCTCCAAACATATTAGAAAAGTGAAACAGAAAGTTCCATAACTAGAAAAATCGGAATTTTTAAGAAAATTTAAATTCTAGAGGTATTAACAAAGTTTTCTGATACATTCTTTAATTTCGTAATTCTTTAAGATATCGATGAATGTGGCGCGAGTTCTCATAATTGCCATTACAACGCCTACTGTAAGAATACTGATGGTTCTTTCAATTGCACATGCATAGACGGCTACTCAGGGAATGGGACCGACTGCAAAGGTTTGCCGTAAATATGTTGTTAATATAACACTTGTTTTGACTGGTTCACTGCTTATACTTTAACTCAACGAAAAAATTGTGTATAGAGGATTTTGGCGGAGTATTTCTTATGCCACTGATTTCACTCTTCAGATGTCGACGAATGTGGTGGCAGTTCTCATAATTGCCATCACAATGCCTACTGTAACAATACTGATGGTTCATTTAATTGTACATGCGGAAATGGTTACTGTGGAATTGGAACAGACTGTCGAGGTTTGTTCGAATTATTGTACATAAAGTATCTTGAGCTGCCTGAACGAAAGAAAATCTTGCAAGATTGTAGGACTAAATAATCGTTATAAAAATCAGTGAAGAACAATTTAAAACATATAAATTGCAACAGATCAAAATTTTCGAACGAATGCTAATGACTAACAAAATGATTCACAAAAATTTGCTCCAATGCAGCACGGTTAACCGTTAATGTAGTTACTTCGCAACATAGGTGTAATAGTTGAAAATATTGACCGAACAAAACCGATGAACTTGTAATCAATTGTCGGATTTTTTTAAAATATGCCATTCTTTTAATTTCACCTTCCATGCAGATATCGACGAATGTTATGCAAGTTCTCACAATTGCCATCACAATGGCTACTGTAACAATACTGATGGTTCTTTCAATTGTACATGTAAAAATGGCTACAGAGGAAATGGAAAAAACTGCGAAGGTTAGGCTTGTTGGAATATTGCACAATGTTTGTAACATATTGCAGCAGATAAAAATTGGGACACATGCAAATATAAAGTGTGTACATACAGTGATTTAATCGAGATTTCCCGATAAATCTTGATATAATTTAGGTGCATGGTGATTAAAGATAGTAGGCAAACAAAGACATTGTATCAGTATAGATATTAGCGTGGCAAAAGCATTGTAAAAAACCCTTTTTAATTTGATTTTCCAGATATCGACGAATGTGGTGCGAGTTCTCACAATTGTCATCACAACGCGTATTGTAACAACACTGATGGCTCTTTCAATTGTACATGCAAAAATGGCTACTGGGGAAATGGAACAGGCTGTCAAGGTTAGGCTTAATTAAATTGTGCATGGGGCAACTGAGCATAGCTGCTTGAAAATTCGAGCAGAATATAAAAGAGCGAAATTAATTACATTGAATTTTTTCGTAATCGAAGTATATCAAGTTATAGAAAAACTAATACTTCATTGGTTAACATAAAATTTGCACATGTGTTGTTAATTCCCATAATTTGTGCAATGATATAGAAAGCATTTACCAGGCGAATCAAATTATGTAGAAAATCACATTATTCTGTAACACGTTTATCATTTATCATCCCAGATGTCAACGAATGTGAGAGAGAGAACGATTGTTCACCGAATGCTCTGTGTACTAATCAGGACGGAACATATTTATGTAATTGCAAGAATGGCTTTGAGGGGAATGGAATTCGTTGTGGTTAGTGAATAATAAGTTCAAAACCAGTCGGTGATTTATAGCATTTTATTCATTCCTTCGCGTGTGTTTTTCTCTTGTATCTTTTCTCTTGTGTGTTTGTCGGAAAAGTGATATCCTGCATATTATTGGGCTGTCACATAGTTTGATGTTTTTGTCTTCTGCAGAGGACATTGATGAATGTACAGGGAAATCACCGAAATGTAGAAATGAAAGCCAAAGTTGTACCAACTATCCTGGAGAATATCGCTGTCATTGTATAAGTCCAGGGAAATATCTTTCTGAAGATGGGTCAACGTGTGTTGGTAGGTATTACTGTAAAACTTATAATTCACTGGTTTATCGACAAGCTTCCGATTTTTCAAGCAACTGTTTTTTTACCGTGGACACAACCACGATATCAAAGGACACATGCTATTTCAGGAAAAATGTAAATAAAATAATTCACATATTCTATACTCACAAATTTTGTAAAATTGGTAAGTTCGTGGTACGTCACGTTGCTTATTACCAACTTTTCTCGTTCATATTTCGCTTATACGCATGAGTAAAAAACCATCCAACGTCCTTGACATAGAATATGGACAACTTTGGATTGCGATATGTTCTGTCACAATACTCGTAGCCAATATTGGCTGACTTCTAACCACGTTATTTTCCTATTTTTTTAACATTTTGCAACTAAACTTTCCAATTTTACTAATTTTGGGATGCCCTTTCCCACTGAATACCTAAAAACCGACGGATTTTGCTAGTTCAGGATTTACTTTAATCTGGGAATGGTCCATTGATAAACCAACTTCATTACTTATCGTGTGTTTTTTCTAGATTTGGCGGGTTCTGTTGCAGGTAGATTTGATATTGTAAATCGTGTATACCTACAGATCTATGATGATCACTCAAGCGCAGAATACCTGGAAATCACTGACGCAATAATTGAGATGGTACGGAAATTTTCATTTTTTCATTATTTATCTTTTTTACTAGTGTATAAGTGTTATAGGTGAAGATAGAACAGAAATAAGGAATTATTAGTGCTTTGTTAATTCCTTATGACTGTTATCATGTTAAGACCGAATTTAGCTAACAATTGTTTTCTTAAGGCGATTCTCCATTACCGTCCGCTTCACCCACGCGGGCGAAGCGGCTTTTGAAAATCTGCCCATGCGACCGTGACGGGCCTGAAAAACAAAGCACGCTTCGCCCGCGCGGGCGTGGCGGACGTAATGGAGAATCGCGTTTAGAGCGACAGAAGCAGCGTTACAATTTTGTGACGTCATAACATGGGGTGGGACTATTTCTCACACGTTATGACGGAAAGTATGGCGTGCAAAAAAAAGTCAAATTCCACCCTACGACCTCACTTGTGGGACATTGAGAGGCTCTGACATCAATTTTTGGCCTGAATCAGCGTGAACAGTTTAGTTAATTAATGAAAGGCCTCTGATCCATGGAGTTTTTTGATTTAGCAACAGAAAGTTAATAATTATAGAGAATCTATTATTACTTGTCTTTTTGGTACTACCAACCAACAGCGACAACAATATTTTTTTCAAATTTAGATAGTCAAGTTATTTAAAAGTACGAGCCTAACTTCGCAATTTTATTCATGCTTTATCACAAATTTGACGTAAGTGTTTTGTTTTCATTAGCCGGCTTAATTGATAGTGACGTTTCTGATTCACGAACGCCGAAAGGATGCAAATATGGAGCCGTTTTAGATGACAACAGCGGTTGTTGTTTAAATAAGCTTTGTTTACACACATGCACAGGATATTACACACATGCACACGATATTACTAACATGCACAGGATTTTACTGCTATTTACATAATAAATGCTAAGCTATTAGCCAGGTTCCGACCAAATAGATAAATTAATTTGTTCTAGTTACAAGATAAGGTATTATTCATACATTTATGCATTAATTTCCGTATTATAACATTAAGACACTGACACGTGTACCTATATGACTGACATAAAAACATAACCAAACAACGCTTCCAGTTTATCTAATATATTTTGCATTCTCCAAATACCGTCCTTTGTGTATAATCGCACTCAAACGTCTTAGATCTGACTTCTGTCGATAATTTTTTCAAAAATTTAGATCGGAATTTAGAAAATTTGTTGTATAGCACGGAAGATATTCTAACATACCACATTTAGGCACCGTTTGAAAATTATTTCACTAACATTTTTGAACTATTTCTTTTCTTTTTCAACTGTTTCTATTTCTTCTTGCTCGGCCGCGAACAGAAATATGCAATAATAAAAAGTGAAATTTGCTTTCCCTTCAACTAACTGGCAATTCACCTTACTAGCTAGGAAATAGCTTACCGTACAATCAATTTACCTTACTAGCTTGGGAATCCATTCTAATTTTTTTTTAAATTACAGTCAGGTACAATAATTTTATGGTGATGCCTTGTAAAGCAGTTTTCTTAACATATTTCAAATTTAGTAATGGATCTCTTGGCGTCGACTACGTGGCAACATTTAACGATTTAACCGGAGTTACCTACGAAAATCTTCAAAAAGAATTAGCCGAAACTTTGAACGTAACAAACAGCGGCACATTCCTTCCTGGCACCAACCTACAACTCAGCCCCAACACTGATCCCGCTAGCACTGAATTGGCTGGTCTTTTTAAATTTGAAGGTATATTTTATCTATAGTTTCCTCCGCATGCTGGCATGTCCAATGTATTGAAATTAGAATACATTATGAAAATTATAAATATTGACCATATATAATACATGCCTGCAAAAATACATGCATAATACACTAGACATACCTGCGGATGAGCCTCGATAGTAAGATTTCTTCTTCATTCTCTCGTGTGGACGTAATTATAATACGCCGACTAACTCTTCCTCTTTTAGATTACGATGAGTGCGATCCTGCAAATATTCAAACTCCTGATTGTGGTGAAAATGCAACATGCGTCAACAGAAATCTTACTTACGATTGTATCTGTAATGAAGGCTTCGTCAAGAATGGCAGTGATTGTATTGGTGAGTAGATAAAATCATGAGATTAGCAAAACAAGTATTGTAACTACTCTTGTTTCCCTTGCTTATTTCCTTTATTTTTTTATATGTCTTTTATCTTTGTTTTCCATCCATATGCTAACATTCTAATGTTCACTAACTGTGGAAACAATCAATTTCTAAAGAAATGATTACTTTTGATAAAGTGAAACTGCCGCGGCTAGACTAAATCTTATATAGACCCGTTCTGGTAAAATGGAATCAAACAGGAACTTAAATATAGGCATGCTTGACAAAGATGAACAACGCGTTTACAAAATTATTAATCATGGGCAAATTTCATTTAATTGTTAGTATAGTTACCCTACGGTTACGTTTTGTTTTTTTAATATCATCCAATTACTTCCCATTATTGTCGTTTTAATTTTTAACTTGCTTTTTTTTTACTTTAGTTGCTCAAGGAGATGGTAAGTTACATGCAGTTGTATAACTTTTTAATAATATAAATGAAAATGTTTCCCGACTTTGATTGGTTGAACTCAGTGCGCGGGTAATCCCAAAAAGCAGTGCAAAAATGTGTGAGAAAAGTGCAAGTTTTGTAAAACAGTGCTAAAGTTTGTACCAAAAACTATTAAGGTTTTCAGTCGTTATCCCTCTGAAATTGGAACCCTCGAAACTTACAGACGTTTAGCGCGCTTCTTTTGTTATTGCCCTATTGAGGCAGAAAGAAATATAAGTTTTGTTTCCTAAATTGTCGATGCCAAATGACGACCCTGGGAAAGGTTAGCTAACTGCAACCTTTAAAGAAATTTTTCTAATTATAATATAAAAGTGCCTTTCTCGTTTTCTTCATTTTTTTCTTATTCCGGGCATTTTTTTCAATACATACCACTTATCAACCGAATTTGAGGTCCGTACTAGAAAAATACTAGAAATACATGCATGCAGCAACCCCTCGCCTCGGTTAAGCGAAATGAGTTAAGCATAGGGATGGTGACACGATAGTTGGATAGTTGATTTTGTGTGGGTTGGGGTGTTTGGAGGGTGTACACTTGGTATTGTTGGTATGCGAGAAGAGAAGAATGGAAATATATTTCTGGAAGCGGAAGCACTGTAGTCATAGCAACTCGCAACCAACATCGCAACGGCCGTATATTTTCAAAGAATCAAAATTTGCCCTAATATTTTTGCGAAAAAAGGCAAAAATACGACAAGATTCTAACCATTTTATCGAAGTTAAGTTACTTATCTACAGTCACTGTTATGGTAAATTATTTTAATTATTAATTACCATGAAATATAACATCAGACGTCTCATACGACTTCCGAAGTTTTATGTTTACGCCTCGACTGGTTTTTGCACGCGAATATTTTGAAAAAACGGAGTTTATAAATGAAATTATAATAACGTATCACATTACCCATTCAGATTTGTAGTGAAATACGTTTGAGAATACTAAAGTTGTGTTTACCACAAAATAATGACTTTTGTGCCGGGTCTTATTTTCAAGTGTAAAATCTTTCGACTTCATTATACACGGTGAATTCGGTCGAAAATTTAGTTTGTTTTTTTTTTAAACCGTAAAAAGTCCTCTATTCGACTGATTCGAGTTTCCCTCTCATGTAATTAAAAATATAAAAATCTAAATAATATGAAAATGTATTTATAAGTTTCTTCAAAATTTTGCGAAGTGACAGTTATGCAGGTTTAAGAATACAAATCTTTGTCTCGACCAATCAAGAGCTTAGTACACTGGCGCATGCGCATAACGTAGAAGACCGTCCATGGCGTGAGGTCCATTGCATAATGGCGGACAACTTTGATTTCGCCTTCGCACATCCTGGGTGTAAATATCCGAGCGGAATTAGTACCCTCGCACGGTGCTCCGCACCGGCTCGGGGATTAGACCGAGGTCTTGACAGTACCGACCGAGCGATATAGCGAGGTCCGTACATAAAAGACCAAGGTCTGATATTTTTCCATTACGGACCGAACGTATTCGGTTAATAAGGGATTTAAATTATTATATGGCAGCATACAGTATTTAATTTATTTATTTATACAATGCGCTGCAGCATTCTTGCCGGCTCTTTCGCCAGCCAGTCGCCAAGCAAGCACTGAAGTGGCTTCCAAAACTTTGTTTTTTACACGCTGAATAAGAGTGATACAGTACTATAGACAAAAATCAAAGATGAATAAATATAATATTCACATGTGCCAATTAATGCTCTTCTTCGTCCATTCTCCGTCGATATTTTTCGCGTCAAAAATAAAAGTGCAAGCTTGTTTTTGTTCAAAAATATGAGATTTGGACCGTTACTACGGCAACGGTCTAATACTGGGGGATTCCAGACCGGCAAAGAACCAGTCGGCGCACGCCATTTTAGTCACGAGACCGCATGCCATATAATAATATCACGTAAAACTGTTAATTTTTGTAAATAGAATTCAACAGCCTTGTTCAAAATAAATAACAGTGTGTGCAACGCAGTTAAGTTGTGTAGTTAAATAATAGCAGCTAAAGTATACTTAACTACGGTAGTTAGTTAATGCGAACGGTAGCTAGTTAACTTCAAATCTTTAACTACCTTTTTATTCGACCGGGCCCAGGTGTATCATTTATATAGCTGTACATGATGTGAACCAGTTATTTTTTTTCTTTCAAAAGGTAAATTCTGCAATGTCGCAGGTTGATGTGTGATTAATTTTATAAAATTATTCCTACTGCAGTTGACAAGAGTGAAGTTGAGGACGTGAAACATGTTTTAATGGCCGTCATAGGATGGCTCAGCCTGTGTTTTGTGGTCACGTTCGTGATTTTAATAATTGCTGCTTTTAGGTAAATATATAAGTGACCATAATTATAGCTGCATGTTCTGGTTGTTGAAATTTTAAATTATGCCAAGTTACTTGAATGCAATATTTACAAAGTACTCGCAAGATTTAAACCAAAGTTTAACAAGGAATTTGGTAAAAAATGGTGTATCGAATTGTTTTGAAAAACTTATTAATTTATTCTGTCACACACTTTCTTCTCTATAAAGTGAAATACATACATGGTTACCCTCATCATCATTCGAAGAGCTTTTAAATGTTAATAAACAAAGCAGTTTGATAAACCAGTCTTTGGGTCTTGGGTTAATCTCAGCAATGTTTTAAACTCTAAGAATATTAATTTGACAATAAAACCGGCGCTAATTTACCCAATGAAAATACTCGTGTTATATTAGAGAGGTTAAGATACCCCAGTTCCGGTGTACGGGTACGGGTGAATTACACGTACCCGTTACCTGTAAGACGGGTACGGTTTGCAACTTAAGAATTTTCTTAAATTCCGGGTAAGAACAACACCGGGTAAGAAGTGACTATAAAAGTAAATAAGTATTATACATTTCCATTGTAAGTCCTACTTAACTTTTATATAACTATAGTATTTCGTGTGCTTGTTTTGAAAATCAAAAATATCAAGAGGGCGTTCATAAAGTATGTTTGCAAACCATTTTTGAGAAGCCTGAACAATATGAACACCATATTAATACGTAAAATGTATTTTAAACGTGTTAAAGACACTCACCCGCTTCTCCATTTGTCCTTTATTAAAAAAACTTTGACCACTTTGTCTTTGTAGTTACCCGTTCGTTGTTTAGGTGTAGACCGTCGTTTACAACGGGAAAACGGGTAGATATTACGGGTAAATATGCTGACATCAGCGAAAAATGGAAAACAAAATGGCGCTACCCGTATCCGTACACCGGAACCGGGGTATCTTAACCTCTCTAATATCAACGTTTAAGTTAGGTCTTTCCGGATTCCGAGCAACTCAGTGATGTTTAAGATAAAACTAAGGAATTTATCGTTTCCAAGGAATTCAGTATCAAAAAAACAGGGTAATGATGCGGTTAAATTATTTCGTCATTTTATAACCAAGCGATAAACCCCTCTGGTAAAACTGGACTGTTATTTACTGTGTTTATTTTCTCTTCTTTTCTATTTACTAATGAATTATTTGTGTTTATTGTAGTCTCATCGGAAATAAAGGAGAATATTATGATCCCAAACCACGTGTAATCGCTGCTCCAACACACCGTCCCATGTTTAACCACCTTTATTATAATGATAACAAATATCCATTGTAATCTAAAACAAATTTGTATGACTTTTTATAGGTCACTGCATAGTTTACACTTTGACTATGCTTATAATGCTTTTAATCACTCGCGATCCTAAAAAAAAATTTAATGAGTGTTGGTAGCTGTGCATAAATAGGACAAGATGATTTTGGTTTAAATGTTGGTTTAAATTTAAATATATAAGACGAGCGTACACGAGATAAATATCAGTGACGTACAAAAAAGGAGTTTGCATTTATTTAAGTCTTTTTTATGTAAATTGTCGAAACGTAAATTTCGCTGCTTTCGAAACGATCCTTGTCAATCACAGTTGCCCACGATAACGCGCGATACAACAACCTAAAGTTCAACAGTGTGTATAAAAAATTACCCCTGTTGAAATAAAGCTTCTGTTGGAAATTTGAATGCATTTGAATTCACGATCGAGCATGTAAAGTTTATTGAGACCGGCTGTAATCACGATTCATGTCGAGGCAGGCTTTCGTTTAAATTATGCTTATGTGTACTGAACGAGCTAGGCCAGCCTAGTTGCGGGTTAGTTACGCTCCCAAAATGCGGGCGCAAACACATGTTTTGTTTAGTTGCTTATTAATTTTTCACTTAAATAAGACCTGTCTTTGTTACTGCGAAGGTCAACAGTCAGGTATTTGTTCAATTGTAATTTACGATTCTATTGTCGCTTTTAAGTTTGATCTTTATGATTTCTGTGACTTGTTTGTAACGATTTCTTGACTTTAAAACCACACTGCACATAGACATAGTGTAAACAGAACATATAAGTCTACTGTATGTACATTATTAGAGTATTTTATATCTGTTTATCGTGGCGCCTTCCCCTGTTGACTAAGCAAAGATATTACGGTTTGTAACTACTTTGTGAAGGTATTTGTATGTTTTTCTTGTAATTGTAAAGAAAATTTATAGATTTATCGTGAAATTTAAGTGAGGATATTAAAATTTGGATTTACAAATTGATAATACTTCATGTCATACGAGCGTACGAGTGTGTAATATAGCTGTAGTGTTGACATTTTTTCGCAGTTTACCAGCTTATTTGACAACCTCGTTGCCAGGGTCTTCTGTGTACACAGAGCCTAGCTCCGTTACGTACAATTATACCATGGGAAATTTCCAAATATTTTATGTTTTGTTTTCAATGAAAAGCTATTGATATTGCGCCAAAATATGGAGTAAAAATTGCAAGAGTTTACAGGAAGCATCATGTGTTATGTATCGAGTCTCATATTGCATACCATGCGTCGAATAAAGCTCGAATTTCAAAGAGCACGCTCGAAACCGCTCAGTTCAATCGAGTCCATAGCTAGCAAAGACACGCCGAAAAAACTTTACAAGAAACAAACCGATTCCACTTGTAGTATTTCTTGCTATAGACGGTGCAACTCTGTTACTAACCCGAAACACTGCAGGAATTTGTTTCGTGCTCAAAATCAGGCGGTTCTACGCAACGCCGAGCCTATTTATGGTTGTAAATTGCCACAAAACGATAGCCTTCTTCAAAGCGCCCGCAAAAGTTTATTTAGCTGGAACTCTACGACGTCGCAGCATTGACTTCAACATCAGCCAAGGTGAATCTCAGTCGAGTCGAGAACATTAAATTTTTTAATGTTGCTAAGTATCATTTACGTTCGGGACGTACCCAAATCTTTTGTTGGAAACAAGCCTAGGTGTGAATCCCATTTGCATTAGTCCGGATGTTTTGGACAAGAAAAGGTTATAGAGTCTTCGCACTATACTTTCCCTTCTTCCCTGGTAAAATACCGTCTGGAAACGTCAGATATCCTTTTAGTTGGCACAGACGGTGAAGAAAAATTATGGAAAGCTATGTCGAACGTCTTCACTAACGTAGCCATTCACTTACGATGCGACATGCACCCTAAGGACAACATAAAGCACAAGTTGTCGGAATTGAGAGTGACCTTATTCCTGCTCGTGAAAAAGATGCGATAGGTTTGGCTGTACTCTAAATGGTGTCAGAGAAGGTTTGTATCTATATATATACATGTGTAAAATCTACGAATTATTGGGTATTATTCCCTTTACTAACAGGGATTAGATAAAATTTTTTATCGATATATATCCGATTAAACAGTTAATTCTTAACATTTAGAAGAAGCATTAATTATTATATTCTAAATTTCACTTTATTAAAGGTGGTCTTGTCGATTGTACATCGGAAAAGGAATTAAATCTTGCATTGGAGGATATCAAGAAAAGGTGTGGTGGCCCAAGCTTCATCCAAATGCAGATTCGTTCCTTCAGTATTTCTTGGCTGGTCCAGCTAACACTATCAAAGACAGCAGGCGAGCAGACACCCGGTCAATGTGCATTTGCGATTCCCTCCAACGACGTATACATACACAGAACGCTAGCGAATGCCTGAACAGGTACGTTAAAGAAAACGTATGTGTCTCGTTCGTTGGTCGATGTTGTGAAAAATATCGCGTCGGTCGTAAAATGTCAGTTTGAGGGACAGTTTTTAGCAGTTCACGGGAAAGGAACCTACAAGCTAGCAGACGATTTCGAATTTATTAAAGTTGTAGAAAGCCAGTACTATCAGATGTCGAGCAGCCAGACAAAGAAACTGAAGAAACGATCCTTCGAATGTTCAGCTGTTGCAACCTCGAATTAGGGCAATGGATTGTTTATAGTGCAAAACAATCAGGTTTGTTTGTAAATGATTTGCCATTGCGCGATTTTCTGTACTCATCAACGTGTATTCATTTTAAATTTATAAATATTTTCAAAGGCGTAATAGGTGTTCCTTACGAAGTTTTGGAATCTTCATTTACTAAAGCAAACAAAATTAAGAAGCACGTGTGGTAAGTACATAGCACCGATGATAAATGGATCGCTTAAAAAGTTCATCAAATTGCATCTTGAAGACAAAAAAATGCGAAACTTACAGCTCTAGCTGGCTAATGTTGGAATGCCTACCACCACTACGGAGACAAAAGGCCACTACGGCGACAAAAAGAAGAAAGGGTTCTGCTAACGACAAGCGAAACTCAGCAGACAGCCAATATGTCGCAAGTAGATTCACCATACTTTAGCCACTCACCCGAAACCAGCTAAGCTTGTACCCGCATTTGGCACATTCTCACTGGGACTCTTGAAGCTCCTTGAAAAAAAAGTGTCTATGCGTTATGGTTGCAGACAAGTCCTCAAACCACAGAAAGAGATCCCACCCGAACCTAGATCTAGTTATCGTCAGCGTAGCGAAGAGAAGTTTTATGAAGTATGCATGGTGATATGTGATCGGATAGCTGGATAATTTTGAGACAAAAGGCCAGGAGATAGAAGGAGAGATAGAAGGCCAGGCATCTGTACATGTGAGTTTTTTACTTATTTACTATTTTCTTACAAATTGCCACCAACTATTTTGTTTTAATGCCTGATGCTTGCAGCTAGCCTATAGCATTGAACCTTTGCTACGTATATTAAATACACCAATATATGTGCATTAGTGACTAACATGTAACATGTCATATGTGGTAATTTTAATTGTATTACTCTCCTTGATATGACCACAGGTAATAGAATATACATGGTTTGGAGACCATATAAAACTACAATACAACTCATTAACTATGTTGAGGTAGATTTATGCAAAAAATTGTTCCTTTCTCATCACATGTCTATTGTATTTTACACGGATAAACCAATAGCAATCTTATAATTAACATATTTTTCAAGTCAAGGTTGATGAGCTTAGCAAGACGAATGCCATTGGTACTTTTGGCTAAAATACAATAGACACGTGCATAAACGTGGACAATAACATAGTTAATGAGTTGTATTGTACTTTTATTTAAGTCTCCAAACCATGTATATTCTATTAATTGTGATATGACTTTGTATTTGCACTGTATTAGACAGGTTCTGACTGAGGACAAAGGAAAAGGTAGCGAGGATGACATATTGAGCCTCGGGTAACATTCAGGCTCTTGGAAAAACAAAACTCACTATTTCCCTCGGGAGCATACATTAAGTGTATATTGTTCATTGCATTATTTAGCTGATTGCCTGTCTGCATAAATATGGATTATGAAATATCCATAGTGAAAATGAAATACCCAATTCTGGAAGACATTGGCAAGCACTTCATCGACCGTGCAGCAGAATTAGTTAAAAGTGAACATTCCTTTGTTTACGTTTTGAACAATATTCATTGGGAGGACCAAGCGCATGATATAAGGCAGGATGTCCAAAACCGAAGTGTTCATGCTGTGGCAACAAGTATTGTGTTCAACCAGGTTCCTGATAAGAGATTGCCTGATTCTGGTCCACAGCAATTTCTGAAAGATTGCAATGTCCATCAACTAGTGGAAATGAATCAACTGGAATCTGATGCAATTCAGAGTTCGTCTTTTTGAGTTTCAAATTAAAATTTTGATTTGGTAACCTTTGGCGCCCTTCTTCGCTAGACCCAGTCCTAAAGTACATCACGCATGTTTCATACCAATGTAGTGCCGTTTTAACGCCCTATCTTATATACGCCCTGCTTGGTTATCCAAGCCAAACGTCTCCAGCAGTTGCACCATTTCTATGAGGCATCTTAAGTTGGATATGTATGTGTTTCTTACATGCGTTGTAAGGATGTCGATAACAAAGTCCATTGCGCTCTCTTGATGGGGAATTCAAGGGTGGCATGAATCAAGCAACCACCATCCCACGACTAGAGCTGATGGAGCAACAGGACAGCATCAATCAGCAATTTCAATCGTCAAATTCAGCAAGAGGTCTACTGGACGCTGAGCAAAGTTACGTTTTGGAGGATTCGACATGCGTCTTCATTCAAGTTCTCAAATAGAATCAAAGCCACCATTCATAGCATCTCAAGCGAACCCGGCGGATTATGCCTCGAGAGGCCTTCGCCCCAGCGACACGTTTGAGATAGATCAACGATCCATCTCGGCCGGACCCTCTCGGCCGGAAGAGAAATGTTGATGTATTTGAGCTGTAACTGATGAAGTAAAGCGCCTCGACGTCTTTATTTCACGTTACTCCGTCAAGATACCGTCATCAGAAAGTGCGGCATGGGGCTAATTAATGTTCGATTCGGATTTATCCAATTCGTTCAACGCCGGCGTTCAGAAATTTCTACAGATAATGAACCGGCGTCCATAGTGGGGTGAATAGGGCCTGAGAGTAGAAAAGTTGCAGAATGCCCAAATCAAGCTAGTCAGTTCTGTACAACGCCAGTGTTTTCCAACGAGATCGCCTGCAAGTCGAGACCACACGCTATTTCAGTCAAGAAATCTAGTGGTTTGTTCAATTAGCGCGGGTAAACGTTACGTGCATGTGCGAGGTTTTGTTAAAGCGCGGGAAAAATGACCAAAATTATATCCAATGAAGTGCAGACAGAAAAAATAATCGCTTGCAAATATAAGGTACGGAATTTTTGAGTTTCTTTTTGTGTGAAAAGAAAGAAGTCCTCGTAGTAATTTGAGTTTACCGTTTTTTCTAAAGCATAATGAACGGCAAAGCAAGAGCTTTCATCGTTCTTTTTACAACTGTTGTTGTTGACACAGTCACTGATAGGAAGTGTGCACTGGAACAGAAAATTAGATAAGGAAAACATGAAAAACATCAGTGTTCGGACGGAAAAAAGTCACATATAGAGTAGATAATGACATGGCAAGATCGACTGGTTCGCTGGAAAGTGTTTTTTTGTGTGTTTATCGCTGGAACGAGGTACGACGACAAAACCGAAGGTTTTTTCATTCCCAAAGCTCAAACAGATTAGAGAAGCTTCGAGAGCCAATTGATGAATTGGGCAAAAAGGGGTTGGGTTTACTACAAACCTTGGAGTAAATGGCGTTCCAGCTGTAAAGTAAAAAGGGAGGGAAAACTGTAGAAATTGAATTCCCACAAATCATCCCCTAGACGAAGGTTCAAAGAGTCCAAGGCTTTTTGAATTTTTTTTTTGTATTATTTCATAAAATGATGGAATCCTTTTAGCTGGCCCTTTACCATTATAATCGAAACTGATGAAGCAATTTGCAAATAATAAAATCATGATCCTGGTCTCTTTGGGCCTGTTCACACTACACTGTTAGATCGATCTGAGATCGATCCAAGACAAAGCATGCCTTGTGTGAACCTTCGCCGAAAGTTTAGGATCGATCTCAGATCGATCTGAGTCAGTCCGCTTGAAAAGTAGATCTCAGATCAATTCGAGATCGATCTTTTTGTCAAGTGTGAACATAATTGGATTGAAATTAAGTGAGTGTCTAGCTCCCATTCCCCAAAGTTTCCCGCCTTCGCGCGGGCGTCGCAGAATTTAATGAACGCTGCAGACTTCAGTTTTATATTATTCTGCTAATCGACTGTAAAATTCAGTGAAAAAGCTTGTTTTTTCGTCGAAAATGTCGAGAAAAGGAGATGTATGGTCTGACAAAGAAACTTTGGAACTCCTTGCGGCGTGGGGGACTGAAGAAATCCAAAAAAAGCTTCAAGGGGTTCACAGAAACACGGATATCTATAGAAAAGTTAGCGAGTTGTTGAAAAAAAAGGAATAAATCGGGATTGGACGCAATGCCGAACAAAGTTAAAGCACTTAAAGTCAGCATATAAGAAGCACAAAGATAACTTATCGCGATCTGGGGCCCGAGATGCAAGCAGCCCAAATATTTTGAAATGATGGACAGTTTTCTTGGTGATCGTCGTGAAGCCGAAGGACTAGAAAACAGCATCGACTCATCCGGTGACGCTCTTCCGTCGGGTTCGGTTTCAGAAATTTCAGATGGTGAGTTGATAATTATTTTTACGAGCTTTTTTAGACCATAGTTGGACCTTTTGTTCTGGTTTCAATTGAGGTTTTTTAAATATTTAGCAGAAGACGACCTAGTGCAGAAGTATGGCGAAGGAAGATGATTGAAAAGCAATGTCCTGAGTGTTACGAAAAGTTTGAATTGAGGACAGCTGGCACTCACACTGGTAATAACAATACCTTGGCAGTATCCTGTGACGATGACCAAATGGTGTGTCCGTACTGTAATTACACAGAAGGTAGAGCAGTATTACAATAAAGGGATCGGATTTTGTACAATCTTAATAATCACATAGCAAGCAGAGAACAAATAGATAATAGGCCATTTCAGTTTTCATTCAAGGTCTTAACTCTGCAGTTCAGTAGATTAATGAATAAAAACACTTTCTGCTCACTTGTAAACTGTAGTTGATCAGGATGGTGAAAATAAGGAATCAACCAGCGGAATTGAGAAGCCTACAACTCCTGCACCTACCAACGATAAAGATGGCAAAACAACAACGTCCAGTAAACGTAAATGAAAGAAAGAAAAAACCCTCGAAAATGCAAGTTGCATTTGGAAATGCAATTAAAGAACACACTACTTGAATGCAAGAATCAGACAAGAAATTCTTGTCTGAAATACGGGAACAAGCAGAAAAAGAAAGAGAATTACGGAAAGAGGAGCTTGGTGCTTTTAAAGATGCAATGGCACTTCTTGCAAGTGCCGTTGCAGGAAGAGCACAACCAGTAGCACAACCTGTAGCACAATCAGTACCAGTTTATCAACCACCTTTCTACCCTATACCTTTGCAACATGATATAAACATTGAAAACCAGCCAACCTATTTTAAGCTTTAACTGAGCATTAACATACTGTTTATACTGTTGTATACACTTATACATTTTTGTTGATCATTGATGTTAAATAATGAAGTTACACATTTACGTTATTGTTATTATTAATTTCTTTTTATAAGGAATTGGTCTACTGATTGCCTCAGTTTTCTTTAGTGTAACTGTCTATTTGTGGTACTCAAACTGTTATACATAAACTAATTACTACAACATGAATTTGTTCAAGTAAATAAATCCTTCTTAGTTTGTTATGAAATATTCTTTAATTATTGAGGTTCTTATCTTTTCTGCATTAGCATTATTTACTTGGTAGACAGCATTAACAGTCTCATCATCATTAGCAATAAGCTCAAGTTCATCATTAGCAATAGGCTCAAGCATATCTTCCCTCATCTCACATATATTATGGAGCACTCAGCATGCTGCAACTTTGATTGGTAGGTATTGCAAACTTGTATAGCTTTTGCTAAGCAGGCATCTAAATCTGTTCTTCAGCCGTCCAAATGCGCATTCCACCACTTGTCGTGCTCTGCTTAGACGATAATTGAATTTCTTCTGATCTTGATGAAGATTACCATCATTTGGATATCGCTTCATTAGCCAAGGCAAAAGTAGATATGCTGGATCTCCAATTAACATGACTGGTACATCGCACCCACTTATGTTCATGGTCATCTAATATAGGACAAACACATTGTATTTAAATAATAACAAACCCACAATCTAACTGCTCTAACTAGGTTACCTAAAGGCAGTAGTGCTGCCTATACTCTTATAGAAATAGCATGCGCAAAATGCTTGAACATGACTATAATGAATGGAATCAATGGATTGTTAACTTGGTGAAATATTTCCTCATACCTGTACTCATGATCAACCACAGCCTGCAGAACAATGGAATAAAACCCTTCCGATTATAATAATCGGCTGATGATTGTCGTGAGGCAACAATAGGGATATGTGTGCCATCGATCGCTCCAGCACACTGAGGGAAACCCCAGATCTGGTGAAAACCATTAAGGACAGTACGCAGGGTTTCACCTGTTGGCCACTTAATAACCCTAGTAAGTAGCGTGTCTACAATTGCTTGGCAAACATCATGAACAATTTCGCACACTGTGCTTTTTCCAACCCCAAAGCGCCATGCTAGAGAACGAGATCTTCACCAGTGGCCAAATGCCATAAGCAAATTTCCACTCTTTTTTCAGCAGATATCGCTTTTTGGAAGCTTGTGTTTTGACGCGAAAGATCGCCAGATATTCTGTGACACACAAAATCGAAAGTTTCCCGAGACATTCGAAAATTTTGAAGCCAAAGACTGTCTTCTTTCCAAAGAGCAACCGTTTTTTTCCCAAAATGATCCAATGCATTTACTTTCTTGAACCCAAAACCGTCGTTCAGAGAATGATCTGCTACACAGTGCTCGAAAATACAAGAATAGCACAGCTTCTCTCTTTTTAACGTTTCTTCTCCATTGACTTAATGTCTTCATATATTTCCTCCTTAAGCATATACGTCTCTTTTGGATTTTTTTTTGTAATTTGTTATAAAAGCCAAAGCGACAGAAATGATCTCTGCCCAGTGTCTCTGCCGCCTCGTCTGCCGCCATCTTGTTTCAGAACCCGACCTCTTACGATGTTCTTCCGAAGAGATCCGAATTAAAAATAAATAAGATAGGACCAGGTTTGCCGAGGCAGTGTGAACAGGCAGAAAAATACGTTAAAATCGTCCTGAGATCGATCTGAGATCGATCCGGCCAAATCGATCTAAGATCGACCATAGTGTGAACAGACCCTTTGACACTTATTATTATCTGTTTCATGGTGAGATCAGATGACAGGTAGAATTAAATGTTGCAGTTTAGAAAAGGTTTTTAAGTAATATTGTATATTTTTATGATATCTTTATGATATCGTCTTTGTGATAGATTTGGGAGCGACACAGCTTCCAAAGCCTTCATGTTAGGAATATCAGGATAAATAGTTCGCTTCTGAACACGCTTGATGCAAGAGATACTGAGCGGCTCCAAAATTCCACAACAGGCAACCATATTCAAGGACTGATTTTATACGGGTAGTATAGACAGTTACAAGAGAAGCGTGGTGAAGACCAGCATGTTTCAATATTATATAGGCGTAGGAAATAGAGGCGTTTAGAGGGCTTGGATATAATATATACGCAATGTGTGTATTCCATTTAAAATCCACTGAAATATGGACACCTAAAATTTTCGCTTAAAATACCAGAAGTAGTTCGTGGTTATTTACGAAATTTGGGTCTAGATTTTGATGGGCTTTCGCAGAAGAGATAGTCATGCAAGTCTTGACACTTAGCTTGGTTGACTTTCATATCATCGTTATCTATGCACCAGCAGTTTATTGCATTAACGATGGATTGCATTTTACCTTGCTCGCCTTTAGGAAAAACTTCAGATACATTTGTATCATCCACATATTTTCGCCTTCGATCCTTGTCAGATAACAAATCATTTATCATGATTAGGAAAAATATTGCACCCTTGCCCGGCGCTTCGGGAAAAATGCAAATGATTGCGTTTTACATTTAATCACTTGTCGATGCGAGCAACAGATCTTGGTATTCGCAATAGCCAGTGCGAAACATAGTGACAAAATATATCATTTATCTACAATTAATTGCAATTATTTTTTACGATATCTGCACCATGGTGCAATATTATGGAATAACCTACCACAGACACTAAGAATGTCGGAGTCCGTAGTTTTAACATAGGGTGGATTAAAAACACATTTGTTTAGAACTGTGTATATAAAGATGTCGATTTTATTTACGTCTCACGAGATATGGTTGAACATTTAATAACAAACGATTGCCAATTGACAATAATTGTAATTTTATACACTTTTTAATGTAAAGCGCTTCTGGACATATATAGAAGATGCACTATATAAGATTAAAATGTTATTATTATTATATACTGTATATATTAACCATTGTTGGTTCCATTGATGATAATTATAGTCAAAATGTGACTTCCAGTGTTTATTCCAAGCAGAGCCGAAACTAGTTCTTTAATATACGTCGTGCAAAAGAAATCCGACAGGACTACTTTGAATATGCGAACTATGTAACTCCCAAATTATTGAATATGTTTTGGCCCTGAAATTCCCGGGCTAAGAACTAAAAATGTACGGTGCAGAAAAGTTTTTTCCTTTTAAAAGGTATTCCAATTTCTTTTACATCATCAGGGATAGTTGTCATTGCCCTAATAGAGATGATTAAACGTGGGATGGTGTCCTGGATCAGTGATCACACTTGGTTTGAAATCATATCGCCTTTTATTTTCTATCAGCCTAAAATTAACATAAAAAATAATTGCTAAACTTTAAACCAGGGCATATAACACAAATTAGGGGTTGAACTGTTCAAGCGGTGAAATTGTTATGAAAATGAAGGTGAAGATTAGAGCTTTAGATAGAAAAAGGCGAAACAGGAGCATGCAGTGACCCCTTTGCAAAAAAAGTAAAACAAAACTGGTAACCTTCCTTTTATGCTATTTTGCTATTTTTCGCCATATTACTGCCCCATAACTTGTGTGCCTTACCCGCCCAGCCCCCCCCCCTTTTGCAGACAAAAATCCCTGAAGTAATTCTTAAGTATTGAATATCATATCAAACTTGGTTGCTTTTAAAAACTGAAAAATTCCGAAAAATTGCGTCGCGTTGCCGCGTGAAATATTACTTGGGAGCAAAACCAAAATCATTTTTTATTTTCTTCTTATTTATTTACTCTTTTTTTATATTTTTCGCCGTTGTATTAAGAAATACAATATTATTTTTCTGAACAGGTACCATTCTACCAGTGCTACCCTTATCATTCACTTACCTAAAACCAGCAATTATTACAATTACAAACACAACCGCAAAACATAGCCCAAGCCATGCCAAGACAACTATTAGGACTTGTTTTACGTGCCCAACTACACTTTTGTCAACTTCTGTTAACTTTTCGGTACCTATATAACCGTAGACGGGCGCTTTAGAAACTGATGAAAATTAGTTACATGAGTACAAAATGAGTACAAAATTCCATATAGACGCTGAATTGTTTTAAATAAAGGGAGCTGGACAAAAGAAGTTGATGTAGAATGAGGTTTTCTACATCAAAGTTTAATTGTGTTTGAAACCTGAATTGCATATGTCATTGAGGTAAACTATCGCCTGTATTCAAAAAGCTCACTCACACTCATACTCATCGAGTGTGACATATAAATTTCGTTAATGCTGATCAATGAGAAAGTTTTTTCTGAATAGATGGAAAGATATAAGGTAAATCACTGAAAATCAAGCCCCTGTTCGGCTGGAAATACCGTCATTGAAACGTTATGAGAATATTAAGATCTTCCACTCAATGAGTTTGAGTGTGAGTGAGCTTTTAGAATACAGGCGTATGTTTGGAAGCTGTCAAGTGGGTGGGGAAGTTGACACTTCTGTTTTGTAATTCGCGAAGAAGTTCGGAAGTTCGATTTGAACTTCAGAATTTCAACTCGACTTTCGACTCACCTTTGCGGGCAATTCGACTAAATCGCTATAAAATGACCACTATAAAATACCAGGACAAAGCAATTACAATAATATTTCTTTGCTGCATTAAAATTGCTTTGAAATTCCGAAGTTCGATTTGAACTTCGGAAATTCGTTACAAATTACAAAACGGAAGGGACAAACAGAGTTCGCAACTGGAGCGGCCAAAGTTTTATGAAATCAACTGTAATATGTCGCACAGTAGCGTAGCCAGCCTGACGATTTGTCCTGCTATGCTAATATTTTAGTGTTCATTGACTGTGAAAACAATAAATCTGTAAAGAAATGAATAAATATAATAACTCGAAATTTACATAGCGGGACAAAATCGTCAGGCTGGCTACGCCACTGATGTCACATATGCTGCATTATTGATTTTGATATTTGACGTTGGATTGAATACGCCACGAATTAATAATTCTCAAAATTATTTGAAAAGATTAAATCTATAATTGCTCCTCGAAATTACAAAGCTCGAAAATATCACGTCGCGTTGTCAAATTGCGTCCGATAGTATGGAAGTTGTTTTTTTTTCTGTCACGAGTTAAATTGTTAAAAAGATATAATATTATTATAAAACATTATGTCGCCTACACAATGAACTACAGTGATCAAATAAAACGCATTGTATTTGAATTTTCAAAGCGCATCATAATTTTGCGTTATAATAATTATTGCGAGAAAAGTAAGGCATCCAACTAGGTTTATGCAATTAAAGAATGTTAAATCAAGAACACTTACCATTTACTTCAGCAACTAAAAAAAAACAAGATAGAAGTTAGCAATTATATACAACAATAATACAAGTCGTCTCGTATCATGCATACAATAACAAATCACCATGCTTCAAAATTAAGCCATGTTGTGTTCTTGTTAAACTTGGCAGTATGTTCCATTTCCCGAGTAGCCATATTTGCATAGTACAGTATGGCAGTAGCCATATTTAAGACATAACCGAGTACAAAAAGCTATCCCAACATTACTTTAAATTCAAAAAGGTTTTTGAACGTTTAGATTCGTATTTTGATAAAACCAATTTCACTCAAACTTTAGAGTCGCCTGAAAAATGCCAATAACCAGAGCATAAATATTCGAAGTATAAGTAGCTACCATTAACTGACGATTAGTCTTTGAAGATTTTGTACTGTTTTGATGTTTTGAAAGTTGAATTTTTTAACAGTTAATCAAGGTGGCTCGATATTTTTTCTTGAAATTTTTAGATGCACATTTTAAACAGGGATGTTAGGCATTTAATGTTTCGCTAGAAAGCTAAAAGTTAATATACTTAGCTGGTAACATACCTAGAGCGGAAATAACTTCAGAACTTGTGCCTGGCACCTGCTAACATGGCAGCAGAGACGTTTCAAAATGGACGCCAAACAAGGTTTAATTCTGTTTATATCAATCCAATAAAGTTTATACCGGTGATTCCCGTTTTTTTGGCATTAAACATTTACGCTTTAGGTGCTTTGTCCATAAAAATGTTTTTAAAAAATTCTGTCATGGGGAATATTTTTAATGCGTTTTTGTAAATAGAAAAAAATAGAAAACTTTTTTATAGATGAAGCATCTATACCGTAAACGTTTAATAAAGAAAAACTTGGGGGTCACCAAACTAGTTTGGGACATAAAACGATTAAACCCTGTTGGCAGCCATTCTGAAACGTCTCTGTTGCCATGGTAAATTTGTTCTGCAAGTTGTTCTAGCTATTTGTTTACATCAAGTTCTGAATAGATTTCCGATCCGTTTCCTGCAAAGAATATTAACTTTTAGCCTTCTAGTCAAACATTTAGATGCCTAATTCCCAGGGGTAGATCCAGAACTAGTGCACTAATTTGCATGACACAAGAAAACTGCTCAAAATAACCATTTTGTTTTGTAATGCAAATTAGTGCCCTAGTGCTGGATCCACCCTGCTAATATATACTCATGTTTAAAATATGCGCCAAAAAATTCTTGAAACTGTATCGAGCCACCTTCAACTGTAAGAACAGGGACGCCGGAACAGGGGGGGCAGCAGGGGCAACTGCCTCCCTTGCCTTTTACCAGCAGGGGCAAGGGGGCAAAAATGCCCTTTCATTTTAAAAGATTATTTACATTCTATATCCGAAGTAGAAGTGTTACAAACGAGCATCAAGAATAACACAATCGTCTAGACACAGAAATTATCTTGGAAAGAGAAATCACGATGATACGAAAGTCAACTGACGAAGTTTTTCAAATAAACTTTCTTTATTAATGCACCGAAATCACGACGATGCGAAGTTCAACTGACAATTTTTGCAAACATTCTTTACTAATGCACCGCTACAGAAGTGCCCTTTCATCAAAATCTGCCCCCTTTGCCCTCGCATCGTTCCGGCGTCCCGTTGTAAGAATACATAAATTTCCTGCTAAATGCAGCAGAAAAACGTCCACGGTTTACTTCACTTTTATGAGTGTATTTGTCGACAAAAATGGAAATGCTATCGACTGATTTCAAGCATTTCGTAATATAAGCTTAAGTCTGGATAGCTCAGGTGATTCTCTCAAAATTGAAATGGCGAGGGGTTGCTGATGCATGTATTTCTTGTAGTAAGAGTGTTTTTCAACCCTTCATGCTTATTTTCGTGACGCTATATGCGATAAAAATTCGTGTACTTGCACAAAAAAAGTACAAAGTTCATTACCGTCATCATCTATTATAGTCACTGTGGTTTCCACAACAGTTATTTTGGCATTGAAAGGGTCATTAAACTCCACAAAAAATGTGAAACTTTCGTTTCCTTCGTAAATGCTATCCTGAATGATAGAAATCTCTTGACAGCCAAATGTGCCTCTGGGATCGACTATATTGAGCTCGCGTGTTTCCTTTTCGTATGAGTAATCTTCTCCACTTGTTGCAGTGCCATTTCTGGATGCAAATCTTAAAATATGGAAAGAAACACATTAAACAGTTAAAAACGAAATTGGTTGTATGCTTTTTTGGTTGTACAAATTTATAAACGGTAAACATAGCTTAAGTATTTCCGTCTAAAGATTGAATAAAATTATGTTGAAAAAGAAGACTTTTCAGTTTGATGTTGGGAAAAGTAGGAAAATGCTGAGAAATTATAAAGAACAAATACAACGAAGTTTACTTACGTTACGTTAATGGCAACAACGCCCCCCAAATTGCTAAATGCACGATAACAAACACTCACTGAACCATTTTCCTTTCGAACAGTTTGGGTGGAACTTTGAAATACAAATGTAATTGTACCTGCATCAAAATGTGAAAAGAAAGAATACATTACTGACGTGCAGGGGCCGTGGAAGATGGTTAAGTTGGGGGTTAATATTCATATATTCTTGTTAGCAGACTGTAAAACAATCAATTTCAAAAGAAACTAAAAATGCTAATCGTGAATTTATGAATACTTGTATATTTATTTAAAACCGTTGTTGTGCTCCTCGAATTTTTGTAAAACTTCTTCTTAGTTTAAGTGCCTTTAAAAAACACTCACTTTGTTTATATACTTGTAATTATAAGGGTAGTTGTATAGGACTATATGTGTACGAAACTCCAGATACTGAATGAGAATTAGGTACCATTAGGTACTACAGGTAGCAGGTACTTGCTGTACCTGCTACCTGTAGTGAGTGTAGTTTTTTTCGGTTGATACGTTTTAAAGCAAAGTTCTGTTACACCATGTATTACTATTCGTACAAATATATGAAAAAATTATATAAAATTATTCTGTAACGAAACGATCGAATTAAATTTCCTTTGACGTTTTGATCCGGGAGAAATTTTTATATTAGACATCAACGGCTAACCTTGGCAGACTTTTCCACTTCCCGAGTAGCCATTTTTGCATGTACAATTGAAAGAACCATCAGTATTGTTACAGTAGGCGTTGTGATGGCAATTATGGGAACCTGCACTACATTCATCGATATCTCAAAAAGGAATGAACGAGAAAAAGTGAGAAATTATGGTATAAAATTATGTTCAAAGTCTTATTTTTTTAATAACACACAACAGCATAGGCTGATAAACTTGTGGCCCTCAATCACCTAGTTACAATTATATAAGAATTATAGAAATAACAATATTCATAAATATATACACATAAAGGTAAAAAATTTATTAAGAACTTAAGACTTCAAAATGATCAACATCCTTATATACTTCTACAAAATAGTTTTTGGGAGAGGCGATCGTCGCAAAGCCCTTCTATTCCATTTTGGTAGTATTTTTACAGAATCATATAATAAATATAATTACTTAATATCAACTACAAACCTTGACAGTCTGTTCCATTTCCAGAGTACCCGCTTTTGCATGTACAATTGAAAGAACCATCAATATTTTCACAGTAGGCGTTGTGATGGCAATTGTGAGAACCTGCACTGCATTCGTCGAAATCTAAAAGATCAAATAAGAAATGCAATAATTACGTTAAAACATTCTGCCATCGGGATTTTTCGAATCCAAATAAAATTCAACCCGGAGAAGATGAATCAACATATCCCCCCAGTTTAGTCAGAAATATTAATTAGTCGGGCAATTTGTATTTATGAGTCGGGCAATTTGTACTTATGTTCTCCACACTACATAAAAATATTTAAGAATGCTCAAATATGGTAGAATATGGTAGAATACATTTGCTTGCAGCTTGCGTAAACCCGAATTAAAGGAAACGAAAATAATTGAAATAAACATGCTTTTCCGTTTGTGCACTGGCTACCCTATGTGCCAAAACTGATTGCCGCAGCTAAACTCACCATGTTGTTACGAAACACTTCTATCGTTTTGTAAGTTTGTAACTTTACTAACTTTTATAGCAACTGTACATAATTTAATCCGAGATTTAATCGAAGTTGGGGGAGGAAATCATGTTCTTTATGCACTAAATAGACCTCAGAAACCTGACTTTATTCTGCAAAATCTCACGCGGAAAATGCAAGAAATCACATTTGCGGGTCGCTAATTTTCGCTTCTTCGCATGCCCCCGAACCCCCTGATTATTTATTTATGAGAAAGGAAATCGATAAACGACGCAAATAAAGCTACGGATCAGTGATGAAAGAAGAGCGATACAGCTGAAGGTTAAAACCTAAAACTCGAAAACCTTTAAAGCATCTATAGCGCGAAGGCTTCATGCGAAAAAAAATTGCGGGTCACAGAACTCGTTTGGGACATAAAATTAGTAAACCCTGTTGGCAGCCATTTTGAATGGTCTCTGTTGCCATGGTAAATTTGTTCTGGCAAGTTGTTCTAGCTATTTGTTCATGTCAAGTTCTGAATAGATTTCCCATCTAAATACGTTTCCTCCAAAGAATACTAACTTTTAGCCTTCTAGTCAAACATTTTGATGCCTAGAGCACTAATTTGCATGATCTCCCACTAGAGCACTAATTTGCATGACACAAGAGAACCGCTCAAAATAGCACTAGTGCTGGATCAACCCCTGCTAACACCCCTGTTTAAAATTTGTCCCAAAAATTCTTGAAACTGTATCGAGCCACCTTAAGCTGCAAGAAGTCGTAATGCAGCAGAAAGACGTGAAAGGTTTATTTCACTTTTATGAGAGTAATTTCGACAAAAAATGGAAATGCTATCGACTGATTTCAAGCATTTTGTAATATAATTTAATTAAGCTTAGATCTGGATAGCCCAGGTGATTATTTCAAAAATTGAAATGACGAGGGGCTGCTGATGCATTTATTTCTTGTAGTAAAAGGGTTTTTCAACCCTTCATGCTTATTTTCGTAACGCTATATGCGATAAAAATTCGTGTACTTGAACAAAAAAGTACATTCAAAGTTCATTACCGTCATCATCTATTATAGTCACTGTGGTTTCCACAACGGTTATTTGAGCATTGAAAGGGTCATTAAACTCCGCAAAAAATTTGAAATTTTCGTTTCCTTCGTAAATGCTATCCTGAATGATAGAAATCTCTGCACAGCCTCTCGTGGGCTGCCTGCCATCGACTTTAAGCTCGCGTGTTTCCTTTTCATATGAGTAATCTTCTCCGCTTGTTGCAGTGCCATTTCTGGATGAAAATCTTAAAATATGAAAAGAAACAACCTTAAACAGTTAAAAACGAAATTGGTTGTACGCTCTTTTGGTTGGGCAAATTTATAAACGGTAAACATAGCTTGAGTATTTTCGTCTAAAGGTTAAATGAAATTATGTTGAAAAAGAAGACTTTTCAGTTTCATTTTTCAAAAAGTGAGAAAATGCTGAAAATTATTATGTAAAAATACAACAAAATCTACTTACGTTACGCTAAAGGTAGCAGCGCTCCCCGAAACCACATAACAAACACTCACTGAACCATCTTCCTCCCCAAAAATTTGGGTGGGATTTTGGAATACAAATGTAATTGTACCTGCATCTAAGTGTGAAAAGAAAGAATATATTACGGACGTGCAGGGGCCGTGGAAGATGGTTAAGTTTGGGGTTAATATTCATATATTCTTGTTAGCAAACCATAAAACAGTCAATTTCAAAAGAAACTAAAATGATAATCGTGAATTTATGAATTTACTCATATTTTTATTTAAAACCATAGCGAACCAATATAAACAGTGTGAGATACGTAAACAGTTTGTCATATTTGAAGAAATGCAGTTCAAAATGTACAAGTGTTTGTTAACATTACGACTTGACGGACGTGGAGGACTGCACGAATAGTTTTATAAAAAACTTCCACCGTCCGCCTCAACAGCAGTGATGATGTATTCGTATCTAGATTTTCGCTGTAGATTCCAAAACGGAAAAAAGTCATGCATCCAAATAGTCCATCCCGAAACGATATTAGTCTATAATCAATCGAGAGATACAAGTCAAAGAGTTCTTCAAAAGTGTTTTTCAACACAACAGATAAATAATTCCGCATCTAAGTCTATGTTTGTTTGTTTGTATAGTTCAGTTGTTAATAATTTTTTGTACTCCAATTTCTGTAAATATTATCCTTTATTTGAACGGCTGCATGTTTGCTATCTGAAAAGAAATATTCGGTGAGTTCAAAGTACACAGTGTCCATCAAATAAGTCTAACATTGTTTAAAGATTTATCTGAAGATTTATCTTTATCAACCCGACGCAACTGAAAGTGATGATAACTAATTAACCATGCATGGCAGCAGGAAGCGATAGACCACATGCGAATCATGCGAGTCTCGCGAAGAATCGAGTGAATCTCAGTTTTCTGCAGCAGATATCACAATGGAAGATGAGAAACCATTCATAACATTCGTAGAGGATGTATATGCATAAGAAAGTTTATACAAAATGTTCTACCCATAATAACAAAATTATCTTAATTCAAAATCTGAATTTCCTTTAACTTTGCATTTGAAATATGAAATATTTACTACAAACCTTGGCAATCTGTTCCACTTCCCGAGTAGCCTTTTTTACAAGTACAATTAAAAGAACCATCAGTATTGTTGCAGTAAGCGTTGTGGTCGCAATTATTAGACCCTGCACTACATTCGTTTATATCTAAAGAAATAATCAACGAAGGCGTGTAAAAATCGTTGTTTTGCTCCTCGAAATCTTGTCAAACTTCTTATTCAAGTGCCTTTTGAAAACACTTCTTTTGTTTATAGTCCTATAATTATAAGGGTAGTTGTAAAAGGCTATATGTATACGAAACTCCAGATGATAAATGAGAATTACTCTGTAGTGAGTGTAGTTTTTTTCGGTTCGTACGTTTTGAAGAAAAGTTCTGTTACACAATGTATCATCATTCGTGCAAATGTATGAAAAATTTCTATAAAATTATTCTGCGTATGATAACGAAACGATCGAATTAAAATTTCCTTTGACGTTTTGATCCGAGAGAAATTTTTATATAGGACATCAACGGCTAACCTTGGCAGACTGTTCCACTTCCCGAGTAGCCATTTTTGCATGTACAATTGAAGGAACCATCAGTATTGTTACAGTAGGCGTTGCGATGGCAATTATGAGAACCTGCACTACATTCGTTGATATCTTAAAAATGAATAAACGAGAAAAAGTGAGAAATCTTGGTATAAAATTCATAACAGGTTCAAACCCTCAATCACCTAGTTACAATTATATAAGAATTATAGAAACAATAATATTCATAAATACATACACTGTCATAGAGGTAAAAAATTTATTTACAACTTAAGACTTCAAAATGATCAACATCCTTATATACTTCTATAAAATAGTTTTTGCAAGAGGCGATCGTCGAAAAGTCCTTCAATTCCATTTTGGGAGTATTCTTAAAGAATCATATCATAAATATATTTAATATTAACTACTAACCTTGACAATCTGTTCCATTTCCAGAGTAGCCGCTTTTGCATGTACAATTGAAAGAACCCTCAGTATTGTTACAGAAGGCTTTGTGATGGCAATTATGGGAACCTGCACTGCATTCGTCGAAATCTAAAAGATAAAGAAAATGCAATAATTACTTTAAAATATTCTGCCATGAGGATTTTTGGAATCCAAATCAACAAAAATTAATAGAGTAATAATGGTATATTAGTAATAACATGGCTTGTATGATTACAATAGATATTGGCTCGGCGTACACTGTAAAAGCTGGCTGGTCAAAATGACGAAAATAAGGTTAAAACGATTTAAAATATTTGCTCAAAGAAAAAAAAAATTTTAATTGAATTTAACCAATTTAAAATTTAATATTTAAAAACCCAAAAACTAATTAAAACCAAATTAAAATGGTAAAACTAACCATTACTACGGCCATTACCACCTAAAATACATGAAATGTAAAACGGTCAAGCCTATTGTCATTTCGCAAAAAAAATGGGGCAGAATACTTGACATTGAAATATGAAATTCGGTAGATCGTAATGTGAAATTGTCTAGCTTAATGTCAAATGATGAGACAATTGGGAGAGATAGTGAGGACGATATGGCAAACCCAAGACCATCACTAATTAAAAAACAATGATGCAATTGTTTTAGGTTGTTTATTACTTGTAACCATTTTGCCTGAAATTTTGCGTACTAACCAAAGCTTTCCATTAATCCGAAAAAAATTTTTTTAATTTTTATCCACGAGTCGGCGCAAAATGACATGCTGATGCATTTATTTCTTGTAGTAAAAGGGTTTTTCAACCCTTCATGCTTATTTTCGTAACGCTATATGCGATAAAAATTCGTGTACTTGAACAAAAAAGTACATTCAAAGTTCATTACCGTCATCATCTATTATAGTCACTGTGGTTTCCACAACGGTTATTTGAGCATTGAAAGGGTCATTAAACTCCGCAAAAAATTTGAAATTTTCGTTTCCTTCGTAAATGCTATCCTGAATGATAGAAATCTCTGCACAGCCTCTCGTGGGCTGCCTGCCATCGACTTTAAGCTCGCGTGTTTCCTTTTCATATGAATAATCTTCTCCGCTTGTTGCAGTGCCATTTCTGGATGAAAATCTTAAAATATGAAAAGAAACAACCTTAAACAGTTAAAAACGAAATTGGTTGTACGCTCTTTTGGTTGGGCAAATTTATAAACGGTAAACATAGCTTGAGTATTTTCGTCTAAAGGTTAAATGAAATTATGTTGAAAAAGAAGACTTTTCAGTTTCATTTTTCAAAAAGTGAGAAAATGCTGAAAATTATTATGTAAAAATACAACAAAATCTACTTACGTTACGCTAAAGGTAGCAGCGCTCCCCGAAACCACATAACAAACACTCACTGAACCATCTTCCTCCCCAAAAATTTGGGTGGGATTTTGGAATACAAATGTAATTGTACCTGCATCTAAGTGTGAAAAGAAAGAATATATTACGGACGTGCAGGGGCCGTGGAAGATGGTTAAGTTTGGGGTTAATATTCATATATTCTTGTTAGCAAACCATAAAACAGTCAATTTCAAAAGAAACTAAAATGATAATCGTGAATTTATGAATTTACTCATATTTTTATTTAAAACCATAGCGAACCAATATAAACAGTGTGAGATACGTAAACAGTTTGTCATATTTGAAGAAATGCAGTTCAAAATGTACAAAGTGTTTGTTAACATTACGACTTGACGGACGTGGAGGACTGCACGAATAGATTTTATAAAAAACTTCCACCGTCCGCCTCAACAGCAATGATGATGTATTCGTATCTAGATTTTCGCTGTAGATTCCAAAACGGAAAAAAGTCATGCATCCAAATAGTCCATCCCGAAACGATATTAGTCTATAATCAATCGAGAGATACAAGTCAAAGAGTTCTTCAAAAGTGTTTTTCAACACAACAGATAAATAATTCCGCATCTAAGTCTATGTTTGTTTGTTTGTATAGTTCAGTTGTTAATAATAATTTTTGTACTCCAATTTCTGTAAATATTATCCTTTATTTGAACGGCTGCATGTTCGCTATCTGAAAAGAAATATTCGGTGAGTTCAAAGTACACAGTGTCCATCAAATAAGTCTAACATTGTTTAAAGATTTATCTGAAGATTTATCTTTATCAACCCGACGCAACTGAAAGTGATGATAACTAATTAACCATGCATGGCAGCAGGAAGCGATAGACCACATGCGAATCATGCGAGTCTCGCGAAGAATCGAGTGAATCTCAGTTTTCTGCAGCAGATATCACAATGGAAGATGAGAAACCATTCATAACATTCGTAGAGGATGTATATGCATAAGAAAGTTTATACAAAATGTTCTACCCATAATAACAAAATTATCTTAATTCAAAATCTGAATTTCCTTTAACTTTGCATTTGAAATATGAAATATTTACTACAAACCTTGGCAATCTGTTCCACTTCCCGAGTAGCCTTTTTTACAAGTACAATTAAAAGAACCATCAGTATTGTTGCAGTAAGCGTTGTGGTCGCAATTATGAGACCCTGCACTACATTCGTTTATATCTAAAGAAATAATCAACGAAGGCGTGTAAAAATCGTTGTTTTGCTCCTCGAAATCTTGTCAAACTTCTTATTCAAGTGCCTTTTGAAAACACTTCTTTTGTTTATAGTCCTATAATTATAAGGGTAGTTGTAAAAGGCTATATGTATACGAAACTCCAGATGATAAATGAGAATTACTCTGTAGTGAGTGTAGTTTTTTTCGGTTCGTACGTTTTGAAGAAAAGTTCTGTTACACAATGTATCATCATTCGTGCAAATGTATGAAAAATTTCTATAAAATTATTCTGCGTATGATAACGAAACGATCGAATTAAAATTTCCTTTGACGTTTTGATCCGAGAGAAATTTTTATATAGGACATCAACGGCTAACCTTGGCAGACTGTTCCACTTCCCGAGTAGCCATTTTTGCATGTACAATTGAAGGAACCATCAGTATTGTTACAGTAGGCGTTGCGATGGCAATTATGAGAACCTGCACTACATTCGTTGATATCTTAAAAATGAATAAACGAGAAAAAGTGAGAAATCTTGGTATAAATTCATAACAGGTTCAAACCCTCAATCACCTAGTTACAATTATATAAGAATTATAGAAACAATAATATTCATAAATACATACACTGTCATAGAGGTAAAAAATTTATTTACAACTTAAGACTTCAAAATGATCAACATCCTTATATACTTCTATAAAATAGTTTTTGCAAGAGGCGATCGTCGAAAAGTCCTTCAATTCCATTTTGGGAGTATTCTTAAAGAATCATATCATAAATATATTTAATATTAACTACTAACCTTGACAATCTGTTCCATTTCCAGAGTAGCCGCTTTTGCATGTACAATTGAAAGAACCCTCAGTATTGTTACAGAAGGCTTTGTGATGGCAATTATGGGAACCTGCACTGCATTCGTCGAAATCTAAAAGATAAAGAAAATGCAATAATTACTTTAAAATATTCTGCCATGAGGATTTTTGGAATCCAAATCAACAAAAATTAATAGAGTAATAATG
The DNA here is from genome assembly GCF_004324835.1 of Dendronephthya gigantea. NCBI lineage: Eukaryota > Metazoa > Cnidaria > Anthozoa > Malacalcyonacea > Nephtheidae > Dendronephthya > Dendronephthya gigantea. Next base: position 788,479 of record NW_021163024.1, on the reverse strand, counting down.
GTATATTAGTAATAACATGGCTTGTATGATTACAATAGATATTGGCTCGGCGTACACTGTAAAAGCTGGCTGGTCAAAATGACGAAAATAAGGTTAAAACGATTTAAAATATTTGCTCAAAGAAAAAAAAATTTTAATTGAATTTAACCAATTTAAAATTTAATATTTAAAAACCCAAAAACTAATTAAAACCAAATTAAAATGGTAAAACTAACCATTACTACGGCCATTACCACCTAAAATACATGAAATGTAAAACGGTCAAGCCTATTGTCATTTCGCAAAAAAAATGGGGCAGAATACTTGACATTGAAATATGAAATTCGGTAGATCGTAATGTGAAATTGTCTAGCTTAATGTCAAATGATGAGACAATTGGGAGAGATAGTGAGGACGATATGGCAAACCCAAGACCATCACTAATTAAAAAACAATGATGCAATTGTTTTAGGTTGTTTATTACTTGTAACCATTTTGCCTGAAATTTTGCGTACTAACCAAAGCTTTCCATTAATCCGAAAAGAATTTTTTTATTTTTTATCCACGAGTCGGCGCAAAATGACATGCTGATGCATTTATTTCTTGTAGTAAAAGGGTTTTTCAACCCTTCATGCTTATTTTCGTAACGCTATATGCGATAAAAATTCGTGTACTTGAACAAAAAAGTACATTCAAAGTTCATTACCGTCATCATCTATTATAGTCACTGTGGTTTCCACAACGGTTATTTGAGCATTGAAAGGGTCATTAAACTCCGCAAAAAATTTGAAATTTTCGTTTCCTTCGTAAATGCTATCCTGAATGATAGAAATCTCTGCACAGCCTCTCGTGGGCTGCCTGCCATCGACTTTAAGCTCGCGTGTTTCCTTTTCATATGAGTAATCTTCTCCGCTTGTTGCAGTGCCATTTCTGGATGAAAATCTTAAAATATGAAAAGAAACAACCTTAAACAGTTAAAAACGAAATTGGTTGTGCAGATTTATAAACGGTAAACATAGCTTGAGTATTTTCGTCTAAAGGTTGAATAAAATTATGTTGAAAAAGAAGACTTTTCAGTTTTTTTTCACTTTTAAGATTTTTTAAAAAGTGGGAAATGCTGAAAATTATTAAGAAAAAATACAACAAAGTCTACTTACGTTGCGTTAAAGGCAGCAGCGCTCCCCAAAGCCACATAACAAACACTCACTGAACCAGCTTCCTCTCCAACAGTTTGGGTGGGATTTTTGAAAAAAAATGTAATTGTACCTGAATCAAAGCGTGAAAAGAATGAATATATTACGGACGTGCAGGGGCCATGGAAGATGGTTAAGTTTGGGGTTAATATTCATATATTCATGTTAGCAGTCCGTAAAACAGTTAATTTCAAAACAAAATAAAATGCTAATCGTGAATATATGAATACTTGTATATTTATTTAAAACCATAGCGAACCAATATAAACAGTGTCAGATACGTAAACAGCTTGTCATATTTGATGAAATGGAGTTCAAAATGTACAAAGTGTTTGTTAACATTACGACTGCACGGACGTGGAGGACTGCACGAATAGATTTTATAAAAAACTTCCACCGTCCACCTCACCAACAGTGATGATGTATGCGTATCTAGATTTTCGCTGTAGATTCCAAACCGGAAACAAGTCATGCATGGAAATTAGTTAATCCTGAAACGATATTAGTCTGCATCAATCGAGAGATACAAGTCAAAGAGTTCTTTAAAAAAGTGTTTTTCAACCCAACAGATAAATAAATCTGCATCTGCAAGTCTATTAGCAAAGGAATTTTTTGCGTAACGTCGCAGAGATACAGCAGCAACAAATGTACGAGATGTTCAATATGCAACAATCTAGGGATCAGCAATTGCACGAGTTATTTTGCCACCACCAAATGTCGGCTCTGGCTATGACGCTTCCCAACGTGCAAGTTCCGACCTTTGACGGGAACCCTATTCAATATTTTCACTTCGTAAGATCCTTCGAGAACTTGATTGAAGCAAAGACAACAAGTTACAGTGGAAGACTGTTCTATGTGGTTCAGTATACGTCAGGCGAGCTAGGTTCAAGAGCTTGTACGTAGTTGCTTAACTATGGGGCTAATTACATGGTGTCATTTCAGCCCGGCAAACCGGCCGGGCCAAAGTATTTTTCAATTGCATGGCAAGTTTCAGCCCGAGCTGTGTTATGACACGTCAGAATTATTTTAAGACCAGAGGTAAAATTTCAGCCCGGGCTGAGTTTGTAAAGGCTGGTAGTAGACTTATATTTCGCCGGATTCTTCCGCGCTTTAAAATCCCGAATGACAATAAAGTGACATTTAAGGAACTATGACTGCACATAAAAATGAAAGTAAACCAACGAAAAAGCGTTGTCAGAGCAAATTTTTCTGTTCGGATTTAAGTTTACGATTACATGACAACAACACAAAAGTTTCAGCCCGGGTAACTCTATCAGACATCCTGAAATCCATAATTAATTGGATAGCAGATTTCCTGACCAACAGACAACAAAGAATTAAAGAAGTGCTGTTTAGAATGATGAAATGTTCCTATTGGTGTTCCGCAGGCCGGAATAAAACCTGGATTGGAAACACTATATTTTATGCATGAAGGAAATCCACGTGCATGAAACTTTAACCATGTTTTAGGCGACGCACGCCACAGATTGAACGATTTGGTGCGTGAATAGAAACCTGCCCCGACGTATGAATTGCCTAGGGAGAAATATTTTTATACAACTTTATAACCTAGATATATGCTATATTATACTTCTTATAACTATACTAGCTCAATTGTTTTAAATCCAATTTTTTTTTATCGTACTCTCACCTGTAATAACCACGTAACTGCAATGTATGTGAATGATTAAACTAACCATCTTTCATCATGGTTTAAGTATTGTTTAATTCTTACCTTGTCCTGTTGATGACACAATTTGCAGAACACACACAAAGAGATGCAAATATATCGACTGCCACAACTGCATCTAAAAGAAAAGTTGGAGAAAATAAATAATTTAATTTCAATGATAAACAAGGCCACAGAAAGTATTCTACGAACGATAATTAGCTATTTCCCAATCGAGCCGGAAACTGGGTCTAGTCACGAACCGCAAAGCATCTATGGACTGTTTGGAGGAACAAGAAATATAAGTCTGAAATCATTTGCTCCTCCATATATGCATTGCGGTTTGCGACTAGACCCAGTATCCTGCTCGATTGGGATGATGTCAACGTTGATGTCAACATGGTCCATCAATTGACCTTTTGCATAATAAACCAACTTTTGATTTAGGCAACAAAAAGGAAATTTTCGAAAAGTGCATACTAAATTTAATAAAATTACTAAGTTTGGTTGCAAAATATTTTAAAGTGCAGAAAATATAGGCATGCGTATTTGGCAATTTTGCCATACTTTTTTTCTACGACTGGAAGCTTGTAACTAATTTAGTTAAACGCTTCTGGCCGTAGTAAACAAGTATACAAATTTGCCAACTTTGCATGGCTATATTTTCCATACTACATTAGTACTACTCCGTACGGTGATTTATATCCTCCTTTGTCCCCTGTGTCGTAAGTTTGTCTATTATGCAAAAGGTCCATTCAGTTACGGTATAATTTATAGTGATGTTTTTTTGCAATTTGAGTCGCGGAATCTTTAAACATTGTGGTGAAAAATGACTTTCCAAAGGTTCTTTTTTTAATCCGAATAGTTTTCCTAGTGATGTGAAACCCATCGATTTTAATGTGATCCAAGAAAATAGTTTTGTTGTTTACCCGCTTAATTAGTTCCACAGAAGTAAAGAGTCAATCAATAATCGTGTAAAACTAACACCAGGCATTTCACGTTCGACGCTATTGTGAGAAAGGTTTAGACAGTGAAAAGCTCAATAAAGCACAATTAATAATTAATCCTAATTAAATGTTTTGAGTATATCTAGTAGCACTCTGTCTATAGTCAGAGTCAGGTATACCGTGACTTAAGTTGAAGATTTGCCTAACAAGTGGTACACCGTTCTTTCACCTGGGTTTGTTATTAAAGTGAAGAGAAGTTGCAAATATAAGAGAGGATTTTCAACCTCCAGACATATTCTATAGCAAATTGTAACATAATAAACTATACTGTCTTTAGAGTTAGCAGTAAATAAGGCAAAACTTAGCGACGGCTGGAATTCAAAAATTACCAAACGAAAGTACAGTTCTTTGTACTGACTGATTTCTTTGTCTAGATCGTTATCCTTATAGGCTTGAACCGCAAGGATCGCAACGCACTTTGGTGATCTGGTTGGACACAGAGCCAGCAGAACATGTGTCAGTGAATATCGCACGTGACGACAGTACTTTGTGGTGTCGAAATCCAAAAAGAACTCCATTGAGGTTGTTTGCGAGATCAGGGCCGGACCAAAGTTCCAGGATGCTTCTTAAAAGTTAATTTGCATCAGTTTGTTGAGGCGTTAAATTGCTTGTGCTCGGTTGTTGGGATATATAGGATTCTCAGAACGTGAAGGAAGTTAGGTTTCCCGGTTCCCGCGTTCGTTCTTCTCCAAATAGATTTGTTCATAAAATCGAGGAAACGTCACTCTTCAAAAGATATTCGCCTGATTGTCTTTCCGTTGTCGTCGGTGTCCGTATGGAACACCTCGTCTTGTATATATTTGTATGGAGATATGGAGCTCTTTAAAACGAAGAAATTATTAAAGCAAGGTATAACGTTTTTAGAGATCAGTTTGAAGTAAGAAGTGAGTAGGTGGCCCTTCTTTTCTGACACGTCTTTGCTGGTACAAACGGTTCGACACGTTCTTCTTCTGGTTCTCCGTAATCCACCACTCTTTCGTCCCACTTTCTCTGTATGTGCCCTGGTAGCTTTATACATATAGGGCAAATGATATTGGGTTAGTTGAGACATCTCAAGCCAGGAATTTATTTCATCTGGTCGCTCATGATCGTATTACCATAAAGACCTTTCAAAATTCCTGGAAAAAGAGAAGACGTCCTTTTCGCCGAATCGTGCTGCATCTTGAAGACGTTGTAGGAGGGGTGTGTTATAGCAGCTATGTTTGTAAACCGTCTTTCCAGTTCGATCCAAAACTATCCAACAATGTTGGCTTGATTATCTTACTGTGGTTTACGAAAATTGTTCATGAGTTTCTCAGTTTCTCCACTTGTATAATTGTGAAGGTAGTTTAACTCCTCCTGTTCTGGCAAGAGATCATCGTCATAAACCATGGCTTGAAACGCATTCCTTCAGGCGTGGAAAACTGTGCAATCACCAATGTACACATCGGGGTGGTATTTCGGTAGTTTTTCTCCGAGCGAGACTGGCGGTTAGTTGTCGGTAGGTCTCAGCAATTGCCAACATACACCCTTGCACATCGAGGGAATTGGTATCTAGAACAATGGTCTGATTCGAATAAAGGGTAAATGGGGTGGCTGTTAATTGTCTTCGGCGGCGAAATAACTTTAATTGTTTATTGTTTCTGAAGTTAGTGTGAAGTTCAGGCTTGAGATCTTCTAGATCTTCGCGCTTTAATAGCTTTTGCTATTTGACCCAATATTGTGTGCGCTCTACGCCAATTGATATAGTTTTATTACGTCTTTCTGGTAGCGCAACTTTCGACAATTACTGTTAAATAGCGCTTATCTGCAATGTCACCACAGAAGCACGTGTCTGAGCATAGGCGTACGGGCGCGACTTCGTTTGGGGCGGGCAAAAAATTCGCCCGAATTTTTGAATTATGCAATGTGCCCGAATTTTAACGTTTACAAGATTTGTAACATTAAACTTGTAAGTGTAACAAAAATGGCCAAAGAGAATACACATATGTGATATATAATGCAAAAATTTTCGCTATAACTCTTTCAGTTGCCGATTTTCGGCTGAACTTCTCCCCCCCCTGCCCCGTACGCCTTTGTCTCTGAGCGTTCGAGACTGTCATTTCATGTTCATATTGAGCTTTCAGAGCTGAACTTTGTCTCTTTTCTTCCCGCTTCGTATAATTTGATTCTGTTTTATTTTTCGGCGATCGTAAGGTCATATTCTTTAACCTCGTTGCTCATAATGAACTTCTTGAGCTACAACTGGAGTTTTTAGAGGAAGGAGGTGGTCCATGTCCGTCTGAGGTTTAGCTTGCATGGCGCGGCGTAAGAGCCAGAAAGGGAGATTTTTTTCTCATGAACTGAGAATCCAGGTTCTGTCGGATTCCTACTTCGTTTTAACGACTATTCTGTTTACTCCTTCTCGGCTGAATTTAAAGTACCACTACGAGGTCTTGTATCTTTAGCGATGTCGTCGCAATCTCCCGGTGTGTCTACATGCCATAAATAGTGTTTCTAACTCTTAAAGGAACCTCGATATGGTTTCGTTTAATAGCTTACAGCGTTGTAAACGCTGCTTCTAATTTCATAACCTCGAATTTAGTTTTCTCGACCGCACGTAAAACATTTTTAGTCTCCTTGTCGAAGGCAGCTACTTCCTTGTTGAATCCTTTCCAAGTGTATTATGTCCGTTTCCCGTGGGCGGTCACGGCTGTCTAACTCTGCTTCTTGTTTGTTTGAGTTTCGACTTATAGTCACGCACAACAGCTACGAGATACTCAGTTGGTGTTTATAAACATTTTACCATCGCATCTTGCGAATATAAGAGCGCAGTTTTCGGTGTAATAAATAAATAAGTCAGTAATTTATTTTGGTCATGTTAACATAATGTGATCTCGCGGTAAAATGTCTGTACTTTCCCGACTATATATGCTAGCGAAGTCAATGAAAAATAACGAACTAACTTTTATTATATTATCAAGGCCGCGCTACCGTGGATTGACAACTGATTGAAATTCCAATTAGGGAGCAAAGGTTGAATCCATTACTAATAATTGTAGCTGCGTTCATGCACACGGTAATGGATTCTTTCGTCACGACATTCTCGTTATGAAGCTACCATGATTAGCAAATGCTTATCAATTTGGTATATCTTTTCAGGTCTCGGGCACTAAAAGTCTTCGTTGCCTTTTATTAACTTCGAAATTAGTCCTGTTCCGACGGCAATCCGGTATTGTTTGAACGGGGCTACGGGCAGGTTATCTGAAAGTCGCATTTCCTTGTTAGATAATATATGTAGCCTGTCATATTTTTTTACCAAATTCACATTTCACATTTCAGAAAGTGCACAAAATATGGGTTCTATAAATTTAGGAAATCATTTTTCTACTGGACTAAAGATCCTCAAGAGTTATGGTGCAACCAGGAAGGATCTCAAAGCCTTCTACTGCGCCGGGTTATTAGATCAACTCTGGAATACGATGCACAAGTATGGCAAGGGAAATTGAAACAAGCACAGCGTTACGACATTGAAAGAGTGCAGAAACGTCCATGAAGATAATCCTCCCAGAATATGGATACGATCATGCATCACAAGAATCCAATTTGAAGACGCTGCAAGAGCGCAGGTATGGTATGTGTATTGACCTTTTAAGAATATGTCACTATATTCCCATAAGCTTCATGTATTTCTCCCCAAAAAGTATTCGGGGGTGAGAGGCAGGGAAACTAGAACAAACCCAAAGGAACTCTACAATATAATTACCCATGTAAAACTGAAAGATTCACTTGTAAGTCCACTGTATATGCAATTAATATAGCAGTGGCGGATCTAGGGGTAGTCACAGGTAAATTTTAAATTCAAAACACCTTAATAACAACGCCATTGGTTATGGCATTCAGTGTTTTTGAATAAAAATCGATTGCGATTTTCAGCTGTAGTCATTTATTCTGACTACCCCTAGATCCGCCACTGATTAATAGATATAATGGTAGTTTAGATTTGTAAATATTACGAACTTATTTTGAACATTCCTAGAATTAGTTGATTTATGTTCTTTCTAGAATATAGGTTTATTGAATATTTTGATGATCACTCGATTGTATATCATGTATATCTTAATAGGTATAAAGTTTATCAGTATAATGTTTTATACTCTGGGCATATTTTTTAACACTAATGTATAATTCTTAAAAAGTGTAAACACATCAATAACTTAGCGTAAATCTATTAATATGTGTAATGAAGACAATTATTGTGCAGATATAATATATGTATCGAATTTTTCATGCCAAAAAGTGCACTACGAAAAGGGTTTCTTTGAAAAGTATGAAAGAATATTCGCATTGGAGCCACATAGAATCGGGTAAATTATATATCATACAAAAATATGAAACAAAGACAAAATTGGCACTGAAATAATGGCATAAAGCCAGATCTGTGTCCTTTTTATTGCCCCATAAAATGCCGTCTTTAATCTATCTATTGCTTAGTGCATCTAGCTATTATAATTTTTAGAGGAATCTTTAAGTTATGCCTTTAGTGTTATGACTGCAAGAAAAAGTGACTGCAAGGAAAATTCTGGAACTTACAGTAAAATTTATAGTATGGATATACGAAGGGAAATATCTTGAACAAAATTTCTCGGTATCAATTACATGTGCCCGTCAAATCATCAACTATCCGAGTCGAAATATTTGTATGAATGTTAGCGATTTATAAGTTCGTTGAGAAAACTCGGACAATTTGAGCAAAACATTTTAAAATTTAGTGAATTGCGGAAATACCAAAGCCCAAGACATATAAAAGAATTTTGTTACGAAAACGTCTCTAAACAACTGCTCCATCGATCTACGGCTGGGCAACCAGTGCTCGATGTCTGTGGTTTCGATGATTTTACATTTTAGTTTTCACTAAATGCATTTTAAAAGAAAAACTCGCACCTTTTAGCACTTCAGTGCGTTTATACTTTATCACTATGTATGATAACAACTATATGAAATACCAAACAGGCGCACGATTGCATGTACGAAACTTACCTCAACAACTATGATATCCACTGTCTATATATGGTTTTCTATAGCAAGGGTACTTTTCAAGTTAAAAAAATACAATTTTTTACCACCTGGCGATTTTCCAACGGTATTAATATTGCTTAGTGTACAATTGGCACGCAATACTGCTGAAGTGACGTAGCTACAAAGCTATCAGAAGATCAGGGTAACCGCAACTTATTTGCATATAGCTGTTCTCATAGGGCGATATAGCAATAACAAAAAAGCGGTAAAAAAACTTTTGAAAAGATCCCTCCCTCCCTTGTTATCGTCAATCGCAAGGAAATTTCCTTCTATTGTGAAATACTTTTAAAGTAGCTTTATGCAGAAACACGACAGGAGGTCATCAATACTAAACAATCTATACAAAATTATTTATAGTCCATTACATCTGTGTTATTTGGTGTCGTCATTCCAGCTCCGATTGCTGTTTACGCTACAGTCAATTTTTTGCAAGACAGGGCTAAAATTGTTCTCAGCAGCAAATTTTAGTTGTGCCCAGGCTACCAATACAGGCTACCAGGCACATGTGACCCAGGCACGGGTGTCCATTTTAGCCGTGCCATGTCGATAAATTGGGTCTGCTTTTGAAACAAGGACTGCGTGTGTGGGAGTAATCATAGTGTGTGTGATACACTAGGAAAAGCCTTTCTATACTGAGTATGAAATAAGTACATGTATGTTTCTGTATCGCTTTAAAATTAATGAGGAAACTGCTGAATATAACTTTAAAAAGTTCGATTTTTCTACTGAATACGCATTATTCTGCAATCTTTTGATCGCTTATCATACACATCTGACAGCCGTGAAATGGCTATTTTGAGACTTAAAATATACACAAGGTTATTAATTCAGACGATGCGTTTTTACCGGGTGCATGCACGCTTCAAATCTTTTGTGCAAGACATATTCAAGGGAATATTTCTTTTTTCTCATCAAATTTTTTCTCACCAATTTCAGCTACACATATGTATGTGGGAGAGGATATGCATAATTGGGCCACCCATGTTACAATAATTGGGTATAATTGATATGGAATTCTGTTGAGAGACAAAGCTATAAAGATATCACTGCTATCACAAGATAATTTCAAATTTTTCAAATTTTTATGCAAATAGACCACCTAGGTCTATCAATTGTCAATACCCTGAAAACATATAAAATTATTCCTCGTCGAATGTTATTGTGATGTGTTTCAATCAGTCTACGTTTTCGCATATACTGCGTTGTTCATAGTTTTTGCAGGTAAAAGCCAAAAATATTGCTCCTTCCCTGTTTTTCTTTAATTTTAGACTCATGTTGCTTTCCACTGTCGCGTTTTCTTACGCGCGGAAAAAATTAAATGCTTACAAATTTTTATTATTTAACATATGGGTCAACAAATGCATTCTAATAATGTGCGGATAACTAAGTTGTTTCGATTTACTCACATACCCTTTTCAAATATGACAATTTCAAATATTATGTGCGTGTGAAAAACGCGACAGTGGCAAGCTTGCAGCCCTAAGCAACAACAATAATTCCGTACGCAAGGAGAAATTCATCGCTTAAATGCTTAATGATCGAAGCCGTTATAATGATTACTAGCGAGCGGGCCCGTTTTCTGCGCAAAACAATACACATACACATGGCGTTTTTTGTGGGAGAAGGGCCTTGGGGGAGGCACTCCTATAGGATGTTATTCTTTGTGGTCAATCTTTTATCCCAAAGACTCGTTCTTAAATGGCCTTTGAATCGTTTTCCTCGGGATTATATTCTCCCCATTAGGACTCGATCTGAAACTGCGCACAAGCGCATGATGTCATGTATGCGCATTCGCTACATACCATGAAAGAGGTAGCTAGCCTCTAAGACATAGATCAGTCGAATCGTATACAGACCAACCGCACACGCTAATTGGACAGTATACGATTCTATTAATTTATGATTGCAATAACTTAATGCTGAGTCTATGGGCTTGAACGTGGAGCGTAAATCGGGAGCGCTTCCTTCCACAATACACATAAGGTGTATCCTCATAGATAAAGGAGCCCTCCCCCCAAAATAGGAAATCAATATTTTGAAATAATGGCCAGTTTGGCTGATACGCCTGAGAGCGTTGAGGTAGGTGTTTGAGTC